>NC_046674.1:47390415-47716747 GCF_003369915.1 Drosophila miranda
AGCAGTACCGTCCCCTCAAAAACAGACTACCAAGTTCCAAGAGAGTACACAGTCACTCCCTTCGACACAATCATCCCTCACAGAGACGAATGGCTCGAGGGACTCCCAGGCCCAGATGGGGCCATAAACATCTTCACAGATGGATCAAAGCTGAACGACAGAGTCGGACGGGGAATCTACTCTGAACAGCTAAACATAAGGCATTCCTTCAGGCTCCCAGATCATTGCAGTGTCTTTCAAGCGGAAGTCATAGCAATCAGGGAGGCTCTAGACTGCCTACAAGCGGTTGCCGTTACGGCAACCAAGCTAAACATTTATAGCGACAGCCAGGCTGCGATCAAATCGCTAAGTGCGATTTCCTCGAACTCGGCCACCGTGGCAGACTGCCGCAAATCTCTGCACGAGATGGCTCAGCAATTTGCTATTAGCCTGATTTGGGTCCCGGGCCACCAGGACATCGAGGGCAACTGTATAGCGGACGAGCTGGCCAGATCTGGCACTACAATCCCCCTTCTCCAAGACAAGGAGGATATCTGTATGCCAATGGCCACCTGTAAGCTCATTATAAAAGAGCAATACAAGCGACTAACAAACAATATGTGGCAAATAGCGCCACGATGTCGCACAACTCGGCAAACATGGCCGACCATGGACATGAAGCGCACCTCCGAGCTCCTCAAGTTAAGCAGGAAAAGGTGCAGCGTAGTCATACGCTCCCTCACGGGACACTGGATAATAGGCACCCACGCTAACAGGCTGGGGGCCCCACATAACGATTTTTGTCGCAGCTGTAGAGACGAGGAAGAGGAGGAGACAGTGGAACATCTGTTCTGCTCCTGCCCAGCTCTCAGCAGAAGAAAGCTACAGCACCTGGGCTCAGCCTTTCTACACGACCTCTCAGAGATGTCCAAACTATGTCCCAGGAGGATAGCGAACTTTGTGAGAGCATCTGGATGGGATGATTGCTGACAGGAATCACAACGGGCCGAAACCGGCCTAAGTGTGACGGGCTCCGAGCGAGCCCGGCAGCCGCCTCAACCTAACCTAACCTAACACATAGTTAACTATATTTTGCAGATAAGTATTTATTTTAAAATAATTTGTAAGCTAAGTATTAAGTATTGCCAGTTGAATAGGACACCCTAGTCAGTTTCTATCGCCCACTGTTCACAAAAAAGCACGCAAGACACTTAATTTTTTTAAACTAAAATATTGAAGAACATACGGAAATTTTAGGGTAATAACTTTGCGACACTTGAATAGGACACACTAAAAAAAAATATATTTTTGAGAATTCTAATAATTCTAAGAAAAAACATAGCTTAAATATTATTTAAGCTAGTAAGAATGCTTGCATTAAATTAAAAAGGGTAATAGATTGTTGATCCACTTTTCTGCTCCATAACTGGGCACATACGGTTTAGGGGTTTCATACAAATTGGTCAAATAATTAAGTTATATCATGCTCCAAAAGAGCTCCATGGCTTAAATTAATTCGGGTAAACTTGAATATTGTTGGTCTGATCAATACTATTGATAAATAATATTCAAAACCGGTGAGTATCGCGGCCAGCTTAATAGCTAAACATTTCGGTTGTATGGATAGGAGCATTATCATATTGATAAAACCAAGAAAGGGTTGTTTGCAACTTAAAAGTAATAGGAAATGGCCCCTCACACACATCACCCCTGCAGCTCTGATTTCTTAACGGAAGTCATGAAAATAGTAGCTATAGCAATTAGGTTCTTTCAAATTGAATGAGAATGAGCTTTTGAACTTTGTTAAGCTATTAATATTTATTTTATTTATTAATAACTAATATTAAACTGTTGAAAGTTTTGAATTTAATGAAAGTCAAGAGTTTGAATTATATTCACAATTTATTAGCATATGTAAACCAACTTATCGCGTATTAAGGTTGCGCTTATTTATAAAAGTTTAGTTTTCAAAGGTCTCAGGGTCTAAAAAATGTTCCTTTTGTTATAAAACAATAAAATAAATGTTTCAACCCGATTCGGCAACGTTTAGATTCGGCCATATATATACAATAAACGTTACTCTTAGGACTCCCTTAAAAATTTCAGAAGCTCTGTTGGAAGTTGGTTTGGCCTTGGATGCTCGCAATTGGCTGGAGTATCTCTCGCTTTGATTGCTGGTGGTCATCCTGTAATTTCTGCTGCTCTTTCTGGACTTCCAGCATTTTTCGAACAATCTCTTTCAGATTTTCCTTGTTGCCTTGTTGCGGCGCCTTGGTTGCAGAAATAAGACTGGAGCTGGAGCCCCTCAACCCTCCAATACTACAAGGATGCATGCTCTCCTTTAGCGACAGTGCCAGTTACTTAGGGTTGGTAATTGACAAGAAGCTTAACTGGAACCTGAATGTCAAAGACAGAGTGAAGAAGGCAATGACTGCACTCTACACATGCAAAAAAGCTATTGGGCTAAGATGGGGTATGATCCCAAGCATAGTCCAATGGATATATCAAGCTATAGTTAGACCAATACTACTCTACGGAGTTACGGTGTGGTGGCCGGCCCTATCAAAAGGGGCGATCACCAAGCAACTGGGCAAAGTCCAGCGGACTGCCGCCCTATGTATCAGCGGAGCTCTTCGCACCACCCCAAATGATGCGCTAAATGCCATACTATGCCTACAGAGCCTTGACCTCGCAGGAAAGAAACGGGCAGTAGCAGCAGCAATACGTCTAAGAGACTCAGATCAATGGGTGACACAGTGAATAGGTCACTCAGCCATATTAAATAATAGCAGTACCGTCCCCTCAAAAACAGACTACCAAGTTCCAAGAGAGTACACAGTCACTCCCTTCGACACAATCATCCCTCACAGAGACGAATGGCTCGAGGGACTCCCAGGCCCAGATGGGGCCATAAACATCTTCACAGATGGATCAAAGCTGGACGACAGAGTCGGACGGGGAATCTACTCTGAACAGCTAAACATAAGGCATTCCTTCAGGCTCCCAGATCATTGCAGTGTCTTTCAAGCGGAAGTCATAGCAATCAGGGAGGCTCTAGACTGCCTACAAGCGATTGCCGTTACGGCAACCAAGCTAAACATTTATAGCGACAGCCAGGCTGCGATCAAATCGCTAAGTGCGATTTCCTCGAACTCGGCCACCGTGGCAGACTGCCGCAAATCTCTGCACGAGATGGCTCAGCAATTTGCTATTAGCCTAATTTGGGTCCCGGGCCACCAGGACATCGGAGGCAACTGTATAGCGGACGAGCTGGCCAGATCTGGCACTACAATCCCCCTTCTCCAAGACAAGGAGGATATCTGTATGCCAATGGCCACCTGTAAGCTCATTATTAAAGAGCAATACAAGCGACTAACAAACAATATGTGGCAAATAGCGCCACGATGTCGCAAAACTCGGCAAACATGGCCGACCATGGACATGAAGCGCACCTCCGAGCTCCTCAAGTTAAGCAGGAAAAGGTGCAGCGTAGTCATACGCTCCCTCACGGGACACTGGATAATAGGCACCCACGCTAACAGGCTGGGGGCCCCACATAACGATTTTTGTCGCAGCTGTAGAGACGAGGAAGAGGAGGAGACAGTGGAACATCTGTTCTGCTCCTGCCCAGCTCTCAGCAGAAGAAAGCTACAGCACCTGGGCTCAGCCTTTCTACACGACCTCTCAGAGATGTCCAAACTATGTCCCAAGAGGATAGCGAACTTTGTGAGAACATCTGGATGGGATAATTGCTGACAGGAATCACAACGGGCCGAAACCGGCCTAAGTGTGACGGGCTCCGAGCGAGCCCGGCAGCCGCCTCAACCTAACCTAACCTAACACATAGTTAACTATATTTTGCAGATAAGTATTTATTTTAAAATAATTTGTAAGCTAAGTATTAAGTATTGCCAGTTGAATAGGACACCCTAGTCAGTTTCTATCGCCCACAGTCACAAAAAAGCACGCAAGACACTTAATTTTTTTAAACTAAAATATTGAAGAACATACGGAAATTTTAGGGTAATAACTTTGCGACACTTGAATAGGACACACTAAAAAAAAATATATTTTTGAGAATTCTAATAATTCTAAGAAAAAACATAGCTTAAATATTATTTAAGCTAGTAAGAATGCTTGAATTAAATTAAAAAGGGTAATAGATTGTTGATCCACTTTTCTGCTCCATAACTGGGCACATACGGTTTAGGGGTTTCATACAAATTGGTCAAATAATTAAGTTATATCAAGCTCCAAAAGAGCTCCATGGCTTAAATTAATTCGGGTAAACTTGAATATTGTTGGTCTGATCAATACTATTGATAAATAATATTCAAAACCGGTGAGTATCGCGGCCAGCTTAATAGCTAAACATTTCGGTTGTATGGATAGGAGCATAATCATATTGATAAAACCAAGAAAGGGTTGTTTGCAACTTAAAAGTAATAGGAAATGGCCCCTCACACACATCACCCCTGCAGCTCTGATTTCTTAACGGAAGTCATGAAAATAGTAGCTATAGCAATTAGGTTCTTTCAAATTGAATGAGAATGAGCTTTTGAACTTTGTTAAGCTATTAATATTTATTTTATTTATTAATAACTAATATTAAACTGTTGAAAGTTTTGAATTTAATGAAAGTAGAGAGTTTGAATTATATTCACAATTTATTAGCATATGTAAACCAACTTATCGCGTATTAAGGTTGCGCTTATTTATAAAAGTTTAGTTTTCAAAGGTCTCAGGGTCTAAAAAATGTTCCTTTTGTTATAAAACAATAAAATAAATGTTTCAACCCGATTCGGCAACGTTTAGATTCGGCCATATATATACAATAAACGTTACTCTTAGGACTCCCTTAAAAATTTCAGAAGCTCTGTTGGAAGTTGGTTTGGCCTTGGATGCTCGCAATTGGCTGGAGTATCTCTCGCTTTGATTGCTGGTGGTCATCCTGTAATTTCTGCTGCTCTTTCTGGACTTCCAGCATTTTTCGAACAATCTCTTTCAGATTTTCCTTGTTGCCTTGTTGCGGCGCCTTGGTTGCAGAAATAAAACTAGAGCTGTAGTTGGATCTGCCCCGGTCGACATTAACGGAATTATTTCGGGGCCCCCGCAAATCCGCAGTACTATAATGCCAGTTCATTTCGACTTGCGTGTATTTAAGGCCTGAAAATCAGCATTTAAAATCAAGGAGAAAAATAAAGAGAAAGCAAATACATACATACATATGTACATTTGTTTACTTATTACCACCAATTTCTGGTCTCTCCATTTTGTATTGTGTTTGTTGTATTTTTTTCTTTTTTTAGTTTTCAACGATTTAAAATTCGAATTACGAATTCCAATATGTCTGGGCGCGAACTATTTTTTATTGTCATTCATTGTTTTTTAGGCAAGGAAGGCTGACGGCTCATGGGCAAGAACAGCAATGGACAGAGTGGAGGCTTTTGCGACGAACCTGTAAAAAAGATTCACACCATTCTGGACGACATCTAGTTGAAGAGCAATGATGTATCTGTTGCTAATCTTTAACGCGTCGCTAAGATCAGTATACTCTTCCAAAGCCTGGAGATGTGCCCACATAATCATGTTGCCAAGGCCAGGAAAGCCACCGGAAGACCTCAACAAACATAGACCAATTAGTCTCTTGTCAACTTTTGGCAAAATGTTTGAGCGCTGCATCCTACGAAGGGTACTGGAGTCGCCGCCGGTTAAAACAGCGATGCCAAACTATTAATTTGGGTTCAGGCTTCAGCACAGCACACCCGAACAACTGCACAGGTTAGTGGAACACATACTAGATGGCTTCCAGCTGCTTACCTGGGTATTTCGCAGGCTTTCGAACGAGTGTGGCACGAGAGACTACTCGCCAAGATCCAAACGATGATCAACCGTGCTCAGCTGTGTGAAGTTATCAAAAACTTTCTGACGGAGAGGACCTTCCGTGTAGTCAAGCTTCTTTGACCAAGACCATCAAGGCAGGAGAACCTCCTGGCACAGTGCTTGGGCCGACACTGTACTGCTTATTTACCCACGACATGCCAAATCCCTCTACGGTCCGAAGGGAAATGACGACACAGCAGTACTCTCGAGGGCAATCTGCAAACTGGGCCTGCCGATGGAACATCTCCATAAACCCTGATAAATAGGCTCTAGCCTTGTTGTCTTCCTGCTTGGGAAACTCGTGGTGCAGCGTAGGAATCACACATACCTCGGAATTACACTGGATGCACCTTTAACTTTCGACAGTCACATCCGTAGCGTGAGGAGCAAGGAGCAGAAAATGTTCTGGATTCTTAAACAAAGCAACAAGCTCAGTTTAAACGAGGGCGAACGTTGTGAGTTGCTGCGGACACCGCAACTCTACATTTATACCCGATACTTAGTCAGTATGGCTCTCCTCCGGCAGACGCCGCTCATATTAAACGACACGACAAAGAGTGCGAGCGAGAGAGACAGAAAATCAGTCTGAGCGTGACGTCGGGCGCTGCGTAGCCACTGCAAATTGATTTGTTCCTTTTGGCTATAAAAATTGTCTGATCTGATCCAGATTCAGCAATCTGATAGATATGGTTATTCTCTATGATTGTGCGTTTTTAGTTTTCTCGTATCTGCAATATTGTGGATGCAACAGATTTTCGTCCTTTGTGGGGGCGGAAGTGGGTGGAGCGAAATTTTGAGATATTCGTTTTATAGTGAGATCTAACAAAAGTGCGGATACCAAATTTGGTTACTCTAGCGTTAATAGTCTCTGAGATTTGTGGATGCCCCAGATTTTCGTGCTTTGTTGGGGCGGAAGGGGGTGTGTCGATATTTTGACACAAAACGGTCAAGGTCCGATATCACAGGAGTGTGGATACCAAATTTAGTTGCTCTGGCTCTTATAGGTTCTGAGATCCTTGAACTCATATTTTGCAATTGGCAAAAAAGACCATGAAACCTGTGTGTTAGAGAGAGACAGAGCGAGAAGGAATGAAATTGTTTTCTTGATTCTGGCTGTAATAATTATACGATCTGGTTCAGAATTTACACTCTAGAACATATAGTCATCTTCTACGATTTTCAGTTTTCTCGTATCTTTGAATTTGTGGATGCCACAGATTGTCGTCCTTTGTGGGGGCGGAAGTGGGTGGGGCAAAGTTTTGAAATATACTTGTATTAGTGACATATCACAGAAGTCCGGATATAAAACGTCGTTGCTCTAGCTCCTATCGTCTTTGAGCACTAGGCGCTGATAGGGACGGACAGACGGACGGACGGACAGGCGAACAGACAGACAGGGCTCAATCGACTCGGCTATTGATGCTGATCAAGAATATATATACTTTATGGGGTCGGAAACGATTCCTTCTTGACGTTTCACACATCCATTTTCACCACAAATCTAATATACCCCAATACTCATTTTGAGTATCGGGTATAAAAACAAAGCCATGATCTACAAAGCCATACTGGCCCCTGCCTGGAAGTACGTCGTTCAGGTGTATGGGATTGCCTCCAAGACTAACCTTGCGAGGATCATGACATTTCAGAGTAAATCTCTGCGTAGGATCTCCGGAGCTGAGTGGTATATCCGTAACCGGGACATCACCAAGGACCATGACGTACCACTTGTTGGTGATGCTATCAACAATCAAGCGAAGAACCATATTTGTAAGCTCAGAAGCCACCCTAATATACTGGCGAGGCGTCTTGCGAGAACAAGATACCGGCGTAGACTGGACAGAATAGACCCAATCGACCTGCCTAACAGGATGATCTAAGAGGACCTCTACCCTAGAAACCTGAACAGATAATTGAACCAAATAATATCCCTCTCCAAATTCTTCGACCTTGATAACACGCATTTTAAAAATTTTTTTTTTTTTAATACTGTTGTATAAGTTGCTCCAAAAGTAATTGCAAACAACAAATTGTATTATTATTATTATTTTATAATCAAATACAAGCCTACACACATATGTATGTATTATCATCATAACTATCGCATAGAAACGTGCGGCTTAGGAACATCAAAATGGATGGTGGACTAAGTGGGAAATTTTCGGAACGGAAAAACCTTAAGGACCATCCCTGAAATGGATGGTGGATGGTCGACAGTGTGAATAGCCTATTAACTTACATTATTTCTTTTCATAAAATGGGTCAAGATCGAATAATTAAAACTAATGGTTTATCGTGATGCTGGTTTACAAGCCAATTGCAAGATTTATGATGCAGTTAAATATCTCCGTCGCAGAATATGAAATGGTACAATATTTTGCCACATGCTCATTCTTAGAATTGTTGACTGTCAAGCTGAGATGTATTTAGCTGTTCTCTCTAGACGTACCCGCATTTTCCGGCGTTTTCGTTTACCTTTCTGTAGATCAATTTACGGTCATGAACCTTTTGGGGTTCTATGCCACAATTAAAATACCCCAATCGGTAGAATTGTATCTTGGCACATACGTATGACATAGTAGAGCTAGATTTGCATGCTGTAGTTAGAGTTGAGCATATATATATTAATAAATATATACATACATACACCTAACCATCTTGGACGCAACACATATTACTCATTTTTAACTGCAATCGCTGTCACCCCTTCCCCTTTCTCGTTTTCGTTGTGTCAAATATATAGTTGGATCGTTGGCTAAGCACGCAGCGGTGAATTTTTTCGTTTCGCTTTCGCTCCTTACAGTTGCTTATCGCTGTTCTTTTTGTTCAGCGCGCTTGATCCAAACCAAACACCAAGCTACCCTGTTTTGAGCTACGCGACGCAATACCCTAAATTTGTCGGGTATATTGATTTTTTACCTCGTTTGGGACAATTACCCATTCTTTTATTGAGGGCGTCGGCATTGAATACGATTATTAGAAACGACCTTTCGCCTTCAGTTGCGTGTATTGAGAATCTATATGACCTCAAAAGCCAAGAACTGAAGAAAAAGCGCAGCTGCCGTGTCAAAGGCATTCTTTTATTAGCGGACCGTTTAGAAGCGAGGGATATTCCGCTGGTATTGTCGGAACTCGAGTGCAGACTCGATACGCTGATGCGTAGCATTGACACGTCACGCGAACTTCAAGAGAAGATTGAAGATATAGACATTGACGATGAATTTGGAGTCGAGTTGGAAGAACTCTCAATTGTCACAAAGGTATAGTTAATGTCTCTCATTTGCTTTGAAGACAGCTGATGAGACAAAACCTGCAGTAGCAGCTTATGGTGGCCCAACTCGTGCTCGACTTCCAAAGTTAGCACTGCCGCAGTTCAGCGACAACTTTTTGGACTTTAAAAACTTCATAGTGGTTCACAATGACGAAAGCATTCCAATTATCGAAAAGTTCAATCATTTGCTTTCGTGTCTCGCGATCACCTCTCGACGCCTTTCCAGGTATCAATCCCACCTAGGGAGGACTGGGAGATGGGCGAACCAGGACCCGCAAATGCGGTTCACTTCTACACTGATGGCTCAAAGTTAGACGGCCGCGTGGGAGGCGGAGTCTACTGCACCGAGCTGAACATCAGTCATTGCTTCAGGCTCCAAGTTGTAGCCATCAAGGAGGCTATTTCTATCGTCTCCAAACTACTTCTAGACACGCACTTAGTGTGCGTTTTCTCGGAAGGCCAAACAGCTATTAAAGCTTTCGGCTCAATATCATCGAACTCAGCGACTGTAAATGACTGCCGTAAGTCTCTGCACGAGATCGCAGAGCAGTTAGATCTCTGCCTTATATGGGTCCCAGGCCACAGGGACATCGAGGGGAACGACGCCGCCGATGAGCTAGCCAGGCAGGGTACTACGATTCTTCTTCTATCGGAGAGGAAGCAGGTAGCGATGCCTCTGGCTACGTGCAGGCTCCACACGCACGAATTGTTCGAGCAAAATGCCAATAGGAGATGGCAGCAAACCGTTTCCTGTAAAGTCTCAAGATTGATATGGCCATATTGATCGAAGAAGCGCTCAGCCGAGCTGTATAGACTCAGCAGAGCACAGTGCTCTGCAGTTACTCGAGCCATTACGGGACACTGGCAGATCGGCACTCATGCCTCTAGACTGGCAATCCCTTATAACGACTTCTGCAGGAGTTGTCGCGACGATGAAGAGGAGGAATCGGTCCCCCACTTCTTCTGCCACGGTTTTTAGGCATTGAGAAGGGGCACCAGCCCATGCGGCATCACAACGGACCTTTTTACAGGTCCAAGTGAGCTTGGGGGGTTTCATCACTCCCCCAGGCTACCGCCTGAACCTAACCTAACCTAACACAAATTAATATGCGAATTCTAAAGTAATACAAATAGTGCGGATATCCACCAATCGTTGGAGAGATCGGAAACATTCCACGAGTAATTGCTGAACATGAAGAAGATGGCAAGCATCGAAAATATTGAACAAGCAGCAGTATTGCGGTATATCGTAAACGGGATGCAAATAAAAAACTAGTTTAAAATGGCGATGTATCGGAGCCAGTCGTATAAGGCGTTGAAGGAAGAGTATGCTATTTACGAACTGGTTCAAGGAAAACTCAGCAGTGACAAAACCATAGTTGCATATAGGAATAAAACGTAGGTAACTGAAGGAACGAAAGAATATTGTTTTAATTGCGGTTCGCCGGAACATAAGAGAATGTCGTGTAGCGCTGATACGAAATGCTTTAATTGCAACGAGAGTGGACATATCTCCCGTAATTGTCCAAAGAAGGCTGGAAGAGTGAATATAATAGTGGATCGCAGTCGATTTAATACAGTCCTTGTAAATGGTATCGATGTTCAGTGCCTAGTTGACCTTGGTCAAAAAAGGCGTGTTTGAAAAGTTGAACGATGTGAAAATACTTGGAAACAAGAACACGAAGCCGATTGAATTTTTCATGCCGACATAGAAGTAGATCAGCTGCGAACCGAACACAAGTTCCTGGTGGTTCCAAACAATTCAGTGGAATGTGATGGACTATTGGGCTACGATTTTATAAAGAAGTTGACGCTTATGGCCGATGCGGACGGAGTCTCTTTCCTGAGCCTGGAACATCAGAAAAAATCGGAAGAGGAGTGGTTTACAATGTGATCGAAACACCAGGTAGTTTTGTGGCTTCACCCCAATATCAGAGGAACATCGAGCAGCTGGTGAGCAGTTATTAGTCAGCCGAAGTGCCCATAATATCTTCAATTGAGTTTAAGATCATTCCAGATGGAGTAATAAACCTTTTCGTCAGTCGCCAAATCGTTTGTCTGGAGATGAAGCCGCAGCTGTAAAAAAGGCAGACTGATGAGTGGCTCGATCAGGGTATTGTACGCAAATCAACTTCTCAAGTAGCGAGCAGAATTGTGATAGTCAGAAAGAAAGATCAAACGTTTAGAGTCTGCTATCGTTGACTATCGAAAACTAAATAGCATGGTGTTGAAAGATCGTTTTCCCGTTCCAATGATAGACGATGTCCTGGAGAAACTAAAAGCAGCTAAGTTTTTGAGTACTATGGATTTTGAAAATGGATTTTTTCATAGCAGGATAGCAAAGCTTATTCTGCGCTCGTTACTCGTGAAGGACTTTTCGAATTCAGCAGGGCGCCCTTCGGATTTACAAACTCTCCAGCAGCTTTCATAAGGTTTTTAAATCATATTTTCCAGCCGCTAATGAATGAAGACGTTATGCAGCTGTATATGGATGATATCATTATATACGCCAACGACGTCGAGGAATGCATGGCCAAAGCAAAGAAAGTCCTAGAGAAAGCAGCTTCGTATGGAATGAAGATTAAATGGAAGAAATGTAACGATTTGCAGCGGCGTAATAAGTTTTTGGGTTATATTATTGAAAATGGACAAATCTGGCCAGGAGAAGAAATGTGCTTAGCAGTAAATAACTTCACTACGCCGAAAAATGTCAAGGCCGTCCAATCATTTCTAAGAATATCAGGATTCTTTCGCAAATTCGTGCCACAATATGCGCAGGTAGCGCGTCCACTCACAAAACTTAGAAAAAAAGACGTTGATTTTTAGATCGGGCCACAGGAAGAACGGCCGATCCAGCAGTTGAAATCTTTTCTGGTAACCGAATGGTTGTGAATATAAAGGATGACCCTACCGAGCGAAACGAAGACAATCATAACATTGAGGAGGCGCAGAAGACCTATAAGACCTCCGACAAAAAACGACGCGTCGAGCATCGCTATAGTTTGGGCGGGCCGTCAAGCGCCCGAGAGAGGACTCTCATTATTAAGTTGTCAGCCGTCGTGCGAATAAATTGTCAACCGTCGAGCGAATAAGTTGGCAGTCGTCGTGCTAATAAGTTGTCTTATCAATTGTTAAAGTAGTTATCCAATATTCATTATAAAACCTACACCACATACTCATATCAATAAACACTGTGATAATTAATATTCCTACATAAATATAATATATATACTCTGGTATTTTATGTTTAGAAAAACTACTCTAAAATTGTTCTCAGTAAATTTTGTTATAATTTTCCTCACATATTAGTCTAACAGCTTAGTTAGTCGCGTTCGGTTCGGCTACGCGCCGCGCGTCATGCGGCAGCACCCTTCAGTCGGTTGGCGGCGGCGGAAGGAAGGCTGCGTTTTGCCTGGGATCCGCGCGTAACAGCTTTCTGCAAGTGTCACACGGGCCACTTGATGTTGCAGTAATTACAAAGCCTCTTGAAATATGCAGTCATTGCATGTCAACGTCAAAGACAAAAATTTATTCGGGATTTTCCCCGATTTCGTATTTATTCTATGAATATTGCATTCTGCGATTTTGATCCGTTCAGCTTCTAGATCGAGTTAAATTTTAGTTTTTACGGACTTCAGCAAGGCATTCGATTCTGTGAACCATGCTCTGCTTCTTCACAAGCTCTCTTTATTAAGGTTCCCAACGAATCTTCTAGATTGGATTTTGTCCTATCTCTCTAACCGTACTCAACGTGTTTTGGTTTCTAACGTGTTGTCAAATACTGTTAATGTTACTTCAGGTGTGCCATAGGGAAGTCATCTGGGCCCGTTTCTGTTTATTTTACTTGTGAATGACCTTCCTCAAGTTATAACATACTCTACTACACTAATGTATGCTGATGATGTTAAAATCTGTCTTTCTTACTCTGATTGGTATTTGCACATACGCCTTCAACTGGATCTAAGTGAACTACTATTGTGGTGTTCAACTAATCTTCTTTTTCTGAACCTTTCCAAATGCAAACTTATGACATTTTACCGTCGCGCTCCACATATTGTCTCATATGTTCTAGGAAATCATGTCCTTGAGCGAATTACGAGTTCAAATGACCTCGGAGTCCTTTTTGATCATAAGATGTGTTTTAACAGCCATATAGCTGCAACTGTAAATAAAGCTAAGGGTGTTTTAGCGTTCATCAAGCGTTGGTCCAAGGAGTTTGACGACCCGTACGTTACGAAACAACTGTACATCTCGTAAGTACGTCCTATATTGGAGTATTGTTCTCGTGTGTGGAGCCCGCAGTATAAAGAGCAGCAGGTTGTTATTGATTCCGTGCAAAAGCAATTTTTAATTTTTGCCCTTCGGAACTTTAACTGGGACTCGGGTAGAATCTTGCCACCCTACCGGTCTAGGCTAAATCTTATTGACCTGCCGTCGTTGCACCATCGCAGAATATGCAATAGCGTAATGTTCGTGCACAAGCTCCGTCTCGGGACTGTTGACTCCCAAACTCTCTTGGGTCAGATTGACTTGGCCGTTCCATCTAGACCTACCCGTACTTTTAGGCCTATCCGTTTACCCATATGTAGGTCTAATTATGCTGATCATGAACCTTTTAGGGTTTTATGCCATAATTATAGCTCCCTCTGCCAAACCCTATCCCCTGAACTGTCTCTTAAACTAATTGCATGCAATATTTATAATCACTTAAATTTAGCTAACTTTCAACTTCTCTTTTTCCGCCTTTAGTAATTAAGTACCATTATTAACAGATAATTTTTTAATTTAATAAATAAATAAGTGACTCAACTCCTGAAAATTCCAGGATCCAGGCTGTGTACTCACGTACTGCGCAGAGGCTCTATGTGGAGCCTTGCTTAAACTATTCACATTGTCCATTGATTCTTCTTGCTTCCCCCCGATCTGGAAGGAACCCTTTATAATTCCTCTCCATTAAAAAGGTAGCAAGTCTGAAGCAAAAAATTATAGAGGTATATCAAAGTTATCCGCAATTCCCAAAATGTTTGAGGTTATAACTCCGCACTTGCAACATCTCTGCAAGTCACTTATATCTCCAACACAGCAAGGATTTATAAGGCAACGATCAACCACCACGAACTTGTTAGAGTTTACCTCTTTAATTATTAAAGGCTTTTACGTTAGCTTACAGACGGATGTTATTTACACTGACTTTAGTAAAGCAATCGACTCTGTAAGCCGTTCCCTTCTAGCACATAAACTTGACCTTTTAGGATTTCCGCCCAACCTCCTGAGATGGATTTCTAGCTATCTTTGTTCCAAGTCTTAAAGAGTTCTCTTCGAAAACTACCTCTCCTCACCAGTAAAGGTTACTCCTGGAGGACAACAGTGCAGCCAACTAGGCCCCTTACTCTTCACACTCTTTATCAATGACTTGCCTTCGATATTAAAATACTCTAGTGTACTCATGTTGTTCGGCTAAGCGCCTGCCCATGGCACCACAAAAAGCAGTACAGAGAATTGATTACGCATCTGAATGAGCTCGGTGGCTCAACACATGTATTCAGATGATGTTAAGCTCTGTGCCCAGTATAAGGAAATTTCCCTTCAATCTCGCTTGCAATGTGATCTCAATATCTTTCAGTCATGGTGTTGTGCAAACTTGTTACACTTTACGTTCTAGACTCTTGTTGGCTCCCTATACCCTATGTGGTGGTTCTCCTGAGAGAATTACCCTGGTGGATGATCTCGGTGTTATATTAAAGCTTTTTGCACACATTTCTACCATGGTAAATACGGCAATGGGCGTGCTTGGGTTTATAAAGAGGTGGTCAAAGGAACTCGGGGACCATTATATCTAGCTAATATTGTCCGTTTTCAGAATACGGCTCTTATAAATGGTGCCGTCAGTACAAAGTCCTGGGTCCTAGGACCGCAAAGAATCAGTCCAAAGACACGGTTTTCGTTGCGTAGCTTCAGCTTCAAGTGTAAAGTTGCCATCTTACCCTAATAGATTTTTTTTTAAAACCTTTCATCCTTGATTTATAGTAGAAAAAGGCTTGGCGTAATTTTTGTGACCTATTTGATCGAGGTTTCCATAGATAGACCTGGTTTGCTGAGCCGCATAAACCAGTTCAGAGTCTTATGCTCCCATTATGCATACCTGCCTTGGATCCGTGCGGCGGAGTTGTGCCTTTCGGTGGTGTTGCATCGGCCACTTTACGGTGCAGTAGATGCTTATCAGCTTATTCAATATATGTAAGATACTTAAGTTAGGTGAAAAAAATGACCACTACCTCTAAAAAAACAAAAAAAAAAACATAACATTTTTTTAAATTAAAAAAAAAAACGAGGGGGAATGTTGTGAGTTTCTGCGGAGACCGCAACTCTACATTTATACCCCATACTTAGTCAGTATGGCTCTCCTCCGGCAGACGCCGCTAATATTGAACGACACGGCAAAGAGTGCGTGCGAGAGAGACAGAAAATCAGTCTGAGCGTGACGTCGGGCGCTCCGTAGCCACTGCAAATTGATTTGTTCCTTTTCGCTAGATAGATATGGTCATTCTCTATGATTGTGCGTTTTTAGTTTTCTGCAATATTGTGGATGCAACAGATTTTCGTCCTTTGTGGGGGCGGAAGGGGGTGGGCCGAAATTTTGAGATATACGTTTTATAGTGAGATCAAACAGAAGTGCGGATACCAATTTTGGTTTCTCTAGCCTTAATAGTCTCTGAGATCTATGGATGCCACAGATTTTCGTCCTTTGCGGGGGCGGAAGGGGGTGGGGCGAAGTTTTGAAACACAATTGTAACAGTAACATATCTCAGAAGTCTGGATACAAAACGTCGTTGCTCTAGCTCTTATAGTCTTTTTGTGCACTAGGCGCTAATGGGGACAGACAGACGAATGGACAGACAGGCATGGCTCAAACAACTCGGCTATTGATGCTGATCAATTTTCACCACAAATCTAATATACCTGTACGGTTTTCTAAGGGTTAAACCACAAAGAGAGTGAGAGCTCTCTTACTGCGATTGCCCACTCAGGGAATGTCTTCGTTTCATGCTAGGGCAGCGTAACCTCGTCTCCGATCACCAAGAAGAGTCGTCGTTTGTACCCTATAAGCGGATACAATTAAAGTTTAAGTTGATTGAAGTCCAAATGAATAAATCTTGAATTACCTATCTCGTGTAGTACATTATTAAACGCAAAGATTCCCCAGAGCATTTCTGCTCAACATTGAAATCTCGTATCGAGGATTTCACAACATTTTTGGTGTCCCATGAGGGGAGCAGCGTTTAATTCGTACTATCCGCAAATTATTCTACCTTATTAGTCGTGCATACAGATGCACATATAAAATCATATTTTACCGGCTGCAACTGTAAACGGCAAACACAACGCAAACCAACGGTTTACCCAACAGCCGATGTCTCTCGCACGAAGCAGAGACAAAGAAAACCGGACGATAGCTCTGCGCCTGGACAGTAGCTTCACTGCAGCACACAAACTCAACCCCACAGACAGCAACCTCTCTCTCGTGCAAAGCAGAGACCAAGAAGATAACGATCGTTCTGCTGCTGCACGTTATCTCTAGACACAAGGCCTCAACTCAACGCTCACATCAGCACAGTTTCTGCTTTCCGCTCGGACAACAACAACAACGAATCGCAAGTTCTCTTAAGCTACGCTTTAAGCAAAGGGAAGCACGCCCGAGTACCAGAGTAAGTGTTTCGTTGTGTGTATTTTGTACAAGGTCAAAGAGAGTGCAACTAAGAGGGTGAGAAAGGTACCTACATATATAACAGCAACATGTCAACAGCCGAGTCCCACGACCTCGAAGCCGATCCTCAGGTGGAGATCGACAATCTCAGTGTTATTCAGACAAATCTCATTGCGAGGGTTAATCAAACGGTGCGTAATTTCAGAAAGGACGGCGCATATCGGAAAACAAAGGCTTATTTTCAAACGCGCTTACAAAATTTGCAACGGTTCTTGGGTGAATTTGAGCAAAATCATCAACGTTTACTAATACTTCGATGTCCAAGTACGCATAGTTATGTGTCCAGCGAAGTGGCCTTTCGCTTTGATGAAGACTATATAACGGCATTCAACATCATATCAGAGGCCTATGAAAATGTATGTCCAAGAGCACCACCGTTACAGCAGAATCCAGAGCCAGCAAATCCATCTGTATCATAAGTGCAATTGCCCAAACTACCTGTACCGACATTTACAGGCAAGTTTGTGGATTGGCCGGCATTTCACGATTCATTTGTTCAACTCATCCATAACAACCAGAAACTGTCCGACGTCCAAAGGTTTCATTTTCTGAAGCAAGCTCTTCCCTTGGATCGCGATGAGGATATTCAGCAGATGGCGTTTGCGGGAAATAGCTATGCAACAGCTTAGAGTCTCGTCCTCAAGCGATACGACAACAAACGACTGCAATTTGTGTACCATATGAACGGTTTGTATGACTTGCCACAGTTGACAAAGGAGCAGTCTGCTGATATAAAACATATGCTTAATGTTGCGACGGTTTTTCTCAATGCTTTCAAGAATCTAGATGTTCAACATTGGATGGCTCATCATCTCACTTCCAGACTGTCAAGCACGACACTACAAGCTTGGGAGTTTCCAGTTTCCACGCCAAGACTGCGGTTGCCGAACACACTCGCTGCCCTCACTGTAGCGACAGTCATAATCTTCGGCATTGCCCGGACCTTTTGTCCAAGGACTGCTTTGCAAGGAAAGCCATCGTCGATCATGCAAAGGCATGCCTCAACTGTCTGAGCCGTTCCCATGGACTGTCAAAATGTACCAGCAAAAGGAACTGCACGCAGTGTGTTCAAAGACACCATACTCTGCTGCACTTTCCAACTCCTGCTCACGTGGCAACACAGCCTCATGCAGCCTCCCATAGCGCTCGTCCCTGGCAGTATACAGCGAGCGACTCGTCTGGCAGGGCTACACCTACGCAACTCTACGCTAGGACCCTGCTTCCTACTCAGGGCACTGCACAGCCTTGCGAAGTTGTTCCCAACACTAGTTCCGGTGGTCATCCACAGTATGCAGCGACCGACTCGTCTGTGAGAACACACTCTGCGCAACTAGTCTCCGCTACGGCAACGCATCACGGACCCAGCACTAGGACCAAAGTAATAACCAAGGAGCAGCAGCATTGCATCATTAGCAAGGAGAATGGAATCGAGTCCACATGTTGCACCTTGCCTCATCACGCAGTATTCAAGGAGGAAAGTGTCACTACTAAGGTTGGAGTAGTATATGACGCCTCCTGTAAAACGTCAAACGGAAAATCGCTCAATGACGTCCTATGCACCGGACCACCGCTCCAAGACGATCTAGCCGGCGTGGTCCTGAATTGGCGCCTCCATCGTTATGTTTTTGCTGCCGACATTCAGAAGATGTGTAGATGCATTGACATGAATGCAGCGGATTCGCAATATCAACGCATCTTTTGGCATGACGAACACAACCAGGTAGCTGAGTATTATCTCAACACAGTTACGTTTGGAACCGCTTCAGCTCCTGACACAGCTATTCGCGTCATACATCAACTGGCGCAGGATGAACGCGACCGATACCCACTCGCGGAAAGGGTCCTTCGACACGAAATATACGTTGATGACGTACAAAGCGGATCTTCCACTCGCGAAGGAGCATTAGAAATTCAAAATCAATTGATCGGAGCCTTACGATCAGCTAGAATGGAACTTCGAAAGTGGTCTGCGAATGACGCTTCCCTGCTACAAGACATACCTCCCGACCATTTGTCTCGAAAGACATTATTAGAGTTTGCGTACCAAGATCCCGTTAAAAGCTTAGGTCTCTATTGGCATCCACATTAAGACTATTTTGGGTTCAAGATACATTTTGAAATCAGTCACGCACATACTAAACGTTCTTTACTTTCTACAGTCGCCCGACTGTACGACCCCTTACGTTTCATCACGCCCTGTGTCATGACCGCGAAGGCGATAATCAAGGACACATGGATGGACCGCATCAAACGCAACGATGGCAGCCTAGCACAACTGGACTGGGATGAACCTCTGCCAACCGAACTGCTTGATAGATGGCAGGGATTCATACAGAACTTGCCATATGTCGAGCAAATTCAAGTACCACGATGGCTGCGCTTCAACATCCACGAGCTTGCATCGTTACAGCTACATGTTTTCTGCGATGGATCATCACTGGCGTATGCAGAATGCGCATATATTCGCGCAGAACTACCAAACGGAAGTTGCTAACTGCACGCAGTCGAGTCACGCCCACGAAACCGATCAAAATTCCACGAGTCGAACTTTCGTGTGCGCTGCTGGCAGTTAAACTTGCAAAATGGATCCTGGACCAACTTCGCACAGCAACCTTTCATTGGTCAGATGCTACTATCGTTTTGTTTTGGATAAATGGAGATCCCCACCGATGGCAAACCTTTGTGTCAAACCGCGTTGGACAGATTTTGGAGCACAGTACATCAACTCAGTGGAGACATGTACCTACTGCGGTAAACCCAGCGGACTGCGCAACTCGTGGCTTAACACCACAAGAGTAAGCAGTACATCCATTGTGGTGGTCTGGACCATCATGGCTACAGCAGCCGGAAACTCAATGGCCGTCAAACGGAGTTTCTAGTCAAGACATCGACATGACTATAACCGAGGAGAAACCATCAGTTTTGTTCCAAAATGCTGTGCAAGTCTCGAAAGCTCCAGAAACCTTCATCCAAAACTCTTCCTCATACGACAGGTTAATGTCAGTTATGGCATATGTTCTACGGTTTATACATAACATTCAAGCCAAAGGGTTGTCCCCTTGTCTGGACCACTGTCTGGACCACTGAGTGTGCAGGAGCTCGACAACGCTTTAATTCATCTCGTTCGCAGCATTCAACAGGAGGTCTACGCGATAGAAATATTGAGGTTGAAGGGAAACAAGGCACTATCGGGCACACACAAACTGTGTCAATTATCCCCATTTCTAGATGACCAACAAATTCTACGAGTCAGAGGGCGACTCGGAAATGCAATGCACCTTCCAATAAGCCAGCGACAACCAATGATCATTCCCAATCATCATCATTTTAGCGATCTCGTCGTGCGTAATGCCCATCGTCTCGCACTCCACGGCGGCACCGAATTAACGCTGGCCACTATTCGACACAAGCATTCTTCGACAATGCGTCCGATGTTTTCGTCACCGACCGAAACCAGCAGCACAATTGATGGCTGATCCTCCAACTTGTGCATTCATCGCCACCGGAGTGGACACCGTTCGAAATTCAAGCATCCAGATTCCGTGGACACAAAAACTACAAGGCGTATATCGCAGTTTTCATCTGTTTGGCTACAAAGGCAATTCATCTTGAAGCGGTCACGGGCTTAACCACCGAACACTTTCTCATGGCTCTACAACGTTTCATCGCGCGTCGGGGCCACTGTCAAAGTGTGTCAAAACCCATCTCATTCGAGCCTTTTCAGGATATAAAATGACCTACGAACAACTTGCTACCGTGCTAACACAAATTGAAGCCTGTTTAAACTCCAGGCCAGCTGTCCTCACCCCGGCTCATTTTCATTACTAGCTCTGCCGAATGTAATGACAAAAGATGTTCCACTCACAGTCCAATTTCTGGAAGGACAGAAAATGATCCGGCAATTTTGAAAGCGTTGGAGTTCGGATTGGCTATCACATCTTCAAGCCCGCCCAAAGTGGTGACATGAAACCGACAATCTACAAGTCAGCGATCTAGTTATTGTCAAGGATGACCGACTGCCACCCAACGAGTGGAAACTGGAAAGGATAATAGAAGTTCACCCTGGAGCTGACAGTTTAGTCAGAGTCGCAACCGTTAAAACAGCATCAGGCGTATACAAACGATCGATCTCTAAACTATGTCGGCTTCCGTTGCCAGAGACCTCAGAATAATCCTATCACCGTTGCTAGCTCCTTTCGACCATACATGTACCATAACGAACACTTTATTTATTCACAGAGCATTCACAGGTGACATCCTTTGGTTTCTAATACTGGTCCCAGTATTGGGGGCGGCATGGACGGTTTTCTAAGGGTTAAACCACAAAGAGAGTGAGAGCTCTCTAACTGCGATTGCCCACTCAGGGAATGTCTTCGTTTCATGCTAGGGCAGCGTAACCTCGTCTCCGATCACCAAGAAGAGTCGTCGTTTGCGTGTCGACGAAATCAAAACCACAATCAAGCAGTGGCAGCCGGCCGTGCTCAAACCCGGGTTCTTCTGTGGACGTTGACATGCAATGACTGCATCTTTCAAGAGGCGATGCAGTTACTGCACCGTCAAGTGGCCCGTGTGACACCAGCAGAAGGCTGTTACGCGCGGATCCCAGGCAAAACGCAGCCCTCCTCCCGCCCAACCGACCGAGGGGCGCTGCCGCATGACGCACGGTGCGTAGCCGAACCAAACGCGAACATGCAAGAAAGATAGCTATTAGACTAACATTCGAGGAAAATTAGCACTAAACTTACTAAGAAACTAAGCATGCAATCAAAGTACAAATACCACTACAGTTACTAATTAATAGAAAGGTGTGTAAGGATTAATAATTTAATAAGAGGAAGAGAATTAGTGGTGGATATAATATGGTAGTGGGAATTATAATCCGAGCATAAGACCCTAAACGGTTCATGTAAGGAATAATTCGATCTACAAAGTGGAAGGAACAACGGTATACAATTTCTAGTCAGTCTAATAGGAATCGTGAAGTTTATGCGGCTCAACAGATCAGGGCTGTCTATGTCACCCCTGATCAAGTTGTGCATAAATATCACACCAAGCATTTTTCTACGGTTAACTAAGGATGGGAGGTTTACTAATAGTAGTCTACTAGAGTAAGATGGGAGTCTTACACCCGCATCCCAGTTAAGGCCCCGCAGAGCAAAGAGTAAAAAGTTTTTCTGTACTGATTCTATACGGTCCTGGTGTACTTTGTACTGAGGGCACCATACACAGGAGCCGTATTCTAAGATCGGACGAACAAGCGAGGTATAGAGAGTCTTTGTTATATAGGGGTCGTCAAATTCCTTTGACCACCTCTTTATAAACCCAAGCACGCCCATGGCCTTATTTACCATGGTAGAAATGTGTTCGGAAAACTTTAACTTGGGGTCTAACATAACACCCAGATCATCCACCAGGGTAATTCTCTCAAGAGAACCACCAAATAGGGTGTAGGGAGCCAACAAAGGGCTAGAACGATGAAATGTCATAACTTTGCATTTTGAGGCATTAAGGTGTAACAAGTTTGCACAACACCATGACTGAAAGTTATTGAGATCGGATTGCAAGCGAGAATGAAATGAAATGTCCTTGTACTGGACACAGAGTTTAACATCATCCGCATACATAAGTACTCGAGAGTATGTTAATACTGAAGGTAAGTCATTAATAAAGAGTGTAAAGAGTAAGGGGCCTAGATGGCTGCCTTGTGGTACTCCCGAAGAAACCTTTACTGGGAAAGAGAGGGAGTTTTTGAAGAGGACTCTTTGAGACCTAGAACAAAGATAGCTAGAAATCCATCTCAGGAGGTTGGGCGGAAACCCTAAAAGGTCAAGTTTATGCGCTAAAAGGGAATGGTTTACAGAGTCGAATGCTTTACTAAAGTCGGTGTAAATAACATCCGTCTGTAAGTTACATTGAAAGCATTTAATAATGAAAGAGGTAAACTCTAACAAGTTCGTGGTGGTTGATCGCCGCCTTATAAATCCATGCTGAGTTGGAGATATAAGTGACTTGCAGAGATGTTGCAAGTGCGGAGTTAAAACCCTCTCAAACATTTTAGGAATAGCGGATAACTTTGCTATACCTCTATAATTTTTTGCATCAGACTTGCTACCTTTTTTATGGAGAGGAATTATAAACGATTCCTTCCAGATCGGGGGGAAGCAAGAAGAATCAATGGATAGGGTGAATAGTTTAAGAAAAGGTCCACACAGAGCCTCGGCGCAGTACCTGAGTACACAACCTGGAACCCCGTCTGGACCCGGTGAAAACACCGGCTTAACTAGTCGAAGATCATGAAGTAGGGAACATTCATTTAACAAGGGACTGAAAATGCCGTTCGACCTCGGTAAACCGTATGGGTACGGATGACCAGAGTAGCTTTCCTCAGAATAGGTGGTTTGGAAAAATTGGGCAAAAAGATCGGCAATTGCCTGATCATTATTTGCCGACGTATTACGAAATGATAGCGAGGATGGGTGTGCGGACGTTCTACGCTTACTGTTTACGAAGCTGTAAAACTGTTTAGGGTCCTGAGAAAAACGTATCCTGCATCGAGATAGGTATTTCTTATAGCATTGAGCATTAAGAACTGAAAAGTTTGACCGAGCTAATACATAGCGAGAGTGAGAAGTAGGAGAACCCACTTCTTGAAATTTTTTATAAAGTCTTGATTTTAAGTTTTTTAGACTGGATAACTCTTTGGTAAACCAAGGGGGTTTTCCAGCTCTAGTCGGACAAGAAAGCGGGACACAAGAATCGAAAAATGTGCCAAGAGCATTGTAAAAAATGTTTGTGCCTTTTATGATATCAGTGCACAAGTACAAAGCGGACCAATCAAAATCCCTAATGAGGTTATTAAGCTTCGCAAACTCGGCTTTACGAAAGCAGCGGACACGTTCGGGCAGCCTACTCGACCGATCCAATACAGTTGGTACCCATTAAATATTACCCTATACGCGATTACGATTAAAGTTTAAGTTGATTGTAGTCCAAATAAATAAATTAAGTACATTATTAAACGCAAAGATTCCCCAGAGCATTTCTGCTCAACATTGAAATCTCGTATCGAGGATTTCACAACATTTTTGGTGTCCCATGAGGGGAACAGCGTTTAATTCGTACTATCCGCAAATTATTCTACCACATTCCGCGTGCATACAGATGCACATATAAAATCATATTTTACCGGCTGCAACTATAAACGGCAAACACAACGCAAGCCAACGGTTTACCCAACAGCCGATGTCTCTCGCACGAAGCAGAGACAAAGAAGACCGGACGATAGCTCTGCGCCTGGACAGTAGCTTCACTGCAGCACACAAACCCAACCCCACAGACAGCAACCTCTCTCTCGTGCAAAGCAGAGACCAAGAAGATAACGATCGTTCTGCTGCTGCACGTCATCTCTAGACACAAGGCCTCAACTCAACGCTCACATCAGCACAGTTTCTGCTTTCCGCTCGGACAACAACAACAACGACTTGCAAGTTCTCTTAAGCTACGCTTTAAGCAAAGGGAAGCACGCCCGAGTACCAGAGTAAGTATTTCGTTGTGTGTATTTTGAACAAGGTCAAAGAGAGTGCAACTAAGAGGGTGAGAAAGGTACCTACATATATAACAGCAACATGTCAACAGCCGAGTCCCACGACCTCGAAGCCGATCCTCAGGTGGAGATCGACAATCTCAGTGTTATTCAGACAAATCTCATTGCGAGGGTTAATCAAACGGTGCGTAATTTCAGAAAGGACGGCGCATATCGGAAAACAAAGGCTTATTTTCAAACGCGCTTACAAAATTTGCAACGGTTCTTGGGTGAATTTGAGCAAAATCATCAACGTTTACTAATACTTCGATGTCCAAGTACGCATAGTTATGTGTCCAGCGAAGTGGCCTTTCGCTTTGATGAAGACTATACAACGGCATGCAACATCATATCAGAGGCCTATGAAAATGTATGTCCAAGAGCACCACCGTTACAGCAGAATCCAGAGCCAGCAAATCCATCTGTATCATAAGTGCAATTGCCCAAACTACCTGTACCGACATTTACAGGCAAGTTTGTGGATTGGCCGGCATTTCACGATTCATTTGATCAACTCATCCATAACAACCAGAAACTGTCCGACGTCCAAAGGTTTCATTTTCTGAAGCAAGCTCTTCCCTTGGATCGCGATGAGGATATTCAGCAGATGGCGTTTGCGGGAAATAGCTATGCAACAGCTTAGAGTCTCGTCCTCAAGCGATACGACAACAAACGACTGCAATTTGTGTACCATATGAACGGTTTGTATGACTTGCCACAGTTGACAAAGGAGCAGTCTGCTGATATAAAACATATGCTTAATGTTGCGACGGTTTTTCTCAATGCTTTCAAGAATCTAGATGTTCAACATTGGATGGCTCATCATCTCACTTCCAGACTGTCAAGCACGACACTACAAGCTTGGGAGTTTCCAGTTTCCACGCCAAGACTGCGGTTGCCGAACACACTCGCTGCCCTCACTGTAGCGACAGTCATAATCTTCGGCATTGCCCGGACCTTTTGTCCAAGGACTGCTTTGCAAGGAAAGCCATCGTCGATCATGCAAAGGCATGCCTCAACTGTCTGAGCCGTTCCCATGGACTGTCAAAATGTACCAGCAAAAGAAACTGCACGCAGTGTGATCAAAGACACCATATTCTGCTGTACTTTCCAACTCCTGCTCAGGTGGCAACACAGCCTCATGCAGCCTCCCATAGCGCTCGTCCCTGGCAGTATACAGCGAGCGACTCGTCTGGCAGGGCTACACCTACGCAACTCTACGCTAGGACCCTACTTCCTACTCAGAGCACAGCACAGCCTTGCGAAGTTGTTCCCAACACTAGTTCCGGTGGTCATCTACAGTATGCAGCGACCGACTCGTCTGTGAGAACACACTCTGCGCAACTAATCTCCGCTACGGCAACGGCTATCGAGGATTTCACAACAATACCCCTATTCTCATTTTGAGTATCGGGTATAAAAAAAACGTGTATATAAGCAATATAGATGCTCATATAGACGCTCATATAGACGCTCATGCCACAGAGAATATTTATGCCTATATAAGGTTTTTTTCTACCTACCGAATTCGTGAACCTTAGGCGGACAAACTGGAGTAGGTATGCAGTTCACCTGGGCCGCATTCTCCCTGAGTCCCCCCTGAGGAGAAGATTTCACGGGAGACCACGACCCATCTTTAAAAATATTTTTCGACGCCTGCAATGAGGCACACGTTTAATCCTCGATTAAACCAGAATGGTGGATTCCGAAGCTAGAGGAACTCCGGAAAGCCTTGAGAAAGCCGGAAGGCCAGAGACTCGTCAACAGCGCTAAGGCTCAAAATGTTGAACAGAGCTGAACCAAGTATAAAGTCTGTCCGCCAACCTATAACAAATAGCTTAGGAAAGAAACGCGCATCATGGCGGTAGTTCTGCAGCGAAATCGAGAGTAACTCAGGAGCTTCGTGCTTGCGCAGAGATCTCCCGAAGACAACACCCACCTTGGGCTTCCTGAAAAAAGCCGAACAGTCTCCAGCAACGAGTCGCTACAACTTCTCAAGCCATTTGTGGCTGCGATGTAAACATACCTAATTACATCGCACCTCCTTCTGTTGCCTCAAGGTCTATCCTGAACCTGATAAGTCAGAAGAACATTTCATGTCAATCAATGGCTTAAGCCCTGAAAATCTGCTAGAACAATTGGTATCATCCCTGTCAAAATGTGCAGACAAATGCGGCCTAGGTGCTAACCTATCTAAAACGGAACTAGTGCTAAGAATGAGAGAAGCCAGACTGTGGAAAACATCTGCGTTTGGGAATCCTGACGAGACTCCCGTAGTTACCAGAGAGGACAGATTACTGTATTCCTAGTGATCACCTCTCGATGCCTTTCCAGGTATCAATCCCAATTAGGGGGGACTGGGATATGGGCGATTTGGGACGTGCAAGTGCGGTCCACCTCCACACTGATGGCTCAAAGATAGATGGCCGCGTGGGTGGTGGAGTCTATTATAACAAGCTAAACATCAGTTACTGCTCCAGGCTCCCGGATCATCGTAGTGTGATCCAAGCGGCGGTTGAAGCAATCAAAGCGGCCATTTATATTGTATCCAAATTACCCCTAGACAGGCACTTAGTTTGCGTCTTCTCGGACAGCCAAGCAGCAATTTAAGCTTTAGGCTCAATATCGACAAAATAAACGACTTTAAATGTAGCTCTCTGAACGATATCGCAGACCAGTTACACCTCTTCCTAATATAGGTCTTCGGACCACGAAGGGAATAATGCTGCCGAAGAACTAGTCAGACAGGGCACTAACATTCCTATCCTATCAGAGAAGGAGCAAGTAGCGAAGCGATGCTTCTCACGTACGACATTTTTGAGCAGAATGCAAACAAGCGATCCCAGCATAACATTCTCTGCAATACCTTGGGATCGATATGGCCACGTCGATCAAAAAAGTGCTCCGCAGAGCTATATAGACTCACCAGAGTAAAGTGCTCTGCAGTTACTTGAGCCATCACGGGAACCCGCAAACTGGCACACACGACTCCAGACTGTCAATCCCTCACAAGTGACGAGACGAGGAAGAAGATGAGTCGATTCCTCACTTCTTCTGCCACTGCACGAAAAGTCGTATACTGCTGCTTCGACTGAGTTCGCAGGTGGACGGCGCTCCGCAGCAACTGCAAATTGATTTGTTCCTTTTGGTTATAATAATGATTCCATCTGATCCAGATTCGGCAATCTGGTAGAAATGGTCATTCCCGTATCTTCAAATTGGTGGATGCCACAAATTTTCGTTTTTTGTGGGGCGGAAGTAGGCGGGTCGATGTTTTGAAATACAGTTTTAACAGTGAAATCTAACAGGAGTGTGGAGACTAAATTTGGTTTCTCTAGCTTTAATAGTCTCTGTGATCTGTGGATGCCACAGATTTTCGTCATTTGAGGGGCCGGAAGGGGGTGGGCGAAATTTTGAAATATATATGTGGCCAAATTTTGTTTCTCTAGCTCTTATAGTCTCTGAGATCTAGGCGCTCACCTTTCGCGATAGGCAAAGCCGACCATGACCACAGATTTTCGTCCTTCGTGAAGGCGCAAGAGGGCGGGGCGAAGTTTTAAAATACTCTTGTAACAATGACAGATCACAGAAAATTACGTTTCTCTAGCTTTTATAGTCTCTAAGCACTAGGCGTTCATAGGGACGGACGGATAGACATGGCTCAATCGACATGACGATTGATGCTGATCAAGAATATATAGACCTTATGGGGTCGGAAACGCTTCCTTCTGGACGTTACATCCATTTTCACCATAAATCATTCACCACAACCGTTTTTCACACTCTGTCGTTTGTAATATAACGACTAGGCTTAAACTGTGAAAATCTATTGAATGATTTGTTTACATTTCGACGTCCTTTGAGAAGGAAAAAGTTTGGTATATGTATGTATGTGTGTATGGTACAACAAGCTTGACTGCGTCGACCCAACGATGCATTTATTGCTTTATCATTCATATCAGGTAAACTTTTTGATTTATAATAAGTCAAGCGTTTTGTAAATAGTTTTTATAGAATAACGCGAAAAATAGTAGTATAGTAGTATGTAAAAGCATAGAGCTTTGAAGTGAAGGCGGAATGCTAACTATATCAGTACATACATACATGTATATTTTTTGAATATAATTTATGTATATTTATATGTATTTATATACGTACATATGTATGTGTATAAATAAATCTTTCTTCCTTATTATACACATACAAAATCACAAGAAAAAGTATACAAATAAGTACATATAAGTATACAGTATATATATACTATATAAGTATATACCAATATGTATAAGTATATATAAACTTGTACAATACATGTACCATGCATATATGTATGTAAATATACACTCACAAATATTGATACATGTACATATGTATGAACCAATATTATCAAAAATAAATATCAGTCACACCACATACACTCGTATTGTTTATTTCCGTTCCTACCTTAATTTTTCTTGTCCATTTCTGTTTTGGTCTACGTTTAGGATTTAAGTACTGCGTGTGAGCTTCCTCCAAAATCCTGCTCAGTTATACATATTTATACACCAACCGCTTGGGTAAGCTCGTTTGGTCCGCGTTGACTCGGATTGCGCATAGAGACAGACAATTTTTCACATGTACATACATATGTACGAGTATATGTATGTATGTAGTTTAAATTTGTGTTTCCGCCAATGGTTTTAAGGGTTGACTCAATAGAAGGCTGTGCATTTGGAGTGATACATACAGGGGTGTGACATAAATCTATGTATAAATCTACTGACGATTTCCATTTAGGGCGACTAAAAGCTTGTGCCACACAAATCTTCAGTAATGGTGTTATGACATTAGACATTATAATTAAACATATTTGACGAATTGTTTTTGTTGTTTTCAATACAAAAACCCAGCCAGCTAGCAAAATTGGTAATAAAAAGTATCACAATCAATAAGCTCTGCCGCAGGCGATGCTCCCAGCTCTAGAAAGTAGATCGATTTTCTCAGAACTGATTTTTTTTTTTTTTTTTCGGTTTTTGACTAAAAATGTTGATTAAAATAAAAATAAAAATTTTGTTTTTTTTCAATTCATTTCTTTTATTACACAAGGAATTGCTTCTTTCGGGCAATTCAAAGTTTATCAAGAATTTCAGTATTTAAGGAAGATCTCTTGCTTCAAACGAGGATCAACTGAAAATCCACTTCGCGAAGCATACACAAAGGCAAAATTAATTAATGTTTTAAAAAAAATTGTTTGCAAGTTTTGTCCTCATAATAGAAAAAATGCCGCCTCTTATAGTCTTTTCATGCAGCCATAACATTAAGAAGTTCGCCGTAATAAAAACCGACTACCAAAAATAGAATCGATGTCTTCACAAAGAATCGATTATATTTTTTAAAGATAACTTTGCTAGGAAGTCAAGCTTACGCTTATACTACATATCTCGCTCCCACTGCATGTTTTTCTCAGAGAGCTATCTCTGTTTTTGCAGTTAGTCAGTTAGCAAAGTCTAATGTCATGTGGCCATCACACATTTTCTAATACATTCCTTCAAAGAAACACGACGGGCAGTGCTGCCGATTACACTTTTTTCCCACCGGTTACATAGAAAGTAAGAAAATGTGGCCGGTTCATCATTATTTTTTAACAATATTTGACAGCTTACCAGATAATATAGAAATTCTAAAACAGGTTAACCTTTTTCCGTCAACAAAATCTTGTGCGTTAAGAAGAATGGAATTAGCTACACTTTGGATTAACTTAAAGTTGAAAATATTCAGAAATTGGATGCAAATATAGCGATATTCATTTAATAAAGAGAGAAAATTTCAGCGACAGCACTAGACTTTGGAGGCTTACTTCTTTAAAGATTCTGGTGAAAACAGCTGATTTCTTTAGCTGGCACCTGTTGCACTGCAAATGCTATCGCAATGAGTACAGAAGAGGGAACGAAAAAGCTGAATATTGCAATGGCGTCATGTACTTATTTTTGCGCTCTTTGCTTCTCTCCATCTTAGTTGAGATCAGTTTTCTAAGCGACGAGTGCGTGCAGATGAAAAGTTAAAATAAAGTATATTAATATATATATTAACAAAGCCTTATTATTTGGAACATTAGTTTGTCTACTGCAATAATCTAATAATAACCGTGGTCAAACGCGGAAATTGAGCGGGTATTAAGCCAGATTATTCTGGTTAAGACAAATCTAAGTAATTCCATGAAACTAATAAGAACCATGAAGAACCAATAACATTCTTTTGTAAAGTTTTATTTTTAGTGAGAAGATATTACTAGTTTTTATTTAAATATACAGGTATGGCTTGCGAAAACTTGGAAAGTGCTGTTTTGACTACGAAGTGCCACATAATTATGTACCTAATGTACCTGACTCTACTGCTGTCAATAATGGCAATTGTTTGCAGTGCAAAGAAATGTGCGACAATTTTGCCCACATAAAATGTGCTGGTGGCGGATATTTTGGCTGGTCTCGAAACGTATGGGCCTGTCTTGGTCATGTCTGGCTTGTCGGGCGATTGAGGCCGGAATGCGCACATTCATGAGACAGACTCGAACTGGGTTTCTGGATGTCCGGAAACAATTTCGTGGCTCTCAACGAGAAATTTCTAGCCCTTGAATCGCAGTTTCTTGGGCTCAAACTCTTGAGCAAGTTCCCATCCCTGCAGTTTCTGCTGCCATCACTACCGATGTGATGAGTGCTCCTAGAGTGTGTTGGTTGCTTGTGATGTCTTGCCAATTCCTGCTCCAGCCGTTGCTGCCAATTCTTCTGCCCCAGGACCGAGATCTCTTTTAGGAGTGGCTCCACCATCTCGATTTCGTTCGGGACTTCAACTTAGAGCAGTGGTCCCTCGGAAAGCAATATTCGTTTCTCGTCTTATTCCTGAGGCTTCAACGGAGGATGTTAAACAACATCTTTCCTCTAAACTTAACACTTTGCCTGATGATATAGTTGTGACTAAATTTACATTTAAACATAAGCGCAACATATCATCCTTTAAAATTCTTCTCCCTGATTCTTTACTATCCAGTTCTCTTGAACCGTTCCTTCTCAAAGATTCGAACTCGAATCCTAGAATTACCGAACCTGCTCCAAAAAACTGATGTTCCATTTTTCCATGCACTATCAGAACGTTCGCAGTTTGTTGGGCAAATTGCGTCAAATTCATACTAATAGTGCGTCCTTTGATTTCGATGCCATCGCATTTACCGAAACCTGGCTTAACTCCTCTGTCAATGATCATGAAATTTTCATTGATAGTTACACTATATATAGAATGGACCGCCCATCTTTTGCAGGTGGGGTTCTGATTGCAGTTAAATCTGTTTTCTCATCTGAGTTATTCCCATTCAATAACATCCATGGATTTGAATTTGTTGCAGTCAAAGTTCGTGTTGGCTCGGCATTTTTCTATTTAACTTGCTCTTACATTTCTCCCAGGTCTGATGCTGAGCTTTACTTACACCACCTCTCAGCAATTAATACTGTCGTATCTGCATTAGGGTGCAATGATCGAATTATTGTCATGGGGGACTTTAACCTCCCATTTCTGTCTTGGCTGCCTTGTGATGACGCTAACCTGTTGTTTCCCAATTGCCATAATGACTTTATCAATGGGCTAACGGATATTTCCCTTGTCCAAATTAATGCCGTTAAAAACATTAGGGACAGACTTCTTGACCTCGTGTTTGTTAACGATGCTTCTCTTGCTACGGTATCTAGAGCAAGCCCAATATCACTCCCTGAAGAAACTTACCATACAACTTTGTCGATATCCCTGGAGTGTACACAATCTGGAGGTGCTGACAGTTCCATGGCTCCTTGTCACATAAAGTGTTTTCGCAAAACAAACTTTATCGATTTAGATCTACATCTCTCGCGTGTTGATTGGTCGTTTCTTTATTCATTACCGAACATAGATGCAACTGTTAGCTCGTTTTATAGCTCTATTTACTCCGCCCTTAATACATTTGTTCCAGATATCACTGTACCCGTATCGTCCAAGCCTCCCAGGTTCTCCAAGTATTTGTTATACTTAAAAAACAATAAATCCCGGCTCTATAAAAAGTACCAGAAGTCGGGCTCCACGTCGGCCTTAGCTCTATACTCCTCCGCTCGCTCTCTGTTCCTTGCCGTTAATAGTCAGTGTTATAATCATTACCTTTCACAATGTAATAGTAACTTTCGTAGTGATCCTTAAAAAATTCTATTCGTTCGTTAACTCTAAGCGTAAGTCAAACGCTTTTCCTCCGTTGGTATTGCAAATTTATTCGCTACCTTTTTCCAAACTACGTACTCGTCTCATATTTACAACGCATCCACTCCGTATCCGTACCAGCTACCTCAAGCTAACAGCATTTTTCTACCTATATTCGAGGAAAGCGTTGTTCTGGAATGTTTGTCATCTATCGTTTCTGCGGGCTCAGATAAGGTACCAAGTTGCATTTTAAAACACTGTGCCCAGTCCCTTTGCAAACCCTTGACCTTTCTCTTCAACCTCTCTTTGGAACAGTCTTGTCTCCCAGTAATTTGGAGTGAATCCTACATCATTCCGCTTCACAAAAAAGGTTCAAGATCAAATATCGTGGTATCGCAAAGCTTTCCGCCATCCCGAAGCTTCTTGAGTTCCTGATCACCCGGCAACTGCAACATCTTTGTTGCAGCTTGATATCTCTGTCGCAACACGGATTTCTCAGACATCGTTTAACATCGACTAACCTTCATGAGTTTCCTAACCTAATCCACCGTGGTTTTCAAAGTGGTTTGCAGACGGATGTAGTTTTTACGGACTTCAGCAAGGCATTCGATTCTGTGAACCATGCTACATTTGTGGTGTTGAAATAATCTTCTTTTTCTGAACCTTTCTAAATGAAAACTTATGACATTTTACCGTCGCGCTCCATATTTTGTCTCATATGTTCTAGGAAATCATATCCTCGAGCGAATTTCGAGTTCAAATGACCTCGGTTTCGCTCGTCAAGTGTAGGGTTTTTTTGTGGGTGACGAACTTTGGGGAGCTGGGTGGGCGGCCGATCGTGGGCCCTATGGGCCCCTATGGGAACCACGAGAGCTAAGAAAAACCAATTTTTCTTTACAGGGCACTTGAATATACCGTTTTTTCTGACTTTTTCACTGAGAGAAGAGTGTTGATCTCTTCTGACAGAGACTATTGACGCACGGCCTTCCAGACATTTGGAGGGGAAGCGGGGCAGATATGCACTTGCTATTAATTTGGCCTTATTACCGCGATCAGCAAGCACAGAACTTAATTTTCGTAGTTTTTTCCTGTTTGTTGGACCGTTTTTCTTTCACGTGGTCGTTTTCCAAAAAAAAATAATTTGTTACCGAAAGCGGAGACAATATACTGCTGCACCGATTGGAATATTCAAAAGAAAATGACCTTTTGCTTGTGGACTGCTTGAATACGATCTAAAAGATCTAAAAACTCCGCTTTGAAATCTCCTCTGCGATGCGCTGCACAGCACTTTCGAAAGCTTAGCTCAGCTGTTCTCTATTGCAACTTGCATGCACCCTGGGGTGGGGGTAACTATACTATGAGCTGCTTATATAATTGGCCCAAGGTTATTGCATGCGATATACCTGAGCACCATAAAAATTATCTTACATTACAACCGTTACAAATTATGAAGTCATCGATCAGGAGCTACAACAGCGTTAAACCCTCGATCCTGATTTTAAAAGATAATTGGCTGGTTAACTTTCTGATCGACCCAGCCGTGCCATATAAAGGAACCACCTACACTGCCAATATGTATGCTATACTCTTAGAGACTGCAAAAAAAGATGATTGCTTGTAGGGGGGCGGATCGAGTCGCTGGTATCCGAACGTATAAAAGGATAAACAACGAAGACAGATAATTCCACATAAAGATTCCAGTATATTGTTCAAGTATTTCTTAAGGTTTGTATAAGTCGGTGGGTACACGACGCGGCAGCTTATAGCGTAAACGTTATGCTGCGGTGATTGCCGTGTGGATCGTGGGTCGTAGATAGTGGATCTTCCGAGCGCGAGCGAGCTTGGACCGGAGCAAACGGAGTTGGCACAGTGCGAGTCAATCATTTTCTGCTGCCCTGAACATCCTCCTCCCCCTTGCAGGATAGCAAAGTATAGTTGAGGGCTATGGCTGAGTACACACCCCGGACACGATCCATCCAAAAACGGTGACCTGGGCCACCGGCTCGAAGTAGTTGGAGCCCGTATCTAGAATCACCAGCGGCGTCGGAAAGATGTTGAGGCTTCGATGTTGTAGAAGTGAGTCGACGGATGGCGCTGGGGTCCCAACCACGGGGCGGCTCAGGCGAAGAAAATGGTGGCAGGTCCGTAGCGGATGGACTCCTTGGCAGACCCGGCAACGGTACGAGGTAATCTCTCGAGCACGACGGCTCTCCGTCGTGCGGTTGGCGCGAGGACGTTGGGCCATGTCTGGATGCAAAATACCAGGATGGAATAGAAAAGTCGAAGGAGTATTTGTAAGGAGCGTATAACTGATTAAAGGTACATTTAGAACATTGGAAATTGCCACGCGGTTGCATGGTCTGATGAGTCCATGTGGGTCTAAGGACGGATTTACATTCAAGTGCCGGCTTGAATTCGGCACGGAGCGTTGATCATTCATTCCGTTATTATTTTGGAAATATTCCTTTTGGTCAAGCGTAGGAGACCGTTCGAGAAATTCTGGGGAGGAAGCTGAAAGGAAATTACTTTCGTGGTAGGAACCCGAGTCTTCTACCAGTTTGTTAGGTAGTCTTGAAGTTCTACTTGAAAAGCCCCACTAGGCACTGGGCCTGTGAGTACCCAGACGAAAACTGTTTCTTGTCCGCCGCTTAGCACGACGGATGGTAGGACATCAGCTCCAATCAGGAGATCGATGGGAGAGCTATTGAAAAATGTAGGATCCGCCCATGGAAGGCTCGGCAAGTCTCTCAAGAAACTTTGCGAGATCGGATGCGATGGAATATTCGCGGCCAATTCCGGAATAACGTAGGTTGTGGTATTTAGTTGTAAGCCCGGCTTAGTCGTAGAGCGTATGGAAAAAATTGCAGAGCTTCTTTGACTGAGGCCGAAGACCAGTGCCTGGATACGTTGGCGACGAACAAGACGTTCCGTTATGAACGTTGCTTCGGAGCCAGAGTCGATCAGAGCGCGGGCGGGGAAATTTGTTCCCAGGTGACAAATATTAACGATTGCCGTGCTTAGAAGGACAACATTGTACATTTGTACCGAAGGAAAAATAAGACTGAACGTTTGGCTGAGCTTCGGACGAACTGGGATTTTGTGCGCTTGGTACTCGTAGATTTAGCTCGGGCCACGCTGAGGAATTTTGTACCGTTGTCGAAATCGAGCGTATGGTGCCGGTCTCCACAAGTGATGCAATTGTGGGCGCTTTGGCATTCTCGTATCTGGAGGCCTTTTGCAAGACAGTTCATCCAAAGCTTATTATGCTTAATGTAATTGGAGCGAGCATCAGCAGGCATTTGAAGAAAGTGAGGTCATAAACGGATTGGATTATTCTCTTTGGAGCAGAGATCACACGTTGTGAGGAGCTGGGGTTCCCACAGGCCGAATTCGGCTGAAGCACAGCCGGATAAGGCTGAGGAGCGGCCGGATAAGGCTAACGGCTGGCCGGATAAGGCGAACGTCAGTCCGGATACCCGCGGATATCCGGATGCGGCGGGTTCGTGGCCAAGGGCTCCCAAGGAGGAGAAGTGCCCCGCTCTCGGAGAGGAAGACATGTGAGAGGCCCCACAACCGACATCCAAACAATCCTCAACCAAATAAACAACTGGTGCACTCAGTCAGGAGCAGACCTCTCCAATGACAAAAGCCAACTCGTACACATATGTCGCAAACATAACTGCAAACCAAAATTCCTTACTGGCAACACATCCATCAACCAAAACAGCTCACTCAGACTACTAGGCCTCACACTCAACTCCAGATATAACTGGACTTCGCACATCAATAAACTCAAAATAGACCTTGCCAAGCCACTGGGCATTATCAAACACCTCTCGTCCTTGACGTTCTGCAGAGCTGCTGCGCTCTCCCGCTAAAGGGGCTCTCTGCCGCCGCCACTTCGGCAATCACTTTGATCTAACGCCGTCGTCTATAGTTTAGTTCTATGCTAACCCCTCTGCGCATTGGTTGCATATCGATCTCGCATAAAGTTTATCTGGCAATAGCAAGCAATCGGCTTCCGCTAAGCCACCAGATTAAATACGAATTATAAAGTTTAACCCGAAATCTCTTTTCATTTTTGAAACACATAGGTGCCAAAAAAGCTTGGCATCTCAAACATTGGTGACCCCGACGTGATATAAAACCATTGCTTAATCGCGTTCCGTTAAAACACTTATTATTTATATAATATTTTGTTGTTGGGTAGTTTAACTACCAACAAATACATTTGGGTGCACGTTGAAAAACAGTTTAAAGTGCAAATTCAGTGAGAGTGCGGCTGGAATATTTATAGACAAATTCCGGTACTTTAAGCGTCGAATCTCTCATTCTCTGCGCAGCTGCAGACGCGGTTCTTGACTTTTCGTGTCTTGCATTCTCGCTCTCGCGTCTATACATCGTCGCTTAAGCGGTATTTCATTTTCCGTTGTTGTGTCGAATTGCACAACGGTTAACATGGACAACGATCCGAATACAGGCGCGGGCGGAAATATTGTGGTGGCTGATTCCAGACTGAGTCTGTATAAGCGTAAAAGTCAGTCATTATATGATCGATTGCACAGGCTTGGCGAATCCTTCGCGGGGAATAAACTCGATAAGCTGACCGCCGCGGAAGTCGAGGTGCGCCTTGATATGTTGGCAGAAATTCGAGAGGAATTTAATAAGGCCCATAATGAGTTGGAGGCTCTCGATCAAAACGAGATTGGGAGTGAGCTGCGCGAAATCTTCGATACTCTTTTCATATCGTTGCTGGCTGCTGTTGAAGTAAGCCAGTCACACGCCGCTGCCCATTCTACGACTCTGCCAAGCCATTCCGGACATAGTGCCATCATCATGGCTCACAAGCAGCGACTTCCTGAGCTGAAGGTGCCTAAATTTTCTGGTGGATACGTCGAGTTCTCGGATTTTATGGCAATGTTCAAATCGGTGATTGAAGCGGATGCGGATCTCAGTGACATCGAGAAATTCCAGCACCTTCGCTCTTGCCTCGCTGATGCGGCTTTGGATTCGGTTCGATCGTTAGAGCTCTCCAGTGCCAATTATCGTGCGGCTCTGGATATACTTAATAAACGCTTTAATAACAAAAGACTTTTTTTCCAGGCACACATCAAGAAGATTCTTGGGCTAAAGAGGGTAGACTCGCCTTCTGCTAAAAGGCTTCGGGAGTTTTCGGATGCAGTCAATTTACACATGCGAGCGTTGCAGACATTGGGAACTGCTGAGGAGATTTCAGGATTCATGGTCATCAACATGCTGCTGCAGAAGTTGGATTCGAAGACGCAAACCAAATGGGAGGAGCACACATCGTCGGATGCTATACCTACCGCAGAGGAATTCTTCGAATTCTTGCAGCAACGCTGCCAGAAAATGGAGCGGTTGGAATATGCTACAGCGACACACGCTAGTAGCGATCAGGTGGGAAAAAACCATTCCTATACGCAGGTTAAGAAAACGTTTGTAGCTTCCAACTCTTCCGCCGACCCGTCTGTATGCGTCTTTTGCCACTCAGCGGGCCATGGAATATACTCGTGCAAGATATTCGGAAATTTCTCACCGTTGCTGCGCCACAAAGAAGTGAAGAAGCTTTCCCTATGCTTCAATTGCCTAAAGCCGGGGCACCGGACCCGCGCATGCAATAGTGGAAAATGTCGAGTATGCGGCGGTAGGCATCATAGTTTGTTGCACTTCGATAGTATACAGCCCACAACACAAGGCTGCCCAGGTATTACTCCTCCCGATCTGGCCGTTCAACCGGACACTCTTTCCGTTGCTCAAAATTCTGCTAGCAGCTCGTCTCTACCTTCGTCTACCTCTCTTGCTGCCCAAGGTCTTCACTCTGATGTCGTGCTTCTGGCTACAGCCGTGGTTCTCGTAAAGAATCGGTCTGGCGTTTTAGTTCCTTGTCGTGCCATCATAGATTCAGGATCGCAGCTGCATCTCGTCACATCCAGGTTCGCCCAGCAGCTTCAGCTTAGGAGAACTCAATAGTCTGCACTTGTGTCTGGGCTGGGCGATACCAGTGTTTCTACTGAGGGATCCACCATAAGCATTTGTATGCATTCTCGCACCTCTGCTTTGTAGCATACAACGTATAGCGATACGCTATCATAACGAGCTGATCTTATTGTAGCGACCAGAGGAGCACGCGCTGGTTCCGGCTTCTATTTGTCGTCGGCAAGGGGGGGGTGAGGATTTACCACTGTGCTACCTGCTCGCATTGGATACATATAATAATATTGATTTCGCGTGCTGTTTTCCTCCCTAACACATGATCGATCGGACTGGCCATACAGAAAAGAAACTACCAAGAGTGACAAGCTATGCACACATAGAGGTTGCTCTGCAAAGAAAACAGAACATGCTGAAGTACGGGTTGTGCTGCTGAGTAGCTGTAGGTGTAGCAGCGTTTTGCCCACCCTACCTTGACCATCTGGGCCGCAAAGCCATATTAGTGGCCGATGATCCCTAAATCCCCCAGACTCACTTCATTTCCATAATCCACTCGGCATGGCGCCCTAAAATAATTTAGTTCATTATCGATTTCATTTTAAAACTTATTTATTACTTGACACAGGGGCATTTCCCTACTCTACTTAAACTCCCAATTGACTCAATAACTATTTTAGCGAACAACAGGATTCGAGAATATTCCAGGTTGGAAATTAAAATAATACTAATAATAATTAAAGTAGAAGAATTATAACTAAATAGAAAAAAAAGAATTAAATGTGTATATAATAAAAAAAACAGTATATGTATATAGGAGGTAGCCGCTAAACTGGCATACAAATTTAACAGAGCATTTGTGACAACAACAAAAAACCCATGGTTACTGTTCTTGCTATCTCTTCCGGCATGTGGATCTGCCCAACTGTTTTACCTCTCCCCTTCTTTCTTTCCTATACCTCTCCTTCTCTCACGCTCATGCATGCAATTTATTTAGAGTAAAGCAATATTCTTTCACTTACGTGCCATCCATCTCCAAAAGCGCTTTTGTCGAAGACGATCCGCTTGCTATAATTGCTGTAAATGTAATTTTATTGGGAGAGCACAACAACAAAAAGAGAAAAGAAGAGAAAGAACAAGGCGCGCAGAGGCTTTCGGGGGACTGCTTTTTTTCTTTGCTTTTGAGCATTGATATTGTATTTCTATTCCCTTATGCCTTTCTTTTCTTTGGGCTCCACATAGGGCTAGCCCTTACGGTTTAAGGGAAAAGAAAAGCAAGACTGAATTAACGGCGCTACACTGCCGAAAGGGGAGCAAGGTATTTGTATTCGTACTCACTAAGACCTTGCCTATTGGCTCATGGGTATAATTTTGATCTGGGTTTTTATTTCCTCTACTTTTTTTTCACTAAGCCAGGTCGGCCGAGGGCAAGATATTTACGCAAAAAAACTTGGGGGCCAAAAAAAAATGTTCAATATTCCGCTTTTAGTTTCGCAGCTTCCCGGCGCCGACGATGCTGCTGATGCACTGAGTCGGACCCACAGCTGGAGCGGCGGACTCTCTGCCTTGCGCTTCTCTGCGCCAGCGGCGAATTCGATCGGTTCTTGTGTTTTTTTTTTTTCGGGAGCGCAGTCTCTTCTCTTCCCTTTCTATGGCCAGCTGGTTGTGGCTGCGGCCGGCTCGGTCATCGATCCCAATTATCTTTTTCCGCTATTCTCCCTTGGAAATCTGCTTGGCACAACGTGCCAATTCGCTATGTGGCGATTGGCACTCTTGTTATATTAACTTGCAAATGGCCGTCCGAAACAAAAAAAAAGAGACCACTTTCGGATGCCTTGCCTCCGGCGTGGGGTCAGAATGGAACGCCCCCTTACTGGGGTGGCAAATTTCTTTTCGATTTCTTTATGGTATAATTTGAAAGCAACACGATTCTTTTGTTTGTCTTTTTTTCTTTGATTTAGCACTGGCGCGAGGTTTAGTTATGTTTTTCCGCTAATATTTCCTCTTTCCACCACAAACACTACCTTCTGAAGTGGGGCCCAAAATCGAAAAGAGCGACCGTAGCTGGACTTGCATTCACGAACCCTCCTAACAGCGAAAGTGCCAACCACCATTTCCCTCGAGTTAACATAACCGCGGCCGACTCTCTCCCGAGTCCGACCGTCTGCCCAAAAAGTACCCGTCGATCACGAGCAATAGGGGCGCTAAACGCAATTACGATATTCCCTGGATTTAAAATTTTTGATTAGTTTTTTTTTTTTCCGTTCTTTTATTTTTGTTGTTGTTGTAGTAATATTTTTGTAGTTGGTTCAAGCGTCACTACAGCTTACACAACTACACTTACTGCTCTCATCGCCCCCACGATTACCGATTCTCAACCAAGTATGACAGTAAATGTATCCGATTGGCGTATTCCATCTAACATTCAGCTCGCTGATCCTGCATTTTTCAATCCTCAACGGGTTGATCTTCTCATTGGTGCGAGCGTTTTTTATGATCTCCTCTGCGTAGGGCAAATCAAACTCACCGATGGACTGCCTCTTCTGCAGAAGACCCGGCTTGGGTGGATCGTATCTGGCGGTGGACAGAAGGTATCAAGCTCGGCGCTTTTGGCTACGCACAATTGTCCAGATTCGATAGCTGAGATGGAAGCAAGGTTGGATAAAACTCTTCGTATGTTTTGGGAAGTCGAGAATTGTGTGGAGGCTGGTTTGAATACCAAAGAAGAAGACGATTGTGAAGCACATTTCGTAAGCCACCTTTCACGGTTGCCATCCGGGAGTATGCAGTTCGTCTGCCGCTAAATAACAATACTGATCGTTTAGGAGAATCTTATGCTCAGGCTTATCGACGGTTCATCAGTCTGGAGCGAAAACTGGAGCGAAAACTGGAGCGTAATCCTACACTCAAGGAGCGGTATTTCGCCTTTATGAGGGAGTACATTGATTTGCATCATATGCACCAAGTCAACCCTGATTCCCGTAGTCTCTGCAAATATTTCTTGCCTCATCACTGTGTCCTAAAGGAGGACAGTACGACGACAAAACTCCGTGTCGTTTTCGACGGATCCGCAGCTACATCAACTGGATATTCTCTAAATGATGTGATGATGACAGGCCCTGTTGTTCAGCCTGCATTGTTTAACATATTGATTCGCTTTCGAACATATCCAGTCGCTCTCACTGGGGACATTTGTAAAATGTACCGCTGCGTACGAGTGTCTCCACCCGACAATTTGTATCAGTGCATCCTATGGCGAGATTCCATCGAGTCCGAGGTTCAAGTCTACGCATTAGACACCGTCACATACGGGACGAGGGCTGCATCATTTTTAGCGGTCCGCGCAATGCACCAGCTGGCCATCGACGAGGGTGAGTCCTACCCTCTTGGCTCAGCTGCTCTGCGGCAGGAGTTTTACGTGGATGACCTTATTTCGGGCGGTAATTCGGTCGCACAGGTCATGGACAAGATGCACCAAACATCAGCTTTACTGTCCCGTGGTAATTTTAGACTTAGGAAATGGTGCTCCAGTCACCAGGAAGTACTTGAGGGAACCCCTGAAGATGACATAGAGAAGTTCCTTAAGTTTAATGATGGAAGCGACATTGCCAAAACTCTCGGCTTAGCGTGGGACCCTGCTTCGGATCAGCTGCTTTTTGCCTTGTCCGCACTGGACACAAACTCAAAGCCATCAAAGCGGTCGGTTTTATCTACGATTGCGCGGTTCTACGACCCTCTTGGATTGATAAATCCAGTCATTGTCAGGTGCAAAATTTTCCTTCGGCAGCTTTGGAGAGAAAATTTGGATTGGGATGAAAGCCTACCCTCAGCGTTGCATTCAGCTTGGATGGACTTGAGAAATAGTTTGGCAAGCATTTCTCGGATCTCATTTCCTCGCTTGGTTCTTCGTTCTAGTGTGGCTACAGAAGTTCACGGATTCTGTGATGCCAGCTTAGAAGCATATGGCGCTTGCGTGTATGTCGTGTCCAGGGAAGCCCAGTCTTTGAGCCACGTTTTGTGCTCAAAGTCGCGAGTGGCGCCGCTAAAGACTATATCGAATCCTAAGCTGGAATTAAGTGGAGCCCATTTGCTTGCGAAAATCATGCAGAATGTAAAGGACATGGGAATCTTTACAGGTCGGTTCTATTGCTGGTCGGATTCGTCAACAGCATTATCTTGGATTAGGGACGAGCCAGCTAAATTTCAAGTTTTCGTGGCAAATCGAGTGGCATCAATTCAGGAGTTGACGGCAGCCATGGAATGGCGCTATGTTCCCACATCTTTAAATCCTGCTGATATTCTCTCGAGAGGCTCGCTTCCCAACCATCTTATCCAGTCAGAGCTATGGTTTCACGGCCCATCCTTTTTGCTAGGATCCAAGGATAAGTGGCCTGCATCTCCTGCTAACAACATAGCAACTTTGGAGCTTCGCAAGAGAGGATTGCTAATCACGTCTCCACATGCCGATCTCACGTCCGGATGCAAATTTGCGAATTCATTCTTTCGCATGCAGCGCACATTCGCCTACATGCATAAATTTATACATCGTCTTAGGCATCCAGGACTCACCGTTTCTGATATTCGGGAAGGAACGCATCTTCTAATTCGACACATTCAGCTGGCCAATTGGAGGATGGACATAAAGGAGATTCGGCGCAATGGTCAAGTCATGAAATCCAGTTCTATTAGTTCGCTCAACCCGTTCATCGATAATTCTGGACTACTTAGAGTTGGAGGTCGTCTTGGCAACTCATCGCTACCTACCTAAGGAACGTTTGGAAGGATCTCGAGCTTTTGAAGTCACTTGAGTAGATTACTGTGGACCTTTTTTCTACCGATCAGAAATCCGCACGAGGCCTCCGATCAAGTGCTATATTAGCGTATTCATTTGTTTCACTTCTAAGGCTATACACATGGAGCTCGTAAGGGATTTGACCACCGCATCGTTTCTAGGCGCACTAAAGCGTTTTACTTCCACTCGAGGAAGGCCAAGTCGAATTTGGTCGGACAATGCGACAAACTTCGTTGGGCCAAGAACGAGCTTCTGGAGCTAAAGAAGCTTTGTCTGAGCGAACCGCATATGAAGAAGGTCCACGAATCCTGCTTGGCTGACTCGATCGACTGGCGTTTCATCCCACCTCGCTCTCCGCATTTTGGCGGGTTGTGGGAAGCGGCCGTGAAGACCGCAAAATATCACCTGTACCGCTCAGTTGGACCATCTGTGCTTAGCTTCGACGAGCTGCGCAATCTGATCTGTCAGATCACGGCAGTTGTTAACTCTCGCCCTTTGCTCTCGCTTTTAGAAAATCCTGATGATTTAGACGTTTTGATTCCTGCTCATCTGCTTTTAGGCGGCCCCCATGAGCAAATCCTCGAGCCTGACCTAACGAAGCTGAACTACAATCGTCTGGATGGCTGGCAGCGGGTCACCCAACTACAACAAATATTTTGGAGCCGTTGGCGCGAAGAGTATCTCACTCTTTTGCAAGAGCGCGCGAAGTGGCGTACCCCCGCGCAAAACATCTGCAAGAACGACCTCGTTCTGGTGAAGGACGAAAATCTTCCTCCAATGCGTTGGCCACTGGCTAGAGTGGTCGATGTCGTTTTGGGCAAGGACGGAGTGTGTCGCGTCGCTGACCTGAAGACATCCTCAGGAAACATCAGGAGGGCCGTCACTCGGCTATGTTTGCTGCCCCTTAAGGAATCTGTTGAGAGACTAGCTCCCAACGGGGGGAGTATGTTCGGGCCAGCCGCTGAAGAATAACCGTAACTTTAACATTATTATTGTATGAGCAGAGAGAGCCGCCTATGTTGTAAAACGTTGACGTTCTGCAGAGCTGCTGCGCTCTCCCGCTAAAGGGGCTCTCTGCCGCCGCCACTTCGGCAATCACTTTGATCTAACGCCGTCGTCTATAGTTTAGTTCTATGCTAACCCCTCTGCGCATTGGTTGCATATCGATCTCGCATAAAGTTTATCTGGCAATAGCAAGCAATCGGCTTCCGCTAAGCCACCAAGATTAAATACGAATTATAAAGTTTAACCCGAAATCTCTTTTCATTTTTGAAACACATAGGTGCCAAAAAAGCTTGGCATCTCAAACACACACCTCAACACTTGTACAAATTATGAAATCTCTAATCATATCCAAAGTAGACTTCTGCCTCCCCATATACGGTTACGTACCAAAAAGCCAGCTTAACCGCCTGAAAACTACGATTAATGCAGCAATAAGAGCATTCCGCACCACACCCACTAAAAACCTTCTATCCGAATCCAACTTACACACCTTGGAAAACAAGCGAGATTTTCTAACAGGCAAAATATTTAAAAACCTCATCCACGCTAAAGACACCCCCCTAAACTCACTCCCAAAAAACCTAAAAAAAAAAAAACACAGACTGCTAAGCACGATTGACAGAGCTAAAAAAATTTCCCAGAATAATCTCATACCGTTCTCCCCGATTAAAACCTCCAACACCAATAAATTCAGCATGACAACCATCCTTAAATCAACCAACATCACCCTATCCAAACACGATAAAAACACCACCCCCCCAATAGTCTTCCACCAACTTTTCCACACCATCAAATCCAACCTCCACCAACACACCTTCCTATACACAGACGGGTCCAAAGCAGCAGGCATTACCAGCTATAGCATCTGCAGTGAGACATCAACCATAAAATCCGGACTACTTGCACAGTACTCCTCAGTCCTTTCAGCTATCCACGAGGCCAGTTTATTAAGCTGCAACAAACGCGGAAGACACGCTATCTGCACAGATTCACTCTCCTCGATTACCGCACTTACCAATCCCAACAATTCCTCGTACTACCCCACCACAATCCGGAAACCTTTGTACCCTCAACTTAAGTCTTTATCTGTGAACTTAGAGTTAAATAAAAACTTTTAAAAAACGCAATCCGCTACCGCAGTTATTTAATTGGCGCCCAACGTGGGGGAAGATGTACAAAAAGTATTAAGAGTGTTGCGTCGTGCCGAAATACAAAGGACAATTAATTAATGGAATAAATCCTTCAATAAAAAACGCGGAGTGACTGTGAGATATGACACAAGATAAAGTCAGATAATAAAAAAAAATAAACAAGCCGGAGCTTAAGGTGTGGGAAAAATAAAAACTAATCAAGACACTTAACAAATATAAAAAAAAAAATCTTTTAACAAAACCTAAAAAGAAAACACAGAAAAATAAAAACTACCAGCAAAACCAAAGATGGAAGACCCCAAGAAGGACGATTAAATAACAAAGAATTTTACGAAGGAAGACCCGAAATTGTATTAGCCAATCCAAGAAGGAAAACCCAAAGAAGGACGAATAAAACAGTGGATCAACTAACTGTGGAATTTGAAGGGTTGAAGATGACACCACTTTAAAACTAATAGAATCCCTACCAATTGTCAATGGTGGATAAAACCAATACGTAGGATGGAGTGAAGCTGCAGAAACTGTAGTGAAGCTATATAAGAGAGGAAGTAAGCAATATTATATTGCTTCACAATTTTAAGAAACAAAATAACAGGACCATGACACATGGTCGACGCATTGACCAACCACGGGACAGTTTTAAATTTTGATGCCATACTAGCACGACTTGACTTTGTGTACAGTGACAAGATACCTATATATAAAATAGAACAGGAACGTTCTCCGACAAGAAAATCTTTCAATAATAGATTTCTACAATGAGGTTAACAAAAAGATGACTTTGTTAATCAATAAGACCATAATGACTCATGGAAAGGACAGTGCAGTTACCAAAGAATCTAATAACAAAACGAGAAGGAACGTTGTGAGTTGCTGCGGAGACCGCAGCTTATACCCGATACTTAGTCAGTATGGCTCTCCTCCGGCAGACGCCGCTAATATTTAAAGACACGACAAAGAGTGCGTGCGAGAGAGACAGAAAATCAGTCTGAACGTGACGTCGGGCGCTGCGTAGCCACTGCAAATTGATTTGTTCCTTTTGGCTATATTATCCGATCTGATCCAGATTCAGCAACCGGTCATTCTCTATGATTGTGCGTTTTTAGTTTTCTCGAATCTTCAATATTGTGGATGTAACAGATTTTCGTTGTATGTGGTGGCGGAAGGGGGTGGGGCGAAAATTTGAAACTAACTCGTCAGGGTCCGATATCACAGGAGTGTGGATACCAAATTTGGTTGCACTAGCTCTTATAGTCTCTGAGATCCTTGAACTAACATTTTGAAACTGGCAAAACCGACCATGAAACCTGTGTGTTAGAAAAAGACAGAGCGAGAAAGAATGAATTTGTTTTCTTGATTCTGGCTATAATAATTATGCGATCTGGTTCAGATTTTGCATTCTAGAAGATAAAGTCATCCTCTACGATTCTGCGTTTCCTGTTTTCTCGTATCTTTGAAATTGTGGATGCCACAGATTTTCACTCTTTTTGTAGGCGGAAGTGGGCGGGCAAAGTTTTGAAATATACTTGTAACAGTGACATTCACAGAAGTCCGGACATAAAATGTCGTTGCTCTAGCTCTTATAGTCTTTGAGCACTAGGCGCTGTTAGGGACGGACAGACGGACAGACAGACAGGGCTCAATCGACTCGGATATTGATGCTGATCAAGAACATATATACTTTATGGGGTCGGAAACGATTCCTTCTGAACGTTACGCACATCCATATCTAAGTTAGAAAGCATGTAAGTGATTTGAAAAATGAGAATTTTGATATTATTGAGAATATATCATGTCATTGAACAAGAAATAGGCACGTTGAGGCAAGGCGGATTTCTGCAGTATTATGATGAGGTAGAAAAGAGACTTACCTTGTTGACCAACAAGGCCCCTATGACCTACGGCAGTAGCTTGGCAAAGGGCGTGTGCGAAAAGTTAAGAGGCGACGCAGTTCGTGTATTGTAGCATATCACATACAACGATTGTTGTGTGTGGCGGTGCCACTCGAGCTGGTCGGGGGTGTATCGGGCAGGACTGGTGCACGCGCTGGCTCCGGCTGTATGGTCGGTAGTATGGGGGGGTTCCTATACTGGTCCTTTCCTTTACGTGCTCGCGTCGATGCCTTATCTTATTATTTTTGTTCGCGTGCATTACCCTGCGTATGACCGTATTACTAGTGTGAGGGGGTTGGGGAAGGAGGAGGAGGAGTCTGGGGGAATTAGAAGGGACAAAGGAATTAAGGGGAAAGGGAAGTTGGCTTCCGCCATGCATATCCGAACCGACGGGTAGCTGTGCTGGTGTTGGATGCAACAGCCATGGCCCTCCCAACCTTGATCATCCTAATTCCGGAGAAAATATGGCTTATTGATGATCCCTTTTCTCGCCTGGGGTCATACTCCACTCTCCCTCATCGATCCCTGCATGGCTCCTAAACAAAAATCTTCTAACAAATCATTTCCAAATCATTAACAATATTTATTTTTAACGATAGGGCCTAAAGCTAAATACATGGGTAGAAAGAAAATTATATATAGTTAAGGGTTGAGTATAAGCTAGGGCAATAAGATAATTAAAAATATAGGAATAATAATTTTAAATAATATGAATAATATGTAGGATCTCAAAAACAGATGGTAGGGTACTGGGAATAATTTCATTAATATTTAACTAGGAACTTTTGTAATTTAAGATTTCTTCATTTTCGTTATTTTCGTATTAATGCAAAAAGTAAGGGTAACTAATCACAGTCGCATAGGTGTGAAGCACCTGCTGCCGCTGATCTGCGCTAAAGCTTAAAGCTTCCAAAGCTCTTGAGCTTTTCGTGGGCTTAAGGCCTCTTTACAACAAAAAAAAAGTCCCAACATAATTTAGGGAAAATCAAAGAACACGGGCGACCGGGCTCATGTATGGTTTTTGTCTCTTTATGTTAAAAGCTTATAAACGATAACGGGGAGTTCGTTCACTTACGTACTTTCATGTTCCGGCCACGTCCAAAAGATCTTTCGGCGAGGGGAATACCTGTAAGTTTTAGAGAGAGAGCACACACACATGGACACGCATGACCACGGCTAACACCAGATTATCTTGATCTTCTTTTCTTTTTCTTTTTGTTTAGGGCTTTTTTTTTTTGAGCATATATAGTTCATAAATCAAATTATTCCATCTTTAACTTCTATATGTTATACTTTATTCAATATTTATTCGTTTATTCAGATTCGTTGGGGTAGGTCTTGATACATAGACCAAGGTGTGGGCGCACGGAAAAAGCTCCAAGCAGCTGGTTACGTTTCACGGGCACAAAGGGGTCAACGGCCTAACAAGCGCACATATGTTCTTTGGTAGTAAATGCAATGGGCCACAAAGAGGTTCATACGAGTTCTGCCCGTTCCGTTGGGGTTTATTTAATACACTTAACCTGCACATGTCATGATCTGAATTTTAGGTTAGGGCGAAGCACGGTGACAAAAAAATTCGGGTCAGGGTCTCTTTTTCCTTGGACGAGTCTGGTTATTCCTTGTCATTAGCAAGGAAGATCACTTGGCACTTTTTGTTTAGGGCTCTTGGCCCGGTGGCTGGATGGCCCACTCTCGGTCGCGACGGCTCGCGTTGGCGCGGCGAAGAGCTCGCTGCGGCCGGCGCTAAAGCTCGGAAACGGCTGAGGGGCCGCCCTCTGTCGGCGCTGAAGCTCGGGAACTGCTGAAGGGCTCTCTGTGGTGGATGGCGTTGGGGCTTTAGGTGGAGCTTCCCAACTCTACGGTGGACCGCTTTGGTGGATGGCGTTGGGGCGTTGGGGGTAGCTTCCCAACTCTACGGTGGACCGCTTTGGTGGATGGCGTTGGGGCGTTGGGGGTAGCTTCCCAACTCTACGGTGGCCCGCTTTGGGGCGATCGTCGGAAAATTTGCACCATCCTCTGCACAGTGGATCGGGGATTGGTTTCTCTTCTGGGTGGATGGGGTCTTGCTGTCGAAAGGCCGGCGGATCGTGCTGATCTCCCGAAAACTTTTATTTGATTTTTAACTTTTATTAAATTTTTTTTTGAGAGCTGGATAAGTACGTCCGTACTGTTCGGATACCACGAGGAGAGAGCGAGCTGCTTCTCCCGGAAATCAAGGCCTCATCCAATCTTTCTTCCCTTTTTCTTTTGGATTTGTCAAAATGACAGTGGGAGGAAGAGGCCGATTAAAACGTCAGCCAAAAGAAATAATATGGGCAGCCCACGGTGACGAAGCGCACCCAATAGATGGCGTGTTAAAAGCTTAGCTTTCTTTAACCCAAAAGAAGGCTTAGCCAATTCGGGTAGCATAATTTTAGGGAAAATTAAGACGTCGATGCAAACAATTTTTTTTTTTCTTACAACAAGCGCACTACAGTATTCATCTCTGGGCTAAAGCGTAGCTTGACGGATGTACTGTAGGAGATGTAGGAGGCATCTCCTAGGCAGTCGCTGTACAAGAGGCAAGCTACGCACAAGTAGCACAGGAAGCGGTAGCCGAAATAGACGACGGAAACGAGTCTGACGCAGATAGCGAAAACGCTTATTTTTTAATGGAACGCTCCTTCTGCCGTTCATTCGGCGCAGAATAGCAGTTATAGCATGCAGCTAAAAACGTTACCCCTGTCGAATCCCCTTTCGCCGTGCACTCCATCCATGGCTCAAACAACATCACGCAGAAATGCAAGATACCCATGTTTGGACACGACACCTTATTCCTATTAGAAACAAGTAGGGGCGGTATTATGCCTTGATGAAGGCACAATAAAAATAGGTGCAATATTGGAGGCGCTGCAGTACCTCAAGAGTACTAACGTCAACCACACCAAAAACAAAGATATACAAGCACCACCTTCGGTAAAAGCTGATTTCCTAAAAATGATTGACCGCTACCAAAAGGCTTTCGCAGACTCTAACGAGTCGCTGCCTTATAATCCAGCCGTAGTGGCTTTACCGACGAAAAAGCCGACGAAAACGCGGTCTACGATGTCATCGTCTTCTCAGAAAACGAGGTGGACCACGTCATACATGTCGGCTGGGTGTTAAAGAACCTTCATAGTGCAAACATGAGGGTAGCCCGCGAAAAGTCACAATTTTTTAAAGAGAGCGTCGAGTACCTCGTCTTTAATGTAACTAAACACGGCGCAAAAACGCACCCTGAAAAGGTGAAAGCGATTCAGCACTACGTTGAGCCTAAAATGGTATTTAGCGTCAGATCATTCATGGGTTTAGCCAGCTATTACCGCTGTTTTATTAAGGATTTCGCAGCAATCACGGATCCGTCAGCAAGTACAGGTCAAAAAAGATCCAGGTACAGTTTAATGAGGCCCAATGCATCGCGTTTGAAAAGTTAAGAAATATTCTAGCCTCGGAGGCTAGCCTCTAGCCTCGTCATCGGAGCCGTTCTGTCCCAGAACGGCCGCCCAATAACAATGATATCTCTCATATCGTCTGGGCATTAGCCAAACTGCGGCACTAACACTACGATGCGAAATATATTAACATATTTACCGACCATCAGCCGCTCACGCTCTCAGGATCCGAGAGCAACTTAAATGCCAAAAACAAACAAACGCTGGAAAGCCCGAATAGACGAAACAGGGGCCAAGCTCTTTTACAAGCCAGGCAAAACAAAACCACTTGGCCGATGCTCTATCGCGCCAAAACGTTAACGCCCTACAAAACAACCACGAGGAGCCGGAGTCCGATGTGGCCACGATCCACAGTGAGTTGTCCCTGACTTACACAATCGACACGACTGACAAACCGTTGAATTGCTTCCGTAACCAAATAGTGCTGGAAGAGGCCCGGTATCCGCTAAACAAGAACTTTATCCTATTCGGCGGAAAAACTCGCCACTTGATAAACTTCACCGACAAAGAAACTTTAGTGGAGACAGTCAAGTGTGTCATCAACTGAGAATAGTGTAGTAGTGAATGCGATTCACTGCAACCTGCCAACAATGGCCAAAATCCAACACGAGGTGATAAAAGCCTTCCCAGCCACAAAATTCTGGCACTGCAAGAATTTCGTGGCTGACGTGTTCAACGCTATTGACAGAAGAGAAATAATCACCAAAGAGCATGTTGGAAGCTGCCGATCTTTTTCGGCAACTCTGACTCCAAAATTTACAAGAAAATAATTGCTCCGTTTTTAGGGCTACAATTCGACGTTTATTGTTGGTATTGTTTGTGTGTGTTTTTTTTTGTTCGAGGCCGTGGCCGTGAACTTATATTTAGGTGTTAGGCGTTTTGGGCGACAAAGAGTACTCCAGACCGACTGCCTCGAATAGGAACGACCGACTAGTGAGAAGGAAGGGTCGAAGCAGTGGCTTATAATAAGTAATAACTTTACATATGTAGGTGTGGGCGTGTATGCACTGAGAGCGTACATAGGCTGAGCGCGATAGCAGAAACAGAGACGCGACTTAAGAGCTATTAACGGCTGCTGCTCCGAACATACTCCCCCCCGTTGAAAGACCAGGGCTTTTAACAGGATCCTCAACTGGAAGGACGCACAGCTTGTTGACGGCTCGACGAGTGGTTCCAGAGGGGGTCTGCAGGCTGGCAACTTTGACAGCGCCATCAGCTCCGGCGATAACTTCGATCACCCGCGCCAAGGGCCACTTCAAAGGTGGCAGGTTTTCATCCTTGATGCAGACGAAATCGTTGACCTGGATCGAGGGTTGTGGTGCGCGCCATTTGGCACTTTGTTGAAGCAGAGTCAGGTACTCCTCACTCCAACGCTTCTAAAAGATCTGCTGGGCACAGGAGACTCGCTGCCAGCGATCAAGTCGATTGAAGTTGAGACCCGTAACGTCTGGCTCAGGAAACTCCATCAGCGGACGACCAATTAAAAAATGTCCGGGTGTAAGGACGCCAAGATCTTCAGGGTTTTCTGAAATCAAGATAAGAGGACGAGAATTCATTACAGCCTGGATTTGGCAAACCAATGTCCGCAGCTCGTCGAATCCAAAAAGTGACGATCCCAAGGCACGATAGAAATGCTGCTTGGCCGTCTTCACTGCTGCCTCCCACAAGCCGCCGAAATGCGGGGAGCGGGGCGGTATGAATTTCCAGTCGAAGCCGTTGTTGATGCAATGATTATGAACTTCAGCACGATGCTTCTCGCAAATAAATAGCCGCCGAAGGTCCTCTAGCTCGTTCCTTGGGCCCACAAAATTGGTGGTCCTTCACCAATTCTAACCAGACGGCATTTGTTGCAAAACAGATGAACACGCGGACATTTCATCGGTGCTCGACTACGCCCATCTGGCTTATAAAGATCTTGGACGTTGACATGCAATGACTGCATCTTTCAAGAGGTGATGCAGTTACTGCATCGTCAAGTGGCCCGTGTGAAACCAGCAGAAGGCTGTTACGCGCGGATCCCAGGCAAAACGCAGCCCTCCTCCCGCCCAACCGACCGAGGGGCGCTGCCGCATGACGCACTGTGCGTAGCCGAACCGAACGCGAACATGCAGAAAGATAGCTATTAGACTAACATTCGAGGAAAATTAGCACTAAACTTACTAAGAAACTAGGCATGCAATCAAAATACAAATACCACTACAATTACTAATTACTAGAAAGGTGTGTAAGGATTAGTAATTTAATAAGAGGAAGAGAATTAGTGGTGGATATAATATGGTAGAGGGAATTATAATCCGAGCATAAGACCCTAAACGGTTTATGCAAGGAATAATTCGATCTACAAAGTGGAAGGAACAACGGTATAAAATTTCTAGTCAGTCTAATAGGAATCGTGAAGTTTATGCGGCTCAACAGATCAGTGCTGTCTATGTCACCCCTGATCAAGTTGTGCATAAATATTACACCAAGCATTTTTCTACGGTTAACTAAGGATGGAAGGTTTCCTAATAGTAGTCTACTAGAGTAAGATGGGAGTCTCACACCTGCATCCCAGTTAAGGTCACGCAGAGCAAATAGTAAAAAGTTTTTCTGTACTGATTCTATACGGTCCTGGTGTACTGTGTACCGAGGGCACCATACACAGGAGCCGTATTCTAAGATCGGACGAACAAGCGAGGTATAGAGAGTCTTTGTTATATAGGGGACGTAAAATTCCTTTGACCACCTCTTTTTAAACCCAAGCACGCCCATGGCCTTATTTACCATGGTAGAAATGTGTTCAGAACACTTAATCTTGGGGTCTAACACAACCCCAAGATCATCCACCAGGGTGATTCTCTCAAGAGAACCACCAAATAGGGTATAGGGAGCCAACAAGGGGCTAGAACGGTGAAATGTCCTTATACTGGACACAGAGTTTAACATCATCTGCATACAAGAGACATCGCGAGTATGTTAATACTAAAGGCAAGTCATTAATGAAGAGTGTGAAGAGTAAGATGACTAGATGCCTGCACTGTGGTACTCCCGAAGAATCCTTGACTGGTAAAGAGAGGGAGTTTTTGAAGAGGACTCTTTGAGACCTGGGACAAAGATAGCTAGAAATCCATCTCAGGAGGCTGGGCGGAAACCCTAAAAGGTCTAGTTTATGCGCTAAACAGGAATGGTTTACAAGTTCGTGGTGGTGGATCCCATACAAAATCATATTTTGACCGTTTTTCGCGCGAGGTTGTGACAGGTAAATCGGTATAGAAGCCAAACGGCTCCGAAGCGCAGAAAAGGCTTTTAGACTTAGGTAATAAATAGTTCAAGGAACATATACAAAAAAAATCTCGGGAAAATTTAGATAAATATTTTTTAAAAGTCCAGTCAAAGTTAAAAAACAGCATAATTTTTAGATGGTTTGCAAATCAAGCTTTTCTAAACAACTGCCTATGCAACTGACCATATTTTTAAAAAGTTTTCTTAAGAATTAATGCAACTAATAAAAGATACCAAAAACAGAATCATACGTTACATAGTTAACTTTTTTTTCCACCTGAAAGATGCAGTATTTGAATAAAAGTTAAAAAAAATTGTGCGCACTGAAACAATTTTCAACTTTGAGTGCTCATATCTTCTAAACTAAAAGTCTGAATTTTTTGGTTTGATTTTTGAAAGCTCTGGAAAAATCTCTATTAAATGCGTATATTCATTGTATCCAAAGCGCTAAAATCTCCGACTTTAAATCCATGCTGAGTTGGAGATTTAAGTGACTTGCAGAGGTTGCAAGTGCGGAGTTAAAACCTTCTCAAACATTCTGGGAATAGCGGATAACTTTGCTATACCTCTATAATATTTTGCGTCAGACTTGCTACCTTTTTTATGGAGAGTAATTATAAACGATTCCTTCCAGATCGGGGGGAAGCAAGAAGAATCAATGGACGGGGTGAATAGTTTAAGCAAGGGTCCACACAGAGCCTCGGCGCAGTACCTGAGTACACAACCTGGAACCCCGTCTGGACCCGGTGAAAACACCGGCTTAACTAGTCGAAGATCATGAAGTAGGGAACCGTATGGGTACGGATGACCAGAGTAGCTTTCCTCAGAATAGGTGGTTTGGAAAAATTGGGCAAAAAGATCGGCAATTTCCTGATCATTATTTGCCGACGTATTAAAAAATGATAGCGAGGATGGGTGTGCGGACGTTCTACGCTTACTGTTTACGAAGCAGTAAAACTGTTTAGGGTCCTGAGAAAAACGTATCCTGCATCGAGATAGGTAGTTCTTATAGCATTGAGCATTCAGAACTGAAAAGTTTGACCGAGCTATTACATAGCGAGAGTGAGAAGTAGGAGAACCCACTTCTTGAAATTTTTTATAATGTCTTGATTTTAAGTTTTTTAGACTGGATAACTCTTTGGTAGACCAAGGGGGTTTTCCAGATCTAATCGGACAAGAAAGCGGGACACAAGAATCAAAAAATGTGCCAATAGCATTGTTAAAAATGTTTGTGCCTTTTATGACATCAGTGCACAAGTACAAAGCGGACCACTCAAAATCCCTAATGACACGTACAGGTAGTCTTCTCGACCGATCCAATACAGTTGGTCCTATATCTAGCGACACCTCGAAAGTAGGGTGGTAGGCGTCTTCAGGTATAGTGAGCGGAAGGGATCGGGTTAATAACACTATGGTCGGATCCGATACAAAGCACAGATCAAGCAATCGACCCAAGGAATTTTTCACATGATTGACTTGAGACAGGGACAGGTCAAGCATATAGTAAAAGGGCCCTGTACTCGATCCTTCGGTAGGTCAGCCATGATGTGTTCCACAAGACGAGGTCTGGACCGGCAGCAGATGACGCATTTTCGCAAGGCGCGAGCCATAGTTTTCATGCCGCCAATGGGCCAAAACTGTAAGCGAATCGCTCCAAGTAGCGACGACGGACCAGCATGGTGATGATTTCGATCAAATTGCATAATGATGGCGAACGTCAATGGATGATCCTTGGGTAAAAGCACCGTTCAGGCCAGCAACCTTTTTCTCCATGCAAGAAGGCAGGCCCATTTATCTACAGATTAGAATGCAAAAGCTCCTGAGGTGCGGCTCCCTTTGACAGAATGTTAGCTGGGTTCATTTCAGTTGGCACATAGCGCCAATCCATTCCCCTGGTAAGTTGTTGTATGGCCGAGTTGTTATATGTTAGAGACAAAAACGTTGAATTTGGAACAAAGCAAATGAACCTCAGCGGCGGTATCCGTAAACGAACGAGCAGAGATACAAGCCCCATAGGCCTGGAGGCTGGCATCACAGAAGCAATGCAATTCAAATCGGGTCTTAGGTTGAAGTACGTAGCGAGGAAATGTAGCGTGACCCACAGTAGCGAAATCCCTGCAAAACTCAGTCCATGCCGATTCCAAAGGTTGAGGAAGACTTTCATCCCAATGCAGCTTGTCCCTCCATATGCACTGCATGATTATTTTCGCTCTTGTCAATGTAGGTCCGATCAAACTCATGGGATCATAGCACCGTGCAATGGTTGACAACACCGAACGCTTAGTGTGCTTGCCAACACTGATTTGAGGAGCAAATGTGAACAAAAAGTTGTCCTTATGGGGCTCCCAAATGAGCCCAAGCGCTTTGGTTACATTACTGCCATCATCCAGCTTCAGAAAACTTTCCCTTTCGGCCTCTTCCAACTTTACGAAGCACATCAGGGGAATTGGAACACCATTTCCGCAATTGAAAATTCCCTCGAGCAAGACGATCCGTGGTTTGACGCATAATATCTAGCACTTCCTTGACCGAATTGCCTCCAGATGTCGTCGTCATGTCGTCTACGTAGAAGTCCTGTAGAATGGTTTCCGACCCCAATGGATACGAAGAAGACTCATCCATGGCTAGCTGATGCATAGTTAAAAGCGATGCAGGCTTAGTCCCATAGGTAACTGTGTTCAATTTGAAGGTCTGTATATCGTCGTCAAGAGTGTCCCTCCACAAAATGCATTGGAGCATGGTGTCAGGCATTGGGACGCGCACACACCTATACATTTTACCGATATCACCTGTAAGAACAATGGAAAATGTACGAAAACGGATGAGTATGTGAAATAGCTTGGCTTGAATGGTGGGACCAGACATAAGCAGATCATTTAACGAAAGACCAGATGTGGTAGCTGCAGAGCCGTCGGATACAACCCTCAGCTTTGTTGTGGAGCTGTCCTCTTTGATGACCCAATGATGTGGCAAGAAATATTTGCACTTGTGCCTATCTTCCTTGGGCAACAGAGACATATGATCGAGGGACAGGTACTCCTTCAGAAAGATGTGCTCCACTTCCCAAAATTGACGAACCAAGTCATCGAGCCCAGTGCTGTGATTGGTGTCATCCGAAGATTGGGTTACGATAAACGACGATGAGTTGGGGGCCGAGTGCCCTTCTGTAACAAAGGTAATCCAGGCGCCAGCTGAATTTGTCCCACACACAGCAACTCAAAGAAAAGTCCGGCTCCGATGAGCAGATCAATCCGCTGTGGCTTATGGAACGAAGGGTCAGCAAGCTGGGTATTCAAAGGTTTAGCAGTGCTAATTGAAACGTGAGGTTGACTGTCCGTAATCTTCTGGGCAACGACGGCAGTGATGCTGGTGGTGAAATCTGAAATCCGCGATTTCAGAACGAGATCCACCGAGATACCTTCAGTTGAGAAGCTAGCAGGCATCGGAGCCGTTCTGTCCCAGAACGGCCACCCAATAACAATGATATCTCTCATTGAAAGATAGAGAAGCACGTTACGCTACTAACGGGCGAGAACTGCTAGCTATCGTCTGGGCCTTAGCCAAACTGCGGCACTTACTCTACCGTATTAACATATTTACCGACCATCAGCCGCTCACGTTCTCAGGATCCGAGAGCAACCCAAATGCCAAAATTAAACGCTGGAAAGCCTGAATAGACGAAACAGTGGCCAAGCTCTTTTACAAGCCAGGCAAAGAAAACCACTTGGCCGATGCTCTATCGCGCCAAAACGTTAACGCCCTACAAAACAACCACGAGGAGCCGGAGTCCGATGTGGCCACGATCCACAGTGAGGTGTCCCTGACTTACACAATCGACACGACTGACAAACCGTTGAATTGCTTCCGTAACCAAATAGTGTTGGAAGAGGCCCGGTATCCGCTAAACAAGAACTTTATCCTATTCGGCGGAAAAACTCGCCACTTGATAAACTTCACCGACAAAGAAACTTTAGTGGAGACAGTCAAGTGTGTCATCAACTGAGAATAGTGTAGTAGTGAATGCGATTCACTGCAACCTGCCAACAATGGCCAAAATCCAACACGAGGTGATAAAAGCCTTCCCAGCCACAAAATTCTGGCACTGCAAGAATTTCGTGGCTGACGTGTTCAACGCTATTGACAGAAGAGAAATAATCACCAAAGAGCATGTTGGAAGCTGCCGATCTTTTTCGGCAACTCTGACTCCAAAATTTACAAGAAAATAATTGCTCCGTTTTTAGGGCTACAATTCGACGTTTATTGTTGGTATTGTTTGTGTGTGTTTTTTTTTGTTCGAGGCCGTGGCCGTGAACTTATATTTAGGTGTTAGGCGTTTTGGGCGACAAAGAGTACTCCAGACCGACTGCCTCGAATAGGAACGACCGACTAGTGAGAAGGAAGGGTCGAAGCAGTGGCTTATAATAAGTAATAACTTTACATATGTAGGTGTGTGCGTGTATGCACTGAGAGCGTACATAGGCTGAGCGCGATAACAGAAACAGAGACGCGACTTAAGAGCTATTAACGGCTGCTGCTCCGAACATACTCCCCCCGTTGAAAGACCAGGGCTTTTAACAGGATCCTCAACTGGAAGGACGCACAGCTTGTTGACGGCTCGACGAGTGGTTCCAGAGGGGGTCTGCAGGCTGGCAACTTTGACAGCGCCATCAGCTCCGGCGATAACTTCGATCACCCGCGCCAAGGGCCACTTCAAAGGTGGCAGGTTTTCATCCTTGATGCAGACGAAATCGTTGACCTGGATCGAGGGTTGTGGTGTGCGCCATTTGGCACTTTGTTGAAGCAGAGTCAGGTACTCCTCACTCCAACGCTTCTAAAAGATCTGCTGGGCACAGGAGACTCGCTGCCAGCGATCAAGTCGATTGAAGTTGAGACCCGTAACGTCTGGCTCAGGAAACTCCATCAGCGGACGACCAATTAAAAAATGTCCGGGTGTAAGGACGCCAAGATCTTCAGGGTTTTCTGAAATCAAGATAAGAGGACGAGAATTCATTACAGCCTGGATTTGGCAAACCAATGTCCGCAGCTCGTCGAATCCAAAAAGTGACGATCCCAAGGCGCGATAGAAATGCTGCTTGGCCGTCTTCACTGCTGCCTCCCACAAGCCGCCGAAATGCGGCGAGCGGGGCGGTATGAATTTCCAGTCGAAGCCGTTGTTGATGCAATGATTATGATCTTCAGCACGATGCTTCTCGCAAATAAATAGCCGCCGAAGGTCCTCTAGCTCGTTCCTTGGGCCCACAAAATTGGTGGTCCTTCACCAATTCTAACCAGACGGCATTTGTTGCAAAACAGATGAACACGCGGACATTTCATCGGTGCTCGACTTGGACGTTGACATGCAATGACTGCATCTTTCAAGAGGTGATGCAGTTACTGCATCGTCAAGTGGCCCGTGTGAAACCAGCAGAAGGCTGTTACGCGCGGATCCCAGGCAAAACGCAGCCCTCTTCCCGCCCAACCGACCGAGGGGCGCTGCCGCATGACGCACTGTGCGTAGCCGAACCGAACGCGAACATGCAGAAAGATAGCTATTAGACTAACATTCGAGGAAAATTAGCACTAAACTTACTAAGAAACTAGGCATGCAATCAAAATACAAATACCACTACAATTACTAATTACTAGAAAGGTGTGTAAGGATTAGTAATTTAATAAGAGGAAGAGAATTAGTGGTGGATATAATATGGTAGAGGGAATTATAATCCGAGCATAAGACCCTAAACGGTTTATGCAAGGAATAATTCGATCTACAAAGTGGAAGGAACAACGGTATAAAATTTCTAGTCGGTCTAATAGGAATCGTGAAGTTTATGCTGCTCAACAGATCAGTGCTGTCTATGTCACCCCTGATCAAGTTGTGCATAAATATCACACCAAGCATTTTTCTACGGTTAACTAAGGATGGAAGGTTTCCTAATAGTAGTCTACTAGAGTAAGATGGGAGTCTCACACCTGCATCCCAGTTAAGGTCACGCAGAGCAAATAGTAAAAAGTTTTTCTGTACTGATTCTATACGGTCCTGGTGTACTGTGTACCGAGGGCACCATACACAGGAGCCGTATTCTAAGATCGGACGAACAAGCGAGGTATAGAGAGTCTTTGTTATATAGGGGACGTAAAATTCCTTTGACCACCTCTTTTTAAACCCAAGCACGCCCATGGCCTTATTTACCATGGTAGAAATGTGTTCAGAACACTTCATCTTGGGGTCTAACACAACCCCAAGATCATCCACCAGGGTGATTCTCTCAAGAGAACCACCAAATAGGGTATAGGGAGCCAACAAGGGGCTAGAACGGTGAAATGTCATAACTTTGAATTTCAAGGCATTAAGGTATAACAAGTTTGCACAACACGATGACTGAAAGTTATTGAGATCGGATTGCAAGCGAGATTGAAATGAAATGTCCTTATACTGGACACAGAGTTTAACATCATCTGCATACAAGAGACATCGCGAGTATGTTAATACTAAAGGCAAGTCATTAATGAAGAGTGTGAAGAGTAAGATGACTAGATGCCTGCACTGTGGTACTCCCGAAGAATCCTTGACTGGTAAAGAGAGGGAGTTTTTGAAGAGGACTCTTTGAGACCTGGGACAAAGATAGCTAGAAATCCATCTCAGGAGGCTGGGCGGAAACCCTAAAAGGTCTAGTTTATGCGCTAAACAGGAATGGTTTACAAGTTCGTGGTGGTGGATCCCATACAAAATCATATTTTGACCGTTTTTCGCGCGAGGTTGTGACAGGTAAATCGGTATAGAAGCCAAACGGCTCCGAAGCGCAGAAAAGGCTTTTAGACTTAGGTAATAAATAGTTCAAGGAACATATACAAAAAAAATCTCGGGAAAATTTAGATAAATATTTTTTAAAAGTCCAGTCAAAGTTAAAAAACAGCATAATTTTTAGATGGTTTGCAAATCAAGCTTTTCTAAACAACTGCCTATGCAACTGACCATATTTTTAAAAAGTTTTCTTAAGAATTAATGCAACTAATAAAAGATACCAAAAACAGAATCATACGTTACATAGTTAACTTTTTTTTCCACCTGAAAGATGCAGTATTTGAATAAAAGTTAAAAAAAATTGTGCGCACTGAAACAATTTTCAACTTTGAGTGCTCATATCTTCTAAACTAAAAGTCTGAATTTTTTGGTTTGATTTTTGAAAGCTCTGGAAAAATCTCTATTAAATGCGTATATTCATTGTATCCAAAGCGCTAAAATCTCCGACTTTTGCCACCTCTTTTCGTCGAAATCGCCACTGTGCGCCGCCTCATAAATCCATGCTGAGTTGGAGATATAAGTGACTTGCAGAGGTTGCAAGTGCGGAGTTAAAACCTTCTCAAACATTTTGGGAATAGCGGATAACTTTGCTATACCTCTATAATATTTTGCGTCAGACTTGCTACCTTTTTTATGGAGAGTAATTATAAACGATTCCTTCCAGATCGGGGGGAAGCAAGAAGAATCGATGGACAGGGTGAATAGTTTAAGCAAGGGTCCACACAGAGCCTCGGCGCAGTACCTGAGTACACAACCTGGAACCCCGTCTGGACCCGGTGAAAACACCGGCTTAACTAGTCGAAGATCATGAAGTAGGGAACCGTATGGGTACGGATGACCAGAGTAGCTTTCCTCAGAATAGGTGGTTTGGAAAAATTGGGCAAAAAGATCGGCAATTTCCTGATCATTATTTGCCGACGTATTACAAAATGATAGCGAGGATGGGTGTGCGGACGTTCTACGCTTACTGTTTACGAAGCAGTAAAACTGTTTAGGGTCCTGAGAAAAACGTATCCTGCATCGAGATAGGTAGTTCTTATAGCATTGAGCATTCAGAACTGAAAAGTTTGACCGAGCTATTACATAGCGAGAGTGAGAAGTAGGAGAACCCACTTCATGAAATTTTTTATAATGTCTTGATTTTAAGTTTTTTAGACTGGATAACTCTTTGGTAGACCAAGGGGTTTTCCAGATCTAATCGGACAAGAAAGCGGGACACAAGAATCAAAAAATGTGCCAATAGCATTGTTAAAAATGTTTGTGCCTTTTATGACATCAGTGCACAAGTACAAAGCGGACCAATCAAAATCCCTAATGAGGTTATAAAGCTTCGCAAACTCGGCTTTACGAAAGCAGCGGACACGTACAGGTAGTCTTCTCGACCGATCCAATACAGTTGGTCCTATATCTAGCGACACCTCGAAAGTAGGGTGGTAGGCGTCTTCAGGTATAGTGAGCGGAAGGGCTCGGGTTAATAACACTATGGTCGGATCCGATACAAAGCACAGATCAAGCAATCGACCCAAGGAATTTTTCACATGATTGACTTGAGACAGGGACAGGTCAAGCATATAGTAAAAGGGCCCTGTACTCGATCCTTCGGTAGGTCAGCCATGATGTGTTCCACAAGACGAGGTCTGGACCGGCAGCAGATGACGCATTTTCGCAAGGCGCGAGCCATAGTTTTCATGCCGCCGATGGGCCAAAACTGTAAGCGAATCGCTCCAAGTAGCGACGACGGACCAGCATGGTGATGATTTCGATCAAATTGCATAATGATGGCGAACGTCAATGGATGATCCTTGGGTAAAAGCACCGTTCAGGCCAGCAACCTTTTTCTCCTTGCAAGAAGGCAGGCCCATTTATCTACAGATTAGAATGCAAAAGCTCCTGAGGTGCGGCTCCCTTTGACAGAATGTTAGCTGGGTTCATTTCAGTTGGCACATAGCGCCAATCCATTCCCCTGGTAAGTTGTTGTATGGCCGAGTTGTTATATGTTAGAGACAAAAACGTTGAATTTGGAACAAAGCAAATGAACCTCAGCGGCGGTATCCGTAAACGAACGAGCAGAGATACAAGCCCCATAGGCCTGGAGGCTGGCATCACAGAAGCAATGCAATTCAAATCGGGTCTTAGGTTGAAGTACGTAGCGAGGAAATGTAGCGTGACCCACAGTAGCGAAATCCCTGCAAAACTCAGTCCATGCCGATTCCAAAGGTTGAGGAAGACTTTCATCCCAATGCAGCTTGTCCCTCCATATGCACTGCATGATTATTTTCGCTCTTGTCAATGTAGGTCCGATCAAACTCATGGGATCATAGCACCGTGCAATGGTTGACAACACCGAACGCTTAGTGTGCTTGCCAGCACTGATTTGAGGAGCAAATGTGAACAAAAAGTTGTCCTTATGGGGCTCCCAAATGAGCCCAAGCGCTTTGGTTACATTACTGCCATCATCCAGCTTCAGAAAACTTTCCCTTTCGGCCTCTTCCAACTTTACGAAGCACATCAGGGGAATTGGAACACCATTTCCGCAATTGAAAATTCCCTCGAGCAAGACGATCCGTGGTTTGACGCATAATATCTAGCACTTCCTTGACCTAATTGCCTCCAGATGTCGTCGTCATGTCGTCTACGTAGAAGTCCTGTAGAATGGTTTCCGACCCCAATGGATACGAAGAAGACTCATCCATGGCTAGCTGATGCATAGTTAAAAGCGATGCAGGCTTAGTCCCATAGGTAACTGTGTTCAATTTGAAGGTCTGTATATCGTCGTCAAGAGTGTCCCTCCACAAAATGCATTGGAGCATGGTGTCAGGCATTGGGACGCGCACACACCTATACATTTTACCGATATCACCTGTAAGAACAATGGAAAATGTACGAAAACGGATGAGTATGTGAAATAGCTTGGCTTGAATGGTGGGACCAGACATAAGCAGATCATTTAACGAAAGACCAGATGTGGTAGCTGCAGAGCCGTCGGATACAACCCTCAGCTTTGTTGTGGAGCTGTCCTCTTTGATGACCCAATGATGTGGCAAGAAATATTTGCACTTGTGCCTATCTTCCTTGGGCAACAGAGACATATGATCGAGGGACAGGTACTCCTTCAGAAAGATGTGCTCCACTTCCCAAAATTGACGAACCAAGTCATCGAGCCCAGTGCTGTGATTGGTGTCATCCGAAGATTGGGTTACGATAAACGGGGATGAGTTGGGGGCCGAGTGCCCGCCACCAGATAGAATCTATCCGAGATGTGTCTTCTGTAGCAAAGGTAATCCAGGCGCCAGCTGAATTTGTCCCACACACAGCAACTCAAAGAAAAGTCCGGCTCCGATGAGCATATCAATCCGCTGTGGCTTATGGAACGAAGGGTCAGCAAGCTGGGTATTTAAAGGTTTAGCAGTGCTAATTGAAACGAGAGGTTGACTGTCCGTAATCTTCTGGGCAACGACGGCAGTGATGCTGGTGGTGAAATCTGAAATCCGCGATTTCAGAACGAGATCCACCGAGATAACTTCAGTTGAGAAGCTAGCAGGCATCGGAGCCGTTCTGTCCCAGAACGGCCACCCAATAACAATGATATCTCTCATTGAAAGATAGAGAAGCACGTTACGCTACTAACGGGCGAGAACTGCTAGCTATCGTCTGGGCCTTAGCCAAACTGCGGCACTTACTCTACCTGAATAGACGAAACAGGGCCAAGCTCTTTTACAAGCCAGGCAAAGAAAACCACTTGGCCGATGCTCTATCGCGCCAAAACGTTAACGCCCTACAAAACAACCACGAGGAGCCGGAGTCCGATGTGGCCACGATCCACAGTGAGGTGTCCCTGACTTACACAATCGACACGACTGACAAACCGTTGAATTGCTTCCGTAACCAAATAGTGTTGGAAGAGGCCCGGTATCCGCTAAACAAGAACTTTATCCTATTCGGCGGAAAAACTCGCCACTTGATAAGCTTCACCGACAAAGAAACTTTAGTGGAGACAGTCAAGTGTGTCATCAACTGAGAATAGTGTAATAGTGAATGCGATTCACTGCAACCTGCCAACAATGGCCAAAATCCAACACGAGGTGATAAAAGCCTTCCCAGCCACAAAATTCTGGCACTGCAAGAATTTCGTGGCTGACGTGTTCAACGCTATTGACAGAAGAGAAATAATCACCAAAGAGCATGTTGGAAGCTGCCGATCTTTTTCGGCAACTCTGACTCCAAAATTTACAAGAAAATAATTGCTCCGTTTTTAGGGCTACAATTCGACGTTTATTGTTGGTATTGTTTGTGTGTGTTTTTTTTTGTTCGAGACCGTGGCCGTGAACTTATATTTAGGTGTTAGGCGTTTTGGGCGACAAAGAGTACTCCAGACCGACTGCCTCGAATAGGAACGACCGACTAGTGAGAAGGAAGGGTCGAAGCAGTGGCTTATAATAAGTAATAACTTTACATATGTAGGTGTGTGCGTGTATGCACTGAGAGCGTACATAGGCTGAGCGCGATAACAGAAACAGAGACGCGACTTAAGAGCTATTAACGGCTGCTGCTCCGAACATACTCCCCCCCGTTGAAAGACCAGGGCTTTTAACAGGATCCTCAACTGGAAGGACGCACAGCTTGTTGACGGCTCGACGAGTGGTTCCAGAGGGGGTCTGCAGGCTGGCAACTTTGACAGCGCCATCAGCTCCGGCGATAACTTCGATCAGCCGCGCCAAGGGCCACTTCAAAGGTGGCAGGTTTTCATCCTTGATGCAGACGAAATCGTTGACCTGGATCGAGGGTTGTGGTGTGCGCCATTTGGCACTTTGTTGAAGCAGAGTCAGGTACTCCTCACTCCAACGCTTCTAAAAGATCTGCTGGGCACAGGAGACTCGCTGCCAGCGATCAAGTCGATTGAAGTTGAGACCCGTAACGTCTGGCTCAGGAATCTCCATCAGCGGACGACCAATTAAAAAATGTCCGGGTGTAAGGACGCCAAGATCTTCAGGGTTTTCTGAAATCAAGATAAGAGGACCAGAATTCATTACAGCCTGGATTTGGCAAACCAATGTCTACAGCTCGTCGAATCCAAAAAGTGACGATCCCAAGGCGCGATAGAAATGCTGCTTGGCCGTCTTCACTGCTGCCTCCCACAAGCCGCCGAAATGCGGCGAGCGGGGCGGTATGAATTTCCAGTCGAAGCCGTTGTTGATGCAACGATGCTTCTCGCAAATAAATAGCCGCCGAAGGTCCTCTAGCTCGTTCCTTGGGCCCACAAAATTGGTGGCATTATCCGACCAAATGCATCGGGGAATACCGCGCGTGGAGCGCGTGGCAACGAAGCGTTTGAGGGCGCTCAAAAAAGCAGCAGTGGTTAGGTTCTTCACCAATTCTAACCAGACGGCATTTGTTGCAAAACAGATGAACACGCGGACATTTCATCGGTGCTCGACTACGCCCATCTGGCTTATAAAGATCTTGGACGTTGACATGCAATGACTGCATCTTTCAAGAGGTGATGCAGTTACTGCATCGTCAAGTGGCCCGTGTGAAACCAGCAGAAGGCTGTTACGCGCGGATCCCAGGCAAAACGCAGCCCTCCTCTCGCCCAACCGACCGAGGGGCGCTGCCGCATGACGCACTGTGCGTAGCCGAACCGAACGCGAACATGCAGAAAGATAGCTATTAGACTAACATTCGAGGAAAATTAGCACTAAACTTACTAAGAAACTAGGCATGCAATCAAAATACAAATACCACTACAATTACTAATTACTAGAAAGGTGTGTAAGGATTAGTAATTTAATAAGAGGAAGAGAATTAGTGGTGGATGTAATATGTGTTCGGGCCAGCCGCTGAAGAATAACCGTAACTTTAACATTATTATTGTATGAGCAGAGAGAGCCGCCTATTGTGTAAAACGTTGACGTTCTGCAGAGCTGCTGCGCTCTCCCGCTAAAGGGGCTCTCTGCCGCCGCCACTTCTGCAATCACTTTGATCTAACGCCGTCGTCTATAGTTTAGTTCTATGCTAACCCCTCTGCGCATTGGTTGCATATCGATCTCGCATAAGGTTTATCTGGCAATAGCAAGCAATCGGCTTCCGCTAAGCCACCAAGATTAAATACGAATTATAAAGTTTAACCCGAAATCTCTTTTCATTTTTGAAACACATAGGTGCCAAAAAAGTTTGCCATCTCAAACATTGGTGACCCCCCGACGTGATATAAAACCATTGCTTAATCGCGTTCCGTTAAAACACTTATTATATATACAATATTTTGTTGTTGGGTAGTTTAACTACCCTACCAACAAATACATTTGGGTGCACGTTGAAAAACAGTTTAAGGTGCAAATTCAGTGAGAGTGAGGCTGGAATATTTATAGACAAATTCCGGTACTTTAAGCGTCGAATCTCTCATTCTCTGCGCAGCTGCAGCCGCGGTTCTTGACTTTTCGTGTCTTGCATTCTCGCTCTCGCGTCTATACATCGTCGCTTAAGCGGTATTTCATTTTCCGTTGTTGTGTCGAATTGCACAACGGTTAACATGGACAACGATCCGAATACAGGCGCGGGCGGAAATATTGTGGTGGCTGATTCCAGACTGAGTCTGTATAAGCGTAAAAGTCAGTCATTATATGATCGATTGCACAGGCTTGGCGAATCCTTCGCGGGGAATAAAATCGATAAGCTGACCGAGGTGCGCCTTGATATGTTGGCAGAAATTCGAGAGGAATTTAATAAGGCCCATAATGAGTTGGAGGGTCTCGATCAAAACGAGATTGGGAGTGAGCTGCGCGAAATCTTCGATACTCTTTTCATATCGTTGAAAGCTGAGTTGCTGGCTGCTGTTGAAGTAAGCCAGTCACACGCCGCTGCCCATTCTACGACTCTGCCAAGCCATTCCGGACATAGTACCATCATCATGGCTCACAAGCAGCGACTTCCTGAGCTGAAGGTGCCTCAGTTTTCTGGTGGATACGTCGAGCTCTCGGATTTTATGGCAATGTTCAAATCGGTGATTGAAGCGGATGCGGATCTCAGTGACATCGAGAAATTCCAGCACCTTCGCTCTTGCCTCGCTGATGCGGCTTTGGATTCGGTTCGATCGTTAGAGCTCTCCAGTGCCAATTATCGTGCGGCTCTGGATATACTTAATAAACGCTTTAATAACAAAAGACTTGTTTTCCAGGCACACATCAAGAAGATTCTTGGGCTAAGGAGGGTAGACTCGCCTTCTGCTAAAAGGCTTCGGGAGTTTTCGGATGCAGTCAATTTACACATGCGAGCGTTGCAGACATTGGGAACTGCTGAGGAGATTTCAGGATTCATGGTCATCAACATGCTGCTGCAGAAGTTGGATTCGAAGACGCAAACCAAATGGGAGGAGCACACATCGTCGGATGCTATACCTACCGCAGAGGAATTCTTCGAATTCTTGCAGCAACGCTGCCAGAAAATGGAGCGGTTGGAATATGCTACAGCGACACACGCTAGTAGCGATCAGGTGGGAAAAAACCATTCCTATACGCAGGTTAAGAAAACGTTTGTAGCTTCCAACTCTTCCGCCGACCCGTCTGTATGCGTCTTTTGCCACTCAGCGGGCCATGGAATATACTCGTGCAAGATATTCGGAAATTTCTCACCGTTGCTGCGCCACAAAGAAGTGAAGAAGCTTTCCCTATGCTTCAATTGCCTAAAGCCGGGGCACCGGACCCGCGCATGCAATAGTGGAAAATGTCGAGTATGCGGCGGTAGGCATCATAGTTTGTTGCACTTCGATAGTATACAGCCCACAACACAAGGCTGCCCAGGTATTACTCCTCCCGATCTGGCCGTTCAACCGGACACTCTTTCCGTTGCTCAAAATTCTGCTAGCAGCTCGTCTCTACCTTCGTCTACCTCTCTTGCTGCCCAAGGTCTTCACTCTGATGTCGTGCTTCTGGCTACAGCCGTGGTTCTCGTAAAGAATCGGTCTGGCGTTTTAGTTCCTTGTCGTGCCATCTTAGATTCAGGATCGCAGCTGCATCTCGTCACATCCAGGTTCGCCCAGCAGCTTCAGCTTAGGAGAACTCAATCGTCTGCACTTGTGTCTGGGCTGGGCGATACCAGTGTTTCTACTGAGGGATCCACCATAAGCATTTGTATGCATTCTCGCACCTCTGCTTACACAACTACACTTACTGCTCTCATCGCCCCCACGATTACCGATTCTCAACCAAGTATGACAGTAAATGTATCCGATTGGCGTATTCCATCTAACATTCAGCTCGCTGATCCTGCATTTTTCAATCCTCAACGGGTTGATCTTCTCATTGGTGCGAGCGTTTTTTATGATCTCCTCTGCGTAGGGCAAATCAAACTCACCGATGGACTGCCTCTTCTGCAGAAGACCCGGCTTGGGTGGATCGTATCTGGCGGTGGACAGAAGGTATCAAGCTCGGCGCTTTTGGCTACGCACAATTGTCCAGATTCGATAGCTGAGATGGAAGCAAGGTTGGATAAAACTCTTCGTATGTTTTGGGAAGTCGAGAATTGTGTGGAGGCTGGTTTGAATACCAAAAAAGAAGACGATTGTGAAGCACATTTCGTAAGCCACCTTTCACGGTTGCCATCCGGGGAGTATGCAGTTCGTCTGCCGCTAAATAACAATACTGATCGTTTAGGAGAATCTTATGCTCAGGCTTATCGACGGTTCATCAGTCTGGAGCGAAAACTGGAGCGAAAACTGGAGCGTAATCCTACACTCAAGGAGCGGTATTTCGCCTTTATGAGGGAGTACATTGATTTGCATCATATGCACCAAGTCAACCCTGATTCCCGTAGTCTCTGCAAATATTTCTTGCCTCATCACTGTGTCCTAAAGGAAGACAGTACGACGACAAAACTCCGTGTCGTTTTCGACGGATCCGCAGCTACATCAACTGGATATTCTCTAAATGATGTGATGATGACAGGCCCTGTTATTCAGCCTGCATTGTTTAACGTATTGATTCGCTTTCGAACATATCCAGTCGCTCTCACTGGGGACATTTGTAAAATGTACCGCTGCGTACGAGTGTCTCCACCCGACAATTTGTATCAGTGCATCCTATGGCGAGATTCCATCGAGTCCGAGGTTCAAGTCTACGCATTAGACACCGTCACATACGGGACGAGGGCTGCATCATTTTTAGCGGTCCGCGCAATGCACCAGCTGGCCATCGACGAGGGTGAGTCCTACCCTCTTGGCTCAGCTGCTCTGCGGCAGGAGTTTTACGTGGATGACCTTATTTCGGGCGGTAATTCGGTCGCACAGGTCATGGACAAGATGCACCAAACATCAGCTCCAGTCACCAGGAAGTACTTGAGGGAACCCCTGAAGATGACATAGAGAAGTTCCTAAAGTTTAATGATGGAAGCGACATTGCCAAAACTCTCGGCTTAGCGTGGGACCCTGCTTCGGATCAGCTGCTTTTTGCCTTGTCCGCACTGGACACAAACTCAAAGCCATCAAAGCGGTCGGTTTTATCTACGATTGCGCGGTTCTACGACCCTCTTGGATTGATAAATCCAGTCATTGTCAGGTGCAAAATCTTCCTTCAGCAGCTTTGGAGAGAAAATTTGGATTGAGATGAAAGCCTACCCTCAGCGTTGCATTCAACTTGGATGGACTTGAGAAATAGTTTGGCAAGCATTTCTCGGATCTCATTTCCTCGCTTGGTTCTTCGTTCTAGTGTGGCTACAGAAGTTCACGGATTCTGTGATGCCAGCTTGGAAGCATATGGCGCTTGCGTGTATGTCGTGTCCAGGGAAGCCCAGTCTTCGAGCCACGTGTTGTGCTCAAAGTCGCGAGTGGCGCCGCTAAAGACAATATATGGATTCCTAAGCTGGAATTAAGTGGAGCCCATTTGCTTGCGAAAATCATGCAGAATGTAAAGGACATGGGAATCTTTACAGGTCGGTTCTATTGCTGGTCGGATTCGTCAACAGCATTATCTTGGATTAGGGACGAGCCAGCTAAATTTCAAGTTTTCGTGGCAAACCGAGTGGCATCAATTCAGGAGTTGACGGCAGCCATGGAATGGCGCTATGTTCCCACATCTTTAAATCCTGCTGATATTAGACTGCTGACTTAGAGTTGGAGGTCGTCTTGGCAACTCATCGCTAGGATTTGACGCTCAGCACCCGCTCATTCTGCCAAAGGGACATTCCATTACCCTTGCGCTGATAAGATATTATCATGAAAGAAACCTCCATGCCGGACCTCGCGCCTTGCTATCCAAAATTCGGCTGGAATATTGGCCCATTGGAGGTGTTAAGGCAGTGTCAAGGGTCGTCAGCAGATGTGTGAGATGCTTCAGGACTAGGCCGCGCATGGTCGAACACATCATGGGAGACCTACCTAAGGAACGTTTGGAAGGATCTCGAGCTTTTGAAGTCACTGGAGTAGATTACTGTGGACCTTTTTTCTACCGATCAGAAATCCGCACGAGGCCTCCGATCAAGTGCTACATTAGTGTATTCATCTGTTTCACTTCTAAGGCTATACACATGGAGCTCGTAAAGAATTTGACCACCGCATCGTTTCTAGGCGCACTAAAGCGTTTTACTTCCACTCGAGGAAGGCCAAGTCAAATTTGGTCGGACAATGCGACAAACTTCGTTGGGGCCAAGAACGAGCTTCTGGAGCTAAAGAAGCTTTGTCTGAGCGAACCGCATATGAAGGAGGTCCACGAATCCTGCTTGGCTGACTCGATCGACTGGCGTTTCATCCCACCTCGCTCTCCGCATTTTGACGGGTTGTGGGAAGCGGCCGTGAAGACCGCAAAATATCACCTGTACCGCTCAGTTGGACCATCTGTGCTTAGCTTCGACGAGCTGCGCACTCTGATCTGTCAGATCACTGCAATTGTTAACTCTCGCCCTTTGCTCTCGCTTTCAGAAAATCCTGATGATTTAGACGTTTTGACTCCTGCTCATCTGCTTTTAGGCGGCCCCCATGAGCAAATCCTCGAGCCTGACCTAACGAAGCTGAACTACAATCGTCTGGATGGCTGGCAGCGGGTCACCCAACTACAGCAAATATTTTTGAGCCGTTGGCGCGAAGAGTATCTCACTCTTTTGCAAGAGCGCGCGAAGTGGCGTACCCCCGCGCAAAACATCTGCAAGAACGACCTCGTTCTGGTGAAGGACGAAAATCTTCCTCCAATGCGTTGGCCACTGGCTAGAGTGGTCGATGTCGTTTTGGGCAAGGACGGAGTGTGTCGCGTCGCTGACCTGAAGACATCCTCAGGAAACATCAGGAGGGCCGTCACTCGGCTATGTTCGCTGCCCCTTAAGGAATCTGTTGAGAGACTAGCTCCCAACGGGGGGAGTATGTTCGGGCCAGCTGCTGAAGAATAACCGTAACTTTAACATTATTATTGTATGAGCAGAGAGAGCCGCCTATGTTGTAAAACGTTGACGTTCTGCAGAGCTGCTGCGCTCTCCCGCTAAAGGGGCTCTCTGCCGCCGCCACTTCGGCAATCACTTTGATCTAACGCCGTCGTCTATAGTTTAGTTCTATGCTAACCCCTCTGCGCATTGGTTGCATATCGATCTCGCATAAGGTTTATCTGGCAATAGCAAGCAATCGGCTTCCGCTAAGCCACCAAGATTAAATACGAATTATAAAGTTTAACCCGAAATCTCTTTTCATTTTTGAAACACATAGGTGCCAAAAAAGCTTGGCATCTCAAACAATATGGTAGAGGGAACTATAATCCGAGCATAAGACCCTAAACGGTTTATGCAAGGAATAATTCGATCTACAAAGTGGAAGGAACAACGGTATAAAATTTCTAGTCAGTCTAATAGGAATCGTGAAGTTTATGCGGCTCAACAGATCAGTGCTGTCTATGTCACCCCTGATCAAGTTGTGCATAAATATCACACCAAGCATTTTTCTACGGTTAACTAAGGATGGAAGGTTTCCTAATAGTAGTCTACTAGAGTAAGATGGGAGTCTCACACCTGCATCCCAGTTAAGGTCACGCAGAGCAAATAGTAAAAAGTTTTTCTGTACTGATTCTATACGGTCCTGGTGTACTGTGTACTGAGGGCACCATACACAGAAGCCGTATTCTAAGATCGGACGAACAAGCGAGGTATAGAGAGTCTTTGTTATATAGGGGACGTAAAATTCCTTTGACCACCTCTTTTTAAACCCAAGCACGCCCATGGCCTTATTTACCATGGTAGAAATGTGTTCAGAACACTTAATCTTGGGGTCTAACACAACCCCAAGATCATCCACCAGGGTGATTCTCTCAAGAGAACCACCAAATAGGGTATAGGGAGCCAACAAGGGGCTAGAACGGTGAAATGTCATAACTTTGAATTTCAAGGCATTAAGGTATAACAAGTTTGCACAACACGATGACTGAAAGTTATTGAGATCGGATTGCTAGCGAGATTGAAATGAAATGTCCTTATACTGGATACAGAGTTTAACATCATCTGCATACAAGAGACATCGCGAGTATGTTAATACTAAAGGCAAGTCATTAATGAAGATTGTGAAGAGTAAGATGACTAGATGCCTGCACTGTGGTACTCCCGAAGAATCCTTGACTGGTAAAGAGAGGGAGTTTTTGAAGAGGACTCTTTGAGACCTGGGACAAAGATAGCTAGAAATCCATCTCAGGAGGCTGGGCAGAAACCCTAAAAGGTCTAGTTTATGCGCTAAACAGGAATGGTTTACAAGTTCGTGGTGGTGGATCCCATACAAAATCATATTTTGACCGTTTTTTGCGCGAGGTTGTGACAGGTAAATCGGTATAGAAGCCAAACGGCTCCGAAGCGCAGAAAGGGCTTTTAGACTTAGGTAATAAATAGTTCAAGGAACATATACTAAAAAAATCTCGGGAAAATTTAGATAAATAGTTTTTAAAAGTCCAGTCAAAGTTAAAAAACAGCATAATTTTTAGATGGTTTGCAAATCAAGCTTTTCTAAACAACTGCCTATGCAACTGACCATATTTTTAAAAAGTTTTCTTAAGAATTAATGCAACTAATAAAAGATACCAAAAACAGAATCATACGTTACATAGTTAACTTTTTTTTCCACCTGAAAGATGCAGTATTTGAATAAAAGTTAAAAAAAATTGTGCGCACTGAAACAATTTTCAACTTTGAGTGCTCATATCTTCTAAACTAAAAGTCTGAATTTTTTGGTTTGATTTTTGAAAGCTCTGGAAAAATCTCTATTAAATGCGTATATTCATTGTATCCAAAGCGCTAAAATCTCCGACTTTTGCCACCTCTTTTCGTCGAAATCGCCACTGTGCGCCGCCTCATAAATCCATGCTGAGTTGGAGATATAAGTGACTTGCAGAGGTTGCAAGTGCGGAGTTAAAACCTTCTCAAACATTTTGGGAATAGCGGATAACTTTGCTATACCTCTATAATATTTTGCGTCAGACTTGCTACCTTTTTTATGGAGAGTAATTATAAACGATTCCTTCCAGATCGGGGGGAAGCAAGAAGAATCGATGGACAGGGTGAATAGTTTAAGCAAGGGTCCACACAGAGCCTCGGCGCAGTACCTGAGTACACAACCTGGAACCCCGTCTGGACCCGGTGAAAACACCGGCTTAACTAGTCGAAGATCATGAAGTAGGGAACCGTATGGGTACGGATGACCAGAGTAGCTTTCCTCAGAATAGGTGGTTTGGAAAAATTGGGCAAAAAGATCGGCAATTGCCTGATCATTATTTGCCGACGTATTACAAAATGATAGCGAGGATGGGTGTGCGGACGTTCTACGCTTACTGTTTACGAAGCAGTAAAACTGTTTAGGGTCCTGAGAAAAACGTATCCTGCATCGAGATAGGTAGTTCTTATAGCATTGAGCATTCAGAACTGAAAAGTTTGACCGAGCTATTACATAGCGAGAGTGAGAAGTAGGAGAACCCACTTCTTGAAATTTTTTATAATGTCTTGATTCTAAGTTTTTTAGACTGGATAACTCTTTGGTAAACCAAGGGGGTTTTCCAGATCTAATCGGACAAGAAAGCGGGACACAAGAATCAAAAAATGTGCCAATAGCATTGTTAAAAATGTTTGTGCCTTTTATGACATCAGTGCACAAGTACAAAGCGGACCAATCAAAATCCCTCATGAGGTTATAAAGCTTCGCAAGCTCGGCTTTACGAAAGCAGCGGACACGTACAGGTAGTCTTCTCGACCGATCCAATACAGTTGGTCCTATATCTAGCGACACCTCGAAAGGAGGGTGGTAGGCGTCTTCAGGTATAGTGAGCGGAAGGGCTCGGGTTAATAACACTATGGTCGGATCCGACACAGATCAAGCAATCGACCCAAGGAATTTTTCACATGATTGACTTGAGACAGGGACAGGTCAAGCATATAGTAGAAGGGCCCTGTACTCGATCCTTCGATAGGTCAGCCATGATGTGTTCCACAAGACGAGGTCTGGACCGGCAGCAGATGACGCATTATCGCAAGGCGTGCCATAGTTTTCATGCCGCCGATGGGCCGAAACTGTAAGCGAATCGCTCCAAGTAGCGACGACGGACCAGCATGGTGATGATTTCGATCAAATTGCATAATGATGGCGAACGTCAATGGATGATCCTTGGGTAAAAGCACCGTTCAGGCCAGCAACCTTTTTCTCCTTGCAAGAAGGCAGGCTCATTTATCCACAGATTAGAATGAGGTGCGGCTCCCTTTGACAGAATGTTAGCTGGGTTCATTTCAGTTGGCACATAGCGCCAATCCATTCCCCTGGTAAGTTGTTGTATGGCCGAGTCGTTATATGTTAGAGATAAAAACGTTGAATTTGGATGGTTCCTCTCGTAGCCAAGACAGGACCACAGTTGAATCCGACCAACAAATAATTGGGCAGTCGAAGGTATCCGTTTTTCTGATTTTGCGAAGCAAATTGGCCGATAAGAACGCTGCGCATAGTTCAAGCTCAGGCACCGTGAGTGTTTTCAGTGCGGCAACCCTAGCCTTCCAACAAAGCAAATGAACCTTACGGCGGTATCCGTAAACGAACGAGCAGAGATACAAGCCCCATAGGCCTGGAGGCTGGCATCACAGAAGCAATGCAATTCAAATCGGGTCTTAGGTTGAAGTACGTAGCGAGGAAATGTAGCGTGACCCACAGAAGCGAAATATCTGCAAAACTCAGTCCATGCCGATTCCAAAGGTTGAGGAAGACTTTCATCCCAATGCAGCTTGTCCCTCCACATGCACTGCATGATTATTTTCGCTCTTGTCAATGTAGGTCCGATCAAACCCATGGGATCATAGCACCGTGCAATGGTTGACAACACCGAACGCTTAGTGTGCTTGCCAACACTGATTTGAGGAGCAAATGTGAACAAAAAGTTGTCCTTATGGGGCTCCCAAATGAGCCCAAGCGCTTTGGTTACATTACTGCCATCATCCAGCTTCAGAAAACTTTACCTTTCGGCCGCTTCCAACTTTACGAAGCAAATGAGGGGAATTGGAACACCATTTCCGCAATTGAAAATTCCCTCGAGCAAGACGATCCGTGGTTTGACGCATAATATCTAGCACTTCCTCGACCGAATTGCCTCCAGATGTCGTCGTCATGTCGTCTACGTAGAAGTCCTGTAGAATGGTTTCTGACCCCAATGGATACGAAGAAGACTCATCCATGGCTAGCTGATGCATAGTTAAAAACGATGCAGGCTTAGTCCCATAGGTAACTGTGTTCAATTTGAAGGTCTGTATATCGTCGTCAAGAGTGTCCCTCCACAATATGCATTGGTGTCAGGCATTGGGACGCGCACACACCTATACATTTTACCGATATCACCTGTAAGAGCAATGGAAAACGTACGAAAGCGGATGAGTATGTGAAATAGCTTGGCTTGAATGGTGGGACCAGACATAAGCAGATCATTTAACGAAAGACCAGATGTGGTAGCTGCAGAGCCGTCGAATACAACCCTCAGCTTTGTTGTGGAGCTGTCCTCTTTGATGACCCAATGATGTGGCAAGAAATATTTGCACTTGTGCCTATCTTCCTTGGGCAACAGAGACATATGATCGAGGGACAGGTACTCCTTCATGAATGCCGAATATTTTTCATGAAGAGCTGGACTACGCGCGAACTTGCGCTCCAAGTTTTCCAAGCGCCGCTATGCTTGCAAATAGAAATCTCCCAAGGACTCTAAACTTCGCTTCATAGGCAAGCGAACAGAGTATTCCCCTGAGGGTAAGCGAGTATGATGGTTGACGAAGTGTTCCTCGCAGTGAAGTTCCTCCTTTGTTGCACTAGCGATTGGCTCAAAGATGTGCTCCACTTCCCAAAATTGACGAACCAAGTCATCGAGCCGAGTGCTGTGATTGGTGTCATCCGAGGATTGGGTTACGATAAACGACGAGGAGTTGGGGGCCGAGTGCCCGCCACCAGATAGAATCTATCCGAGATGTGTCTTTTGTAGCAAAGGTAATCCAGGCGCCAGCTGAATTTGTCCCACACACAGCAACTCAAAGAAAAGTCCGGCTCCGATGAGCAGATCAATCCGCTGTGGCTTATGGAACGAAGGGTCAGCAAGCTGGGTATTCAAAGGTTTAGCAGTGCTAATTGAAACGTGAGGTTGACTGTCCGTAATCTTCTGGGCAACGACGGCAGTGATGCTGGTGGTGAAATCTGAAATCCGCGATTTCAGAACGAGATCCACCGAGATACCTTCAGTTGAGAAGCTAGCAGGCATCGGAGCCGTTCTGTCCCAGAACGGCCACCCAATAACAATGATATCTCTCATTGAAAGATAGAGAAGCACGTTACGCTACTAACGGGCGAGAACTGCTAGCTATCGTCTGGGCCTTAGCCAAACTGCGGCACTTACTCTACCGTATTAACATATTTACCGACCATCAGCCGCTCACGTTCTCAGGATCCGAGAGCAACCCAAATGCCAAAATTAAACGCTGGAAAGCCTGAATAGACGAAACAGTGGCCAAGCTCTTTTACAAGCCAGGCAAAGAAAACCACTTGGCCGATGCTCTATCGCGCCAAAACGTTAACGCCCTACAAAACAACCACGAGGAGCCGGAGTCCGATGTGGCCACGATCCACAGTGAGGTGTCCCTGACTTACACAATCGACACGACTGACAAACCGTTGAATTGCTTCCGTAACCAAATAGTGTTGGAAGAGGCCCGGTATCCGCTAAACAAGAACTTTATCCTATTCGGCGGAAAAACTCGCCACTTGATAAACTTCACCGACAAAGAAACTTTAGTGGAGACAGTCAAGTGTGTCATCAACTGAGAATAGTGTAGTAGTGAATGCGATTCACTGCAACCTGCCAACAATGGCCAAAATCCAACACGAGGTGATAAAAGCCTTCCCAGCCACAAAATTCTGGCACTGCAAGAATTTCGTGGCTGACGTGTTCAACGCTATTGACAGAAGAGAAATAATCACCAAAGAGCATGTTGGAAGCTGCCGATCTTTTTCGGCAACTCTGACTCCAAAATTTACAAGAAAATAATTGCTCCGTTTTTAGGGCTACAATTCGACGTTTATTGTTGGTATTGTTTGTGTGTGTTTTTTTTTGTTCGAGGCCGTGGCCGTGAACTTATATTTAGGTGTTAGGCGTTTTGGGCGACAAAGAGTACTCCAGACCGACTGCCTCGAATAGGAACGACCGACTAGTGAGAAGGAAGGGTCGAAGCAGTGGCTTATAATAAGTAATAACTTTACATATGTAGGTGTGTGCGTGTATGCACTGAGAGCGTACATAGGCTGAGCGCGATAACAGAAACAGAGACGCGACTTAAGAGCTATTAACGGCTGCTGCTCCGAACATACTCCCCCCCGTTGAAAGACCAGGGCTTTTAACAGGATCCTCAACTGGAAGGACGCACAGCTTGTTGACGGCTCGACGAGTGGTTCCAGAGGGGGTCTGCAGGCTGGCAACTTTGACAGCGCCATCAGCTCCGGCGATAACTTCGATCACCCGCGCCAAGGGCCACTTCAAAGGTGGCAGGTTTTCATCCTTGATGCAGACGAAATCGTTGACCTGGATCGAGGGTTGTGGTGTGCGCCATTTGGCACTTTGTTGAAGCAGAGTCAGGTACTCCTCACTCCAACGCTTCTAAAAGATCTGCTGGGCACAGGAGACTCGCTGCCAGCGATCAAGTCGATTGAAGTTGAGACCCGTAACGTCTGGCTCAGGAAACTCCATCAGCGGACGACCAATTAAAAAATGTCCGGGTGTAAGGACGCCAAGATCTTCAGGGTTTTCTGAAATCAAGATAAGAGGACGAGAATTCATTACAGCCTGGATTTGGCAAACCAATGTCCGCAGCTCGTCGAATCCAAAAAGTGACGATCCCAAGGCGCGATAGAAATGCTGCTTGGCCGTCTTCACTGCTGCCTCCCACAAGCCGCCGAAATGCGGCGAGCGGGGCGGTATGAATTTCCAGTCGAAGCCGTTGTTGATGCAATGATTATGATCTTCAGCACGATGCTTCTCGCAAATAAATAGCCGCCGAAGGTCCTCTAGCTCGTTCCTTGGGCCCACAAAATTGGTGGTCCTTCACCAATTCTAACCAGACGGCATTTGTTGCAAAACAGATGAACACGCGGACATTTCATCGGTGCTCGACTTGGACGTTGACATGCAATGACTGCATCTTTCAAGAGGTGATGCAGTTACTGCATCGTCAAGTGGCCCGTGTGAAACCAGCAGAAGGCTGTTACGCGCGGATCCCAGGCAAAACGCAGCCCTCCTCCCGCCCAACCGACCGAGGGGCGCTGCCGCATGACGCACTGTGCGTAGCCGAACCGAACGCGAACATGCAGAAAGATAGCTATTAGACTAACATTCGAGGAAAATTAGCACTAAACTTACTAAGAAACTAGGCATGCAATCAAAATACAAATACCACTACAATTACTAATTACTAGAAAGGTGTGTAATGATTAGTAATTTAATAAGAGGAAGAGAATTAGTGGTGGATATAATATGGTAGAGGGAATTATAATCCGAGCATAAGACCCTAAACGGTTTATGCAAGGAATAATTCGATCTACAAAGTGGAAGGAACAACGGTATAAAATTTCTAGTCAGTCTAATAGGAATCGTGAAGTTTATGCGGCTCAACAGATCAGTGCTGTCTATGTCACCCCTGATCAAGTTGTGCATAAATATCACACCAAGCATTTTTCTACGGTTAACTAAGGATGGAAGGTTTCCTAATAGTAGTCTACTAGAGTAAGATGGGAGTCTCACACCTGCATCCCAGTTAAGGTCACCCAGAGCAAATAGTAAAAAGTTTTTCTGTACTGATTCTATACGGTCCTGGTGTACTGTGTACTGAGGGCACCATACACAGAAGCCGTATTCTAAGATCGGACGAACAAGCGAGGTATAGAGAGTCTTTGTTATATAGGGGACGTAAAATTCCTTTGACCACCTCTTTTTAAACCCAAGCACGCCCATGGCCTTATTTACCATGGTAGAAATGTGTTCAGAACACTTAATCTTGGGGTCTAACACAACCCCAAGATCATCCACCAGGGTGATTCTCTCAAGAGAACCACCAAATAGGGTATAGGGAGCCAACAAGGGGCTAGAACGGTGAAATGTCATAACTTTGAATTTCAAGGCATTAAGGTATAACAAGTTTGCACAACACGATGACTGAAAGTTATTGAGATCGGATCGCAAGCGAGATTGAAATGAAATGTCCTTATACTGGACACAGAGTTTAACATCATCTGCATACAAGAGACATCGCGAGTATGTTAATACTAAAGGCAAGTCATTAATGAAGAGTGTGAAGAGTAAGATGACTAGATGCCTGCACTGTGGTACTCCCGAAGAATCCTTGACTGGTAAAGAGAGGGAGTTTTTGAAGAGGACTCTTTGAGACCTGGGACAAAGATAGCTAGAAATCCATCTCAGGAGGCTGGGCGGAAACCCTAAAAGGTCTAGTTTATGCGCTAAACAGGAATGGTTTACAAGTTCGTGGTGGTGGATCCCATACAAAATCATATTTTGACCGTTTTTCGCGCGAGGTTGTGACAGGTAAATCGGTATAGAAGCCAAACGGCTCCGAAGCGCAGAAAAGGCTTTTAGACTTAGGTAATAAATAGTTCAAGGAACATATACTAAAAAAATCTCGGGAAAATTTAGATAAATAGTTTTTAAAAGTCCAGTCAAAGTTAAAAAACAGCATAATTTTTAGATGGTTTGCAAATCAAGCTTTTCTAAACAACTGCCTATGCAACTGACCATATTTTTAAAAAGTTTTCTTAAGAATTAATGCAACTAATAAAAGATACCAAAAACAGAATCATACGTTACATAGTTAACTTTTTTTTCCACCTGAAAGATGCAGTATTTGAATAAAAGTTAAAAAAAATTGTGCGCACTGAAACAATTTTCAACTTTGAGTGCTCATATCTTCTAAACTAAAAGTCTGAATTTTTTGGTTTGATTTTTGAAAGCTCTGGAAAAATCTCTATTAAATGCGTATATTCATTGTATCCAAAGCGCTAAAATCTCCGACTTTTGCCACCTCTTTTCGTCGAAATCGCCACTGTGCGCCGCCTCATAAATCCATGCTGAGTTGGAGATATAAGTGACTTGCAGAGGTTGCAAGTGCGGAGTTAAAACCTTCTCAAACATTTTGGGAATAGCGGATAACTTTGCTATACCTCTATAATATTTTGCGTCAGACTTGCTACCTTTTTTATGGAAAGTAATTATAAACGATTCCTTCCAGATCGGGGGGAAGCAAGAAGAATCGATGGACAGGGTGAATAGTTTAAGCAAGGGTCCACACAGAGCCTCGGCGCAGTACCTGAGTACACAACCTGGAACCCCGTCTGGACCCGGTGAAAACACCGGCTTAACTAGTCGAAGATCATGAAGTAGGGAACCGTATGGGTACGGATGACCAGAGTAGCTTTCCTCAGAATAGGTGGTTTGGAAAAATTGGGCAAAAAGATCGGCAATTTCCTGATCATTATTTGCCGACGTATTACAAAATGATAGCGAGGATGGGTGTGCGGACGTTCTACGCTTACTGTTTACGAAGCAGTAAAACTGTTTAGGGTCCTGAGAAAAACGTATCCTGCATCGAGATAGGTAGTTCTTATAGCATTGAGCATTCAGAACTGAAAAGTTTGACCGAGCTATTACATAGCGAGAGTGAGAAGTAGGAGAACCCACTTCATGAAATTTTTTATAATGTCTTGATTTTAAGTTTTTTAGACTGGATAACTCTTTGGTAGACCAAGGGGGTTTTCCAGATCTAATCGGACAAGAAAGCGGGACACAAGAATCAAAAAATGTGCCAATAGCATTGTTAAAAATGTTCGTGCCTTTTATGACATCAGTGCACAAGTACAAAGCGGACCACTCAAAATCCCTAATGACACGTACAGGTAGTCTTCTCGACCGATCCAATACAGTTGGTCCTATATCTAGCGACACCTCGAAAGTAGGGTGGTAGGCGTCTTCAGGTATAGTGAGCGGAAGGGATCGGGTTAATAACACTATGGTCGGATCCGATACAAAGCACAGATCAAGCAATCGACCCAAGGAATTTTTCACATGATTGACTTGAGACAGGGACAGGTCAAGCATATAGTAAAAGGGCCCTGTACTCGATCCTTCGGTAGGTCAGCCATGATGTGTTCCACAAGACGAGGTCTGGACCGGCAGCAGATGACGCATTTTCGCAAGGCGCGAGCCATAGTTTTCATGCCGCCGATGGGCCAAAACTGTAAGCGAATCGCTCCAAGTAGCGACGACGGACCAGCATGGTGATGATTTCGATCAAATTGCATAATGATGGCGAACGTCAATGGATGATCCTTGGGTAAAAGCACCGTTCAGGCCAGCAACCTTTTTCTCCTTGCAAGAAGGCAGGCCCATTTATCTACAGATTAGAATGCAAAAGCTCCTGAGGTGCGGCTCCCTTTGACAGAATGTTAGCTGGGTTCATTTCAGTTGGCACATAGCGCCAATCCATTCCCCTGGTAAGTTGTTGTATGGCCGAGTTGTTATATGTTAGAGACAAAAACGTTGAATTTGGAACAAAGCAAATGAACCTCAGCGGCGGTATCCGTAAACGAACGAGCAGAGATACAAGCCCCATAGGCCTGGAGGCTGGCATCACAGAAGCAATGCAATTCAAATCGGGTCTTAGGTTGAAGTACGTAGCGAGGAAATGTAGCGTGACCCACAGTAGCGAAATCCCTGCAAAACTCAGTCCATGCCGATTCCAAAGGTTGAGGAAGACTTTCATCCCAATGCAGCTTGTCCCTCCATATGCACTGCATGATTATTTTCGCTCTTGTCAATGTAGGTCCGATCAAACTCATGGGATCATAGCACCGTGCAATGGTTGACAACACCGAACGCTTAGTGTGCTTGCCAACACTGATTTGAGGAGCAAATGTGAACAAAAAGTTGTCCTTATGGGGCTCCCAAATGAGCCCAAGCGCTTTGGTTACATTACTGCCATCATCCAGCTTCAGAAAACTTTCCCTTTCGGCCTCTTCCAACTTTACGAAGCACATCAGGGGAATTGGAACACCATTTCCGCAATTGAAAATTCCCTCGAGCAAGACGATCCGTGGTTTGACGCATAAGCATATCTAGCACTTCCTTGACCGAATTGCCTCCAGATGTCGTCGTCATGTCGTCTACGTAGAAGTCCTGTAGAATGGTTTCCGACCCCAATGGATACGCAGAAAACTCATCCATGGCTAGCTGATGCATAGTTAAAAGCGATGCAGGCTTAGTCCCATAGGTAACTGTGTTCAATTTGAAGGTCTGTATATCGTCGTCAAGAGTGTCCCTCCACAAAATGCATTGGAGCATGGTGTCAGGCATTGGGACGCGCACACACCTATACATTTTACCGATATCACCTGTAAGAACAATGGAAAATGTACGAAAACGGATGAGTATGTGAAATAGCTTGGCTTGAATGGTGGGACCAGACATAAGCAGATCATTTAACGAAAGACCAGATGTGGTAGCTGCAGAGCCGTCGGATACAACCCTCAGCTTTGTTGTGGAGCTGTCCTCTTTGATGACCCAATGATGTGGCAAGAAATATTTGCACTTGTGCCTATCTTCCTTGGGCAACAGAGACATATGATCGAGGGACAGGTACTCCTTCAGAAAGATGTGCTCCACTTCCCAAAATTGACGAACCAAGTCATCGAGCCCAGTGCTGTGATTGGTGTCATCCGAAGATTGGGTTACGATAAACGACGATGAGTTGGGGGCCGAGTGCCCGCCACCAGATAGAATCTATCCGAGATGTGTCTTTTGTAGCAAAGGTAATCCAGGCGCCAGCTGAATTTGTCCCACACACAGCAACTCAAAGAAAAGTCCGGCTCCGATGAGCATATCAATCCGCTGTGGCTTATGGAACGAAGGGTCAGCAAGCTGGGTATTCAAAGGTTTAGCAGTGCTAATTGAAACGTGAGGTTGACTGTCCGTAATCTTCTGGGCAACGACGGCAGTGATGCTGGTGGTGAAATCTGAAATCCGCGATTTCAGAACGAGATCCACCGAGATACCTTCAGTTGAGAAGCTAGCAGGCATCGGAGCCGTTCTGTCCCAGAACGGCCACCCAATAACAATGATATCTCTCATTGAAAGATAGAGAAGCACGTTACGCTACTAACGGGCGAGAACTGCTAGCTATCGTCTGGGCCTTAGCCAAACTGCGGCACTTACTCTACCTGAATAGACGAAACAGGGGCCAAGCTCTTTTACAAGCCAGGCAAAGAAAACCACTTGGCCGATGCTCTATCGCGCCAAAACGTTAACGCCCTACAAAACAACCACGAGGAGCCGGAGTCCGATGTGGCCACGATCCACAGTGAGGTGTCCCTGACTTACACAATCGACACGACTGACAAACCGTTGAATTGCTTCCGTAACCAAATAGTGTTGGAAGAGGCCCGGTATCCGCTAGACAAGAACTTTATCCTGTTCGGCGGAAAAACTCGCCACTTGATAAACTTCACCGACAAAGAAACTTTAGTGGAGACAGTCAAGTGTGTCATCAACTGAGAATAGTGTAGTAGTGAATGCGATTCACTGCAACCTGCCAACAATGGCCAAAATCCAACACGAGGTGATAAAAGCCTTCCCAGCCACAAAATTCTGGCACTGCAAGAATTTCGTGGCTGACGTGTTCAACGCTATTGACAGAAGAGAAATAATCACCAAAGAGCATGTTGGAAGCTGCCGATCTTTTTCGGCAACTCTGACTCCAAAATTTACAAGAAAATAATTGCTCCGTTTTTAGGGCTACAATTCGACGTTTATTGTTGGTATTGTTTGTGTGTGTTTTTTTTTGTTCGAGGCCGTGGCCGTGAACTTATATTTAGGTGTTAGGCGTTTTGGGCGACAAAGAGTACTCCAGACCGACTGCCTCGAATAGGAACGACCGACTAGTGAGAAGGAAGGGTCGAAGCAGTGGCTTATAATAAGTAATAACTTTACATATGTAGGTGTGTGCGTGTATGCACTGAGAGCGTACATAGGCTGAGCGCGATAACAGAAACAGAGACGCGACTTAAGAGCTATTAACGGCTGCTGCTCCGAACATACTCCCCCCGTTGAAAGACCAGGGCTTTTAACAGGATCCTCAACTGGAAGGACGCACAGCTTGTTGACGGCTCGACGAGTGGTTCCAGAGGGGGTCTGCAGGCTGGCAACTTTGACAGCGCCATCAGCTCCGGCGATAACTTCGATCACCCGCGCCAAGGGCCACTTCAAAGGTGGCAGGTTTTCATCCTTGATGCAGACGAAATCGTTGACCTGGATCGAGGGTTGTGGTGTGCGCCATTTGGCACTTTGTTGAAGCAGAGTCAGGTACTCCTCACTCCAACGCTTCTAAAAGATCTGCTGGGCACAGGAGACTCGCTGCCAGCGATCAAGTCGATTGAAGTTGAGACCCGTAACGTCTGGCTCAGGAATCTCCATCAGCGGACGACCAATTAAAAAATGTCCGGGTGTAAGGACGCCAAGATCTTCAGGGTTTTCTGAAATCAAGATAAGAGGACCAGAATTCATTACAGCCTGGATTTGGCAAACCAATGTCTACAGCTCGTCGAATCCAAAAAGTGACGATCCCAAGGCGCGATAGAAATTCTGCTTGGCCGTCTTCACTGCTGCCTCCCACAAGCCGCCGAAATGCGGCGAGCGGGGCGGTATGAATTTCCAGTCGAAGCCGTTGTTGATGCAACGATGCTTCTCGCAAATAAATAGCCGCCGAAGGTCCTCTAGCTCGTTCCTTGGGCCCACAAAATTGGTGGCATTATCCGACCAAATGCATCGGGGAATACCGCGCGTGGAGCGCGTGGCAACGAAGCGTTTGAGGGCGCTCAAAAAAGCAGCAGTGGTTAGGTTCTTCACCAATTCTAACCAGACGGCATTTGTTGCAAAACAGATGAACACGCGGACATTTCATCGGTGCTCGACTACGCCCATCTGGCTTATAAAGATCTTGGACGTTGACATGCAATGACTGCATCTTTCAAGAGGTGATGCAGTTACTGCATCGTCAAGTGGCCCGTGTGAAACCAGCAGAAGGCTGTTACGCGCGGATCCCAGGCAAAACGCAGCCCTCCTCTCGCCCAACCGACCGAGGGGCGCTGCCGCATGACGCACTGTGCGTAGCCGAACCGAACGCGAACATGCAGAAAGATAGCTATTAGACTAACATTCGAGGAAAATTAGCACTAAACTTACTAAGAAACTAGGCATGCAATCAAAATACAAATACCACTACAATTACTAATTACTAGAAAGGTGTGTAAGGATTAGTAATTTAATAAGAGGAAGAGAATTAGTGGTGGATATAATATGTGTTCGGGCCAGCCGCTGAAGAATAACCGTAACTTTAACATTATTATTGTATGAGCAGAGAGAGCCGCCTATTGTGTAAAACGTTGACGTTCTGCAGAGCTGCTGCGCTCTCCCGCTAAAGGGGCTCTCTGCCGCCGCCACTTCGGCAATCACTTTGATCTAACGCCGTCGTCTATAGTTTAGTTCTATGCTAACCCCTCTGCGCATTGGTTGCATATCGATCTCGCATAAGGTTTATCTGGCAATAGCAAGCAATCGGCTTCCGCTAAGCCACCAAGATTAAATACGAATTATAAAGTTTAACCCGAAATCTCTTTTCATTTTTGAAACACATAGGTGCCAAAAAAGCTTGGCATCTCAAACATTGGTGACCCCCGACGTGATATAAAACCATTGCTTAATCGCGTTCCGTTAAAACACTTATTATTTATACAATATTTTGTTGTTGGGTAGTTTAACTACCCTACCAACAAATACATTTGGGTGCACGTTGAAAAACAGTTTAAGGTGCAAATTCAGTGAGAGTGAGGCTGGAATATTTATAGACAAATTCCGGTACTTTAAGCGTCGAATCTCTCATTCTCTGCGCAGCTGCAGCCGCGGTTCTTGACTTTTCGTGTCTTGCATTCTCGCTCTCGCGTCTATACATCGTCGCTTAAGCGGTATTTCATTTTCCGTTGTTGTGTCGAATTGCACAACGGTTAACATGGACAACGATCCGAATACAGGCGCGGGCGGAAATATTGTGGTGGCTGATTCCAGACTGAGTCTGTATAAGCGTAAAAGTCAGTCATTATATGATCGATTGCACAGGCTTGGCGAATCCTTCGCGGGGAATAAAATCGATAAGCTGACCGAGGTGCGCCTTGATATGTTGGCAGAAATTCGAGAGGAATTTAATAAGGCCCATAATGAGTTGGAGGCTCTCGATCAAAACGAGATTGGGAGTGAGCTGCGCGAAATCTTCGATACTCTTTTCATATCGTTGAAAGCTGAGTTGCTGGCTGCTGTTGAAGTAAGCCAGTCACACGCCGCTGCCCATTCTACGACTCTGCCAAGCCATTCCGGACATAGTACCATCATCATGGCTCACAAGCAGCGACTTCCTGAGCTGAAGGTGCCTCAGTTTTCTGGTGGATACGTCGAGCTCTCGGATTTTATGGCAATGTTCAAATCGGTGATTGAAGCGGATGCGGATCTCAGTGACATCGAGAAATTCCAGCACCTTCGCTCTTGCCTCGCTGATGCGGCTTTGGATTCGGTTCGATCGTTAGAGCTCTCCAGTGCCAATTATCGTGCGGCTCTGGATATACTTAATAAACGCTTTAATAACAAAAGACTTGTTTTCCAGGCACACATCAAGAAGATTCTTGGGCTAAAGAGGGTAGACTCGCCTTCTGCTAAAAGGCTTCAGGAGTTTTCGGATGCAGTCAATTTACACATGCGAGCGTTGCAGACATTGGGAACTGCTGAGGAGATTTCAGGGTTCATGGTCATCAACATGCTGCTGCAGAAGTTGGATTCGAAGACGCAAACCAAATGGGAGGAGCACACATCGTCGGATGCTATACCTACCGCAGAGGAATTCTTCGAATTCTTGCAGCAACGCTGCCAGAAAATGGAGCGGTTGGAATATGCTACAGCGACACACGCTAGTAGCGATCAGGTGGGAAAAAACCATTCCTATACGCAGGTTAAGAAAACGTTTGTAGCTTCCAACTCTTCCGCCGACCCGTCTGTATGCGTCTTTTGCCACTCAGCGGGCCATGGAATATACTCGTGCAAGATATTCGGAAATTTCTCACCGTTGCTGCGCCACAAAGAAGTGAAGAAGCTTTCCCTATGCTTCAATTGCCTAAAGCCGGGGCACCGGACCCGCGCATGCAATAGTGGAAAATGTCGAGTATGCGGCGGTAGGCATCATAGTTTGTTGCACTTCGATAGTATACAGCCCACAACACAAGGCTGCCCAGGTATTACTCCTCCCGATCTGGCCGTTCAACCGGACACTCTTTCCGTTGCTCAAAATTCTGCTAGCAGCTCGTCTCTACCTTCGTCTACCTCTCTTGCTGCCCAAGGTCTTCACTCTGATGTCGTGCTTCTGGCTACAGCCGTGGTTCTCGTAAAGAATCGGTCTGGCGTTTTAGTTCCTTGTCGTGCCATCTTAGATTCAGGATCGCAGCTGCATCTCGTCACATCCAGGTTCGCCCAGCAGCTTCAGCTTAGGAGAACTCAATAGTCTGCACTTGTGTCTGGGCTGGGCGATACCAGTGTTTCTACTGAGGGATCCACCATAAGCATTTGTATGCATTCTCGCACCTCTGCTTACACAACTACACTTACTGCTCTCATCGCCCCCACGATTACCGATTCTCAACCAAGTATGACAGTAAATGTATCCGATTGGCGTATTCCATCTAACATTCAGCTCGCTGATCCTGCATTTTTCAATCCTCAACGGGTTGATCTTCTCATTGGTGCGAGCGTTTTTTATGATCTCCTCTGCGTAGGGCAAATCAAACTCACCGATGGACTGCCTCTTCTGCAGAAGACCCGGCTTGGGTGGATCGTATCTGGCGGTGGACAGAAGGTATCAAGCTCGGCGCTTTTGGCTACGCACAATTGTCCAGATTCGATAGCTGAGATGGAAGCAAGGTTGGATAAAACTCTTCGTATGTTTTGGGAAGTCGAGAATTGTGTGGAGGCTGGTTTGAATACCAAAGAAGAAGACGATTGTGAAGCACATTTCGTAAGCCACCTTTCACGGTTGCCATCCGGGGAGTATGCAGTTCGTCTGCCGCTAAATAACAATACTGATCGTTTAGGAGAATCTTATGCTCAGGCTTATCGACGGTTCATCAGTCTGGAGCGAAAACTGGAGCGAAAACTGGAGCGTAATCCTACACTCAAGGAGCGGTATTTCGCCTTTATGAGGGAGTACATTGATTTGCATCATATGCATCAAGTCAACCCTGATTCCCGTAGTCTCTGCAAATATTTCTTGCCTCATCACTGTGTCCTAAAGGAGGACAGTACGACGACAAAACTCCGTGTCGTTTTCGACGGATCCGCAGCTACATCAACTGGATATTCTCTAAATGATGTGATGATGACAGGCCCTGTTATTCAGCCTGCATTGTTTAACATATTGATTCGCTTTCGAACATATCCAGTCGCTCTCACTGGGGACATTTGTAAAATGTACCGCTGCGTACGAGTGTCTCCACCCGACAATTTGTATCAGTGCATCCTATGGCGAGATTCCATCGAGTCCGAGGTTCAAGTCTACGCATTAGACACCGTCACATACGGGACGAGGGCTGCATCATTTTTAGCGGTCCGCGCAATGCACCAGCTGGCCATCGACGAGGGTGAGTCCTACCCTCTTGGCTCAGCTGCTCTGCGGCAGGAGTTTTACGTGGATGACCTTATTTCGGGCGGTAATTCGGTCGCACAGGTCATGGACAAGATGCACCAAACATCAGCTCCAGTCACCAGGAAGTACTTGAGGGAACCCCTGAAGATGACATAGAGAAGTTCCTAAAGTTTAATGATGGAAGCGACATTGCCAAAACTCTCGGCTTAGCGTGGGACCCTGCTTCGGATCAGCTGCTTTTTGCCTTGTCCGCACTGGACACAAACTCAAAGCCATCAAAGCGGTCGGTTTTATCTACGATTGCGCGGTTCTACGACCCTCTTGGATTGATAAATCCAGTCATTTTCAGGTGCAAAATCTTCCTTCAGCAGCTTTGGAGAGAAAATTTGGATTGGGATGAAAGCCTACCCTCAGCGTTGCATTCAACTTGGATGGACTTGAGAAATAGTTTGGCAAGCATTTCTCGGATCTCATTTCCTCGCTTGGTTCTTCGTTCTAGTGTGGCTACAGAAGTTCACGGATTCTGTGATGCCAGCTTGGAAGCATATGGCGCTTGCGTGTATGTCGTGTCCAGGGAAGCCCAGTCTTCGAGCCACGTTTTGTGCTCAAAGTCGCGAGTGGCGCCGCTAAAGACAATATATGGATTCCTAAGCTGGAATTAAGTGGAGCCCATTTGCTTGCGAAAATCATGCAGAATGTAAAGGACATGGGAATCTTTACAGGTCGGTTCTATTGCTGGTCGGATTCGTCAACAGCATTATCTTGGATTAGGGACGAGCCAGCTAAATTTCAAGTTTTCGTGGCAAATCGAGTGGCATCAATTCAGGAGTTGACGGCAGCCATGGAATGGCGCTATGTTCCCACATCTTTAAATCCTGCTGATATTAGACTGCTGACTTAGAGTTGGAGGTCGTCTTGGCAACTCATCGCTAGGATTTGACGCTCAGCACCCGCTCATTCTGCCAAAGGGACATTCCATTACCCTTGCGCTGATAAGATATTATCATGAAAGAAACCTCCATGCCGGACCTCGCGCCTTCCTATCCAAAATTCGGCTGGAATATTGGCCCATTGGAGGTGTTAAGGCAGTGTCAAGGGTCGTCAGCAGATGTGTGAGATGCTTCAGGACTAGGACGCGCATGGTCGAACACATCATGGGAGACTAAGGAACGTTTGGAAGGATCTCGAGCTTTTGAAGTCACTGGAGTAGATTACTGTGGACCTTTTTTCTACCGATCAGAAATCCGCACGAGGCCTCCGATCAAGTGCTACATTAGTGTATTCATCTGTTTCACTTCTAAGGCTATACACATGGAGCTCGTAAAGAATTTGACCACCGCATCGTTTCTAGGCGCACTAAAGCGTTTTACTTCCACTCGAGGAAGGCCAAGTCAAATTTGGTCGGACAATGCGACAAACTTCGTTGGGGCCAAGAACGAGCTTCTGGAGCTAAAGAAGCTTTGTCTGAGCGAACCGCATATGAAGGAGGTCCACGAATCCTGCTTGGCTGACTCGATCGACTGGCGTTTCATCCCACCTCGCTCTCCGCATGGTGGGAGAGCAATTCGATCAAATTGCATAATGATGGCGAACGTCAATGGATGACCCTTGGGTAAAAGCACCGTTCAGGCCAGCAACCTTTTTCTCCTTGCAAGAAGGCAGGCTCATTTATCCACAGATTAGAATGAGGTGCGGCTCCCTTTGACAGAATGTTAGCTGGGTTCATTTCAGTTGGCACATAGCGCCAATCCATTCCCCTGGTAAGTTGTTGTATGGCCGAGTCGTTATATGTTAGAGATAAAAACGTTGAATTTGGATGGTTCCTCTCGTAGCCAAGACAGGACCACAGTTGAATCCGACCAACAAATAATTGGGCAGTCGAAGGTATCCGTTTTTCTGATTTTGCGAAGCAAATTGGCCGATAAGAACGCTGCGCATAGTTCAAGCTCAGGCACCGTGAGTGTTTTCAGTGCGGCAACCCTAGCCTTCCAACAAAGCAAATGAACCTCAGCGGCGGTATCCGTAAACGAACGAGCAGAGATACAAGCCCCATAGGCCTGGAGGCTGGCATCACAGAAGCAATGCAATTCAAATCGGGTCTTAGGTTGAAGTACGTAGCGAGGAAATGTAGCGTGACCCACAGAAGCGAAATATCTGCAAAACTCAGTCCATGCCGATTCCAAAGGTTGAGGAAGACTTTCATCCCAATGCAGCTTGTCCCTCCACATGCACTGCATGATTATTTTCGCTCTTGTCAATGTAGGTCCGATCAAACCCATGGGATCATAGCACCGTGCAATGGTTGACAACACCGAACGCTTAGTGTGCTTGCCAACACTGATTTGAGGAGCAAATGTAAACAAAAAGTTGTCCTTATGGGGCTCCCAAATGAGCCCAAGCGCTTTGGTTACATTACTGCCATCATCCAGCTTCAGAAAACTTTCCCTTTCGGCCGCTTCCAACTTTACGAAGCAAATCAGGGGAATTGGAACACCATTTCCGCAATTGAAAATTCCCTCGAGCAAGACGATCCGTGGTTTGACGCATAATATCTAGCACTTCCTCGACCGAATTGCCTCCAGATGTCGTCGTCATGTCGTCTACGTAGAAGTCCTGTAGAATGGTTTCTGACCCCAATGGATACGAAGAAGACTCATCCATGGCTAGCTGATGCATAGTTAAAACGATGCAGGCTTAGTCCCATAGGTAACTGTGTTCAATTTGAAGGTCTGTATATCGTCGTCAAGAGTGTCCCTCCACAATATGCATTGGTGTCAGGCATTGGGACGCGCACACACCTATACATTTTACCGATATCACCTGTAAGAGCTGTGGACCTTTTTTCTACCGATCAGAAATCCGCACGAGGCCTCCGATCAAGTGCTACATTAGTGTATTCATCTGTTTCACTTCTAAGGCTATACACATGGAGCTCGTAAAGAATTTGACCACCGCATCGTTTCTAGGCGCACTAAAGCGTTTTACTTCCACTCGAGGAAGGCCAAGTCAAATTTGGTCGGACAATGCGACAAACTTCGTTGGGGCCAAGAACGAGCTTCTGGAGCTAAAGAAGCTTTGTCTGAGCGAACCGCATATGAAGGAGGTCCACGAATCCTGCTTGGCTGACTCGATCGACTGGCGTTTCATCCCACCTCGCTCTCCGCATTTTGGCGGGTTGTGGGAAGCGGCCGTGAAGACCGCAAAATATCACCTGTACCGCTCAGTTGGACCATCTGTGCTTAGCTTCGACGAGCTGCGCACTCTGATCTGTCAGATCACTGCAATTGTTAACTCTCGCCCTTTGCTCTCGCTTTCAGAAAATCCTGATGATTTAGACGTTTTGACTCCTGCTCATCTGCTTTTAGGCGGCCCCCATGAGCAAATCCTCGAGCCTGACCTAACGAAGCTGAACTACAATCGTCTGGATGGCTGGCAGCGGGTTACCCAACTACAGCAAATATTTTGGAGCCGTTGGCGCGAAGAGTATCTCACTCTTTTGCAAGAGCGCGCGAAGTGGCGTACCCCCGCGCAAAACATCTGCAAGAACGACCTCGTTCTGGTGAAGGACGAAAATCTTCCTCCAATGCGTTGGCCACTGGCTAGAGTGGTCGATGTCGTTTTGGGCAAGGACGGAGTGTGTCGCGTCGCTGACCTGAAGACATCCTCAGGAAACATCAGGAGGGCCGTCACTCGGCTATGTTCGCTGCCCCTTAAGGAATCTATTGAGAGACTAGCTCCCAACGGGGGGAGTATGTTCGGGCCAGCCGCTGAAGAATAACCGTAACTTTAACATTATTATTGTATGAGCAGAGAGAGCCGCCTATGTTGTAAAACGTTGACGTTCTGCAGAGCTGCTGCGCTCTCCCGCTAAAGGGGCTCTCTGCCGCCGCCACTTCGGCAATCACTTTGATCTAACGCCGTCGTCTATAGTTTAGTTCTATGCTAACCCCTCTGCGCATTGGTTGCATATCGATCTCGCATAAGGTTTATCTGGCAATAGCAAGCAATCGGCTTCCGCTAAGCCACCAAGATTAAATACGAATTATAAAGTTTAACCCGAAATCTCTTTTCATTTTTGAAACACATAGGTGCCAAAAAAGCTTGGCATCTCAAACAATATGGTAGAGGGAACTATAATCCGAGCATAAGACCCTAAACGGTTTATGCAAGGAATAATTCGATCTACAAAGTGGAAGGAACAACGGTATAAAATTTCTAGTCAGTCTAATAGGAATCGTGAAGTTTATGCGGCTCAACAGATCAGTGCTGTCTATGTCACCCCTGATCAAGTTGTGCATAAATATCAATCCAAGCATTTTTCTACGGTTAACTAAGGATGGAAGGTTTCCTAATAGTAGTCTACTAGAGTAAGATGGGAGTCTCACACCTGCATCCCAGTTAAGGTCACGCAGAGCAAATAGTAAAAAGTTTTTCTGTACTGATTCTATACGGTCCTGGTGTACTGTGTACTGAGGGCACCATACACAGAAGCCGTATTCTAAGATCGGACGAACAAGCGAGGTATAGAGAGTCTTTGTTATATAGGGGACGTAAAATTCCTTTGACCACCTCTTTTTAAACCCAAGCACGCCCATGGCCTTATTTACCATGGTAGAAATGTGTTCAGAACACTTAATCTTGGGGTCTAACACAACCCCAAGATCATCCACCAGGGTGATTCTCTCAAGAGAACCACCAAATAGGGTATAGGGAGCCAACAAGGGGCTAGAACGGTGAAATGTCATAACTTTGAATTTCAAGGCATTAAGGTATAACAAGTTTGCACAACACGATGACTGAAAGTTATTGAGATCGGATTGCTAGCGAGATTGAAATGAAATGTCCTTATACTGGATACAGAGTTTAACATCATCTGCATACAAGAGACATCGCGAGTATGTTAATACTAAAGGCAAGTCATTAATGAAGATTGTGAAGAGTAAGATGACTAGATGCCTGCACTGTGGTACTCCCGAAGAATCCTTGACTGGTAAAGAGAGGGAGTTTTTGAAGAGGACTCTTTGAGACCTGGGACAAAGATAGCTAGAAATCCATCTCAGGAGGCTGGGCGGAAACCCTAAAAGGTCTAGTTTATGCGCTAAACAGGAATGGTTTACAAGTTCGTGGTGGTGGATCCCATACAAAATCATATTTTGACCGTTTTTCGCGCGAGGTTGTGACAGGTAAATCGGTATAGAAGCCAAACGGCTCCGAAGCGCAGAAAGGGCTTTTAGACTTAGGTAATAAATAGTTCAAGGAACATATACTAAAAAAATCTCGGGAAAATTTAGATAAATAGTTTTTAAAAGTCCAGTCAAAGTTAAAAAACAGCATAATTTTTAGATGGTTTGCAAATCAAGCTTTTCTAAACAACTGCCTATGCAACTGACCATATTTTTAAAAAGTTTTCTTAAGAATTAATGCAACTAATAAAAGATACCAAAAACAGAATCATACGTTACATAGTTAACTTTTTTTTCCACCTGAAAGATGCAGTATTTGAATAAAAGTTAAAAAAAATTGTGCGCACTGAAACAATTTTCAACTTTGAGTGCTCATATCTTCTAAACTAAAAGTCTGAATTTTTTGGTTTGATTTTTGAAAGTTCTGGAAAAATCTCTATTAAATGCGTATATTCATTGCGCTAAAATCTCCGACTTTTGCCACCTCTTTTCGTCGAAATCGCCACTGTGCGCCGCCTCATAAATCCATGCTGAGTCGGAGATATAAGTGACTTGCAGAGGTTGCAAGTGCGGAGTTAAAACCTTCTCAAACATTTTGGGAATAGCGGATAACTTTGCTATACCTCTATAATATTATGCGTCAGACTTGCTACCTTTTTTATGGAGAGTAATTATAAACGATTCCTTCCAGATCGGGGGGAAGCAAGAAGAATCGATGGACAGGGTGAATAGTTTAAGCAAGGGTCCACACAGAGCCTCGGCGCAGTACCTGAGTACACAACCTGGAACCCCGTCTGGACCCGGTGAAAACACCGGCTTAACTAGTCGAAGATCATGAAGTAGGGAACATTCATTTAACAAGGGACTGAAAATGCCGTTCGACCTCGGTAAACCGTATGGGTACGGATGACCAGAGTAGCTTTCCTCAGAATAGGTGGTTTGGAAAAATTGGGCAAAAAGATCGGCAATTGCCTGATCATTATTTGCCGACGTATTACAAAATGATAGCGAGGATGGGTGTGCGGACGTTCTACGCTTACTGTTTACGAAGCAGTAAAACTGTTTAGGGTCCTGAGAAAAACGTATCCTGCATCGAGATAGGTAGTTCTTATAGCATTGAGCATTAAGAACTGAAAAGTTTGACCGAGCTAATACATAGCGAGAGTGAGAAGTAGGAGAACCCACTTCTTGAAATTTTTTATAAAGTCTTGATTTTAAGTTTTTTAGACTGGATAACTCTTTGGTAAACCAAGGGGGTTTTCCAGATCTAGTCGGACAAGAAAGCGGGACACAAGAATCGAAAAATGTGCCAAGAGCATTGTAAAAAATGTTTGTGCCTTTTATGATATCAGTGCACAAGTACAAAGCGGACCAATCAAAATCCCTAATGAGGTTATAAAGCTTCGCAAGCTCGGCTTTACGAAAGCAGCGGACACGTACAGGTAGTCTTCTCGACCGATCCAATACAGTTGGTCCTATATCTAGCGACACCTCGAAAGGAGGGTGGTAGGCGTCTTCAGGTATAGTGAGCGGAAGGGCTCGGGTTAATAACACTATGGTCGAATCCGATACAAAGCACAGATCAAGCAATCGACCCAAGGAATTTTTCACATGATTGACTTGAGACAGGGACAGGTCAAGCATATAGTAGAAGGGCCCTGTACTCGATCCTTCGATAGGTCAGCCATGATGTGTTCCACAAGACGAGGTCTGGACCGGCAGCAGATGACGCATTATCGCAAGGCGTGCCATAGTTTTCATGCCGCCGATGGGCCGAAACTGTAAGCGAATCGCTCCAAGTAGCGACGACGGACCAGCATGGTGATGATTTCGATCAAATTGCATAATGATGGCGAACGTCAATGGATGACCCTTGGGTAAAAGCACCGTTCAGGCCAGCAACCTTTTTCTCCTTGCAAGAAGGCAGGCTCATTTATCCACAGATTAGAATGAGGTGCGGCTCCCTTTGACAGAATGTTAGCTGGGTTCATTTCAGTTGGCACATAGCGCCAATCCATTCCCCTGGTAAGTTGTTGTATGGCCGAGTCGTTATATGTTAGAGATAAAAACGTTGAATTTGGATGGTTCCTCTCGTAGCCAAGACAGGACCACAGTTGAATCCGACCAACAAATAATTGGGCAGTCGAAGGTATCCGTTTTTCTGATTTTGCGAAGCAAATTGGCCGATAAGAACGCTGCGCATAGTTCAAGCTCAGGCACCGTGAGTGTTTTCAGTGCGGCAACCCTAGCCTTCCAACAAAGCAAATGAACCTCAGCAGCGGTATCCGTAAACGAACGAGCAGAGATACAAGCCCCATAGGCCTGGAGGCTGGCATCACAGAAGCAATGCAATTCAAATCGGGTCTTAGGTTGAAGTACGTAGCGAGGAAATGTAGCGTGACCCACAGAAGCGAAATATCTGCAAAACTCAGTCCATGCCGATTCCAAAGGTTGAGGAAGACTTTCATCCCAATGCAGCTTGTCCCTCCACATGCACTGCATGATTATTTTCGCTCTTGTCAATGTAGGTCCGATCAAACCCATGGGATCATAGCACCGTGCAATGGTTGACAACACCGAACGCTTAGTGTGCTTGCCAACACTGATTTGAGGAGCAAATGTAAACAAAAAGTTGTCCTTATGGGGCTCCCAAATGAGCCCAAGCGCTTTGGTTACATTACTGCCATCATCCAGCTTCAGAAAACTTTCCCTTTCGGCCGCTTCCAACTTTACGAAGCAAATCAGGGGAATTGGAACACCATTTCCGCAATTGAAAATTCCCTCGAGCAAGACGATCCGTGGTTTGACGCATAATATCTAGCACTTCCTCGACCGAATTGCCTCCAGATGTCGTCGTCATGTCGTCTACGTAGAAGTCCTGTAGAATGGTTTCTGACCCCAATGGATACGAAGAAGACTCATCCATGGCTAGCTGATGCATAGTTAAAACGATGCAGGCTTAGTCCCATAGGTAACTGTGTTCAATTTGAAGGTCTGTATATCGTCGTCAAGAGTGTCCCTCCACAATATGCATTGGTGTCAGGCATTGGGACGCGCACACACCTATACATTTTACCGATATCACCTGTAAGAGCAATGGAAAACGTACGAAAACGGATGAGTATGTGAAATAGCTTGGCTTGAATGGTGGGACCAGACATAAGCAGATCATTTAACGAAAGACCAGATGTGGTAGCTGCAGAGCCGTCGAATACAACCCTCAACTTTGTTGTGGAGCTGTCCTCTTTGATGACCCAATGATGTGGCAAGAAATATTTGCACTTGTGCCTATCTTCCTTGGGCAACAGAGACATATGATCGAGGGACAGGTACTCCTTCATGAATGCCGAATATTTTTCATGAAGAGCTGGACTACGCGCGAACTTGCGCTCCAAGTTTTCCAAGCGCCGCTATGCTTGCAAATAGAAATCTCCCAAGGACTCTAAACTTCGCTTCATAGGCAAGCGAACAGAGTATTCCCCTGAGGGTAAGCGAGTATGATGGTTGACGAAGTGTTCCTCGCAGTGAAGTTCCTCCTTTGTTGCACTAGCGATTGGCTCAAAGATGTGCTCCACTTCCCAAAATTGACGAACCAAGTCATCGAGCCGAGTGCTGTGATTGGTGTCATCCGAGGATTGGGTTACGATAAACGACGAGGAGTTGGGGGCCGAGTGCCCGCCACCAGATAGAATCTATCCGAGATGTGTCTTTTGTAGCAAAGGTAATCCAGGCGCCAGCTGAATTTGTCCCACACACAGCAACTCAAAGAAAAGTCCGGCTCCGATGAGCAGATCAATCCGCTGTGGCTTATGGAACGAAGGGTCAGCAAGCTGGATATTCAAAGGTTTAGCAGTGCTAATTGAGACGTGAGGTTGACTGTCCGTAATCTTCTGGGCAACGACGGCAGTGATGCTGGTGGTGAAATCTGAAATCCGCGATTTCAGAACGAGATCCACCGAGATAATTTCAGATGAGAAGCTAGCAGGCATCGGAGCCGTTCTGTCCCAGAACGGCCACCCAATAACAATGATATCTCTCATTGAAAGATAGAGAAGCAAGTTACGCTACTAACGAGCGAGAACTGCTAGCTATCGTCTGGACCTTAACCAAACTGCGGCACTTACTCTACCGTATTAACATATTTACCGACCATCAGCCGCTCACGTTCTCAGGATCCGAGAGCAACCCAAATGCCAAAAATAAACGCTGGAAAGCCTGAATAGACGAAACAGGGGCCAAGCTCTTTTACAAGCCAGGCAAAGAAAACCACTTGGCCGATGCTCTATCGCGCCAAAACGTTAACGCCCTACAAAACAACCACGAGGAGCCGGAGTCCGATGTGGCCACGATCCACAGTGAGTTGTCCCTGACTTACACAATCGACACGACTGACAAACCGTTGAATTGCTTCCGTAACAAAATAGTGTTGGAAGAGGCCCGGTATCCGCTAAACAAGAACTGTATCCTATTCGGCGGAAAAACTCGCCACTTGATAAACTTCACCGACAAAGAAACTTTAGTGGAGACAGTCAAGTGTGTCATCAACTGAGAATAGTGTAGTAGTGAATGCGATTCACTGCAACCTGCCAACAATGGCCAAAATCCAACACGAGGTGATAAAAGCCTTCCCAGCCACAAAATTCTGGCACTGCAAGAATTTCGTGGCTGACGTGTTCAACGCTATTGACAGAAGAGAAATAATCACCAAAGAGCATGTTGGAAGCTGCCGATCTTTTTCGGCAACTCTGACTCCAAAATTTACAAGAAAATAATTGCTCCGTTTTTAGGGCTACAATTCGACGTTTATTGTTGGTATTGTTTGTGTGTGTTTTTTTTTGTTCGAGGCCGTGGCCGTGAACTTATATATAGGTGTTAGGCGTTTTGGGCGACAAAGAGTACTCCAGACCGACTGCCTCGAATAGGAACGACCGACTAGTGAGAAGGAAGGGTCGAAGCAGTGGCTTATAATAAGTAATAACTTTACATATGTAGGTGTGAGAGCGTACATAGGCTGAGCGCGATAACAGAAACAGAGACGCGACTTAAGAGCTATTAACGGCTGCTGCTCCGAACATACTCCCCCCCGTTGAAAGACCAGGGCTTTTAACAGGATCCTCAACTGGAAGGACGCACAGCTTGTTGACGGCTCGACGAGTGGTTCCAGAGGGGGTCTGCAGGCTGGCAACTTTGACAGCGCCATCAGCTCCGGCGATAACTTCGATCACCCGCGCCAAGGGCCACTTCAAAGGTGGCAGGTTTTCATCCTTGATGCAGACGAAATCGTTGACCTGGATCGAGGGTTGTGGTGTGCGCCATTTGGCACTTTGTTGAAGCAGAGTCAGGTACTCCTCACTCCAACGCTTCTAAAAGATCTGCTGGGCACAGGAGACTCGCTGCCAGCGATCAAGTCGATTGAAGTTGAGACCCGTAACGTCTGGCTCAGGAATCTCCATCAGCGGACGACCAATTAAAAAATGTCCGGGTGTAAGGACGCCAAGATCTTCAGGGTTTTCTGAAATCAAGATAAGAGGACCAGAACTCATTACAGCCTGGATTTGGCAAACCAATGTCCGCAGCTCGTCGAATCCAAAAAGTGACGATCCCAAGGCGCGATAGAAATGCTGCTTGGCCGTCTTCACTGCTGCCTCCCACAAGCCGCCGAAATGCGGCGAGCGGGACGGTATGAATTTCCGGTCGAAGCCGTTGTTGATGCAATGATTATGAACTTCAGCACGATGCTTCTCGCAAATAAATAGCCGCCGAAGGTCCTCTAGCTCGTTCCTTGGGCCCACAAAATTGGTGGCATTATCCGACCAAATGCATCGGGGAATACCGCGCGTGGAGCGCGTGGCAACGAAGCGTTTGAGGGCGCTCAAAAAAGCAGCAGTGGTTAGGTCCTTCACCAATTCCAACCAGACGGCATTTGTTGCAAAAAAGATGAACACGCAGATGTAACATTTCATCGGTGCTCGACTACGCCCATCTAGCTTATAAAGATCTTGGACGTTGACATGCAATGACTGCATCTTTCAAGAGGTGATGCAGTTACTGCATCGTCAAGTGGCCCGTGTGAAACCAGCAGAAGGCTGTTACGCGCGCATCCCAGGCAAAACGCAGCCCTCCTCCCGCCCAACCGACCGAGGGGCGCTGCCGCATGACGCACTGTGCGTAGCCGAACCGAACGCGAACATGCAGAAAGATAGCTATTAGACTAACATTCGAGGAAAATTAGCACTAAACTTACTAAGAAACTAAGCATGCAATCAAAATACAAATACCACTACAATTACTAATTACTAGAAAGGTGTGTAAGGATTAGTAATTTAATAAGAGGAAGAGAATTAGTGGTGGATATAATATGGTAGAGGGAATTATAATCCGAGCATAAGACCCTAAACGGTTTATGCAAGGAATAATTCGATCTACAAAGTGGAAGGAACAACGGTATGAAATTTCTAGTCAGTCTAATAGGAATCGTGAAGTTTATGCGGCTCAACAGATCAGTGCTGTCTATGTCACCCCTGATCAAGTTGTGCATAAATATCACACCAAGCATTTTTCTACGGTTAAAAGGTTTCCTAATAGTAGTCTACTAGAGTAAGATGGGAGTCTCACACCTGCATCCCAGTTAAGGTCACGCAGAGCAAAGAGTACAAAGTTTTTCTGTACTGATTCTATACGGTCCTGGTGTACTTTGTACTGAGGGCACCATACACAGGAGCCGTATTCTAAGATCGGACGAACAAGCAAGGTATAGAGAGTCTTTGTTATATAGGGGACGTAAAATTCCTTTGACCACCTCTTTTTAAACCCAAGCACGCCCATGGCCTTATTTACCATGGTAGAAATGTGTTCAGAACACTTAATCTTTTTTTATTTATTTATTAAATTAACAAATTATCTGTTAATAAAGGTACTTAGTTACTAAAGGCGGAAAAAGATAAGTTAAAATTTAGCTAAATTTAAATGATTATAAATATTGCATGCAATTAGTTTAAGAGACAGTTCAGGGGATAGGGTTTGACAGAGGGAGCATAATAAATAGCACTTCCTCGACCGAATTGCCTCCAGATGTCGTCGTCATGTCGTCTACGTAGAAGTCCTGTAGAATGGTTTCCGACCCCAATGGATACGAAGAAGACTCATCCATGGCTAGAAGATGCATAGTTAAAAACGATGCAGGCTTAGTCCCATAGGTAACTGTGTTCAATTTGAAGGTCTGTATATCGTCGTCAAGAGTGTCCCTCCACAATATGCATTGGAGCATGGTGTCAGGCATTGGGACGCGCATACACCTATACATTTTACCGATATCACCTGTAAGAGCAATGGAAAACGTACGAAAACGGATGAGTATGTGAAATAGCTTGGCTTGAATGGTGGGACCAGACATAAGCAGATCATTTAACGAAAGACCAGATGTGGTAGTTGCAGAGCCGTCGAATACAACCCTCAGCTTTGTTGTGGAGCTGTCCTCTTTGATGACCCAATGATGTGGCAAGAAATATTTGCACTTGTGCCTATCTTCCTTGGGCAACAGAGACATATGATCGAGGGACAGGTACTCCTTGATGAATGCAGAATATTTTTCATGAAGAGCTGGACTACGCGCGAACTTGCGCTCCAAGTTTTCCAAGCGCCGCTATGCTTGCAAATAGGAATCTCCCAAGGACTCTAAACTTCGCTTCATAGGCAAGCGAACAGAGTATTCCCCTGAGGGTAAGCGAGTATGATGGTTGACGAAGTGCTCCTCGCAGTGAAGTTCCTCCTTTGTTGCACTAGCGATTGGTTCAAAGATGTGCTCCACTTCCCAAAATTGACGAACTAAGTCATCGAGCCGAGTGCTGTGTCATCCGAAGATTGGGTTACGATAAACGACGAGGAGTTGGGGGCCGAGTGCCCGCCACCAGATAGAATCTATCCGAGATGTGTCTTCTAGTCCTCAAAGATAGGATGGACGAGTCAAATTTTCCTGGTATATCACTGGACATAGACTCAAAATCCACTTCCTCCAAGCTGGTGTGTGCAACAATAAAATTGGATTTCATCTCCGTCAATGATTCCAACAATCCTCGTAAATCATACTCATCCATTTGGCGCAGCTTTTCACGATCCACCTCTGTGCGTATGGACTCTAGCCAGTCGAAAATGGCTCTAGCCTTCAGCCTCATGAAGGAAATCCGAGATGCAGGGAATTGGGTGGTGGTTACGTTCGCACGAACTATTTCACTAGATGAAGCATCGCCAACTGTCACTGTATCGCTATAATTGCCCATAGCAAACGATCCACTCCTTCTATTATTTTTACTTTTGCCCATGGTTTTGGCTATATATTGTTGACGCGAAGTGTGTGAGTCGATCACAGTTGAATAAAAATGATGCAATGCGAGAGTTCAGACGAGTTCAAAATGTTTTTGCGATCACTTTTGCGGCACTTTTTATTTGTGTATGTTCAAAATGTATGCGGCGGCAAAGCAACGAAACGACGACCGAAAAAGAACCAACCATTATGCACAAGAGAACGACCGAGATGTTTTGCACTGTTTCAAGTTCGAATTCGAGGGAGAGATATGTATGTGCAGCCGGTCTCGAGAGGTGGCTGAGGCAAACGACGAAAGAGGAGGCGAAGAAAACTAACGGACCACGCTTAGAACTCTATGCAGCCGGTATTGACAGTGCGCTGCGCAGGCAGAAGCAGACGGCGAAAGAGAAGCGAAAACGAATAGCGAGTCGCTAGAACTGCCACGGTCGGCCACAACGATCTTTGGCTCGCTACTTTTCGATAAATGTTACGTCAAATCTTCGAATTTGATTTAACGAACTACTTGAAACCGTACTAACACACGACAAGTCCACGGCAATCACGTCGGGGTCACCAAAATGTTGGAAGCTGCCGAGCTTTTTCGGAAACTCTGACTCCAAAATTTACAAGAAAATAATTGCTTCGTTTTTAAGTCTACAATTCGACGTTTATTGTTGGTATCCTGGTATTGTTTGTGTGTGTGTTTTTTTTTCGAGGCCGTGGTCGTGGACTTATATTTAGGTGTTAGGCGTTTTGGGCGACAAAGAGTACTCTAGACTGACTGCCACGAATAGGAACGACCGACTAGTAAGAAGGAAGGGTCGAAGCGGTGGCTTATAATAAGTAATAACTTTACATATGTAGGTGTGTGCGTGTATGCACTGAGAGCGTACATAGGCTGAGCGCGATAACAGAAACAGAGACGCGACTTAAGAGCTATTAACGGCTGCTGCTCCGAACAAAGCATAACAGAACCCACAGGACAGCGCAGGACAATTTTTTTTTTTTTTTTTTTTTTTTTTAGGATTTAAGTTACCAAGCTACCCGTGAGTAGCGTGGGATTATTTGGCCGCCCGCCTTTTGAAGGTGGAAATTGCCAAGTCAAAGAATAGAAGATGTTGGAGTACTGTTTATAGCTTTACATCAATTTCGTCGATGAAGTCAATTAGTGTTTGGTACGCGCTGATGTTTTCTTTTTCAAAGAATTTGTAAATATCATTATATTTTCTTAGAGATGGGAAGTTTTGCCTTGTTGTGTTGTACTTTGTACAATTGAAAATTAAATGCGAGGCGTTATCGATACTATCGCATGTATCACATATGTTACTAGGAACTACATGCATTTTGGCGAGAGTGTGCCTATCGAATGCGATACCACTAAGCAGTCTGTTGATTCTTTTAGCGTCAATGGCTTTAAGCTTAGTTTTATTTAGGAACCACGGTTTGGATGATGTTGAGGGGAAAAGCGAGCAGTAACCTCGGTGCTTGATACTAGCAAACTCGGCGTATTCTCTCTCCCATTCTGCTTTTAAGATTCTGTGTATTTCGCACATAGCGTCTTTAAGGTTCCATTTAACCACTGTGTATTTTCCTCGTCTGTGGGCTTCTTTGGCTGCTGCGTCAACTGAAGTGTTCTGAGGGATGTTAGCGTGTCCGGGAATGTAGTGAACCTCTACAGTTCTTAGATGTGGATTTTGTTGGATCTTTTCTCTGATTTTGTAGGCGATAGAGTTATCCTGAATGTTCTTCGCCAGAATGAGGGCCCCGTTTCTGCTGTCTGTCAGGAGCGCGACACGAGGAAAATTGTACAAAATAGCATGGTCTAATGCCTTCTCGATAGCAAGGAGCTCGGCGGACAACGAGGAAAGGGTTTTGTGCGTGTAATAGCTATCTAAAAAACCTGTCCTATCGTGCAGGAAAGCGGCGCTGGAATGCCCATCTGCGACTGACTTTGTCAGCTGATCCTTCTTTTCCCCGTGGAGCAGCATGATACCTGCCTGGTCTATAGCGTGCTTGTTGGGTGCAGAACCCTTGAAAAATTCTAAGTCGGAGCTAATTTTAGTGCAAAATGAAGCTGTGTTCTCGAAAACCTCAACTCTATCTATTATGCTGCCAAACTCCCGATATGCCTTAGCGTAGCCCGTGTTTAAATCCCTATTTGCTGACACTGTTTCACTTGCTGGGAGATTAAATGCAAACACCTTAACCAACTCTTTCGCCGCCTGGAATCTCATCCTGTAGTCCGGGGGAAGTTCTCCTGCCATGTGATATATGATAGGAACGGGAGTTCAGAGTATCAGACCCAGGCAGATTTGGACAGGTTGCAGAATGATGAGCACGCGTACTCTAGCCTTCTTCTGACAAATGCCTTGTAAAATATAAGCCGTCTTTTGGGGCTGATACCATAGTGACACCCACTGAGTAATCTGAGAAATGCACAGTTTCTGTTCGATTCCGAGATGGCCAGATCAATGTGACCAGAGGCTGAGTTGTTTGCTGAGATAGTCCTGCCTAGGTATTTGATCTGCTCTACTTGTCTGATCTCAACTCCTTGATGCGAGATATTTAGCGCAGCTCTACGATTGTTGAAGTAAATCACTTTAGACTTCACCGGATTGAATGACAGGTTTAGCCTATTGCATTTTTCTTCGAACTTATCTATACTGTCTTCCAGCACACCTTTCGCAATGGATACGTCTTTATGAAAACAAACTATGAAAAAGTCATCAGCATACTGAAACAGTAAGCAGTTATGACTGTTAATATCATGTAGTTCGGCTGTGTAAAGGTTAAAAAGGGTTGGGCTGAGACAGCTACCCTGGCTAACACCTCTGTTCACCTATACCCCGCTTTTGCCCTTTATGAGAATTCGTCTGTTAAGGAAGCTGGAGATCCAAGCCGTGAGGCTTGTATTGAACCGCATATCCCTCATCCTGTGCTCGAGTGTGTCCACTCTTACGCAGTCGAACGCTCTTTGTAAATCTAGGCAAGCTGCGACAACCTGACAACCCCTCGCCTTCAGCGCCAGAACTTTGTTGATAAGGTCGTTGATGCAAAGAGCCGTGGACCTGTTTCTCCTGAAGGCATAGGACCTGACCGGCAGCAGGTCACAGTTTGCTATGTGCTCGTCCAACTTCAACTTTATCAACCCCTCTATGGATTTAAACAGCGTGTTAATCAACCAAATCGGCCTATGCTTTTGGAAGGAAGTAGGGTCTGCATTCTTCTTGGGGATGGGTACCACTTTTATCCTGCGCCAGACTTCAGGGATGACGCCACTCAGCCATACTTTATTTATAATTTCAAAAATGTCTTGTTTTTTCCCACTTGGTAGCTTTTGAAGCAACCTGAACGAGATGCCATCAGGGCCTCTAGCCGAATTGGGGTTCCTGGTTTTTAGGAAGGCCAGGAATTCTTCCAGTTCCAGGGGTTCCGGGTCGTCTGGTCCTAACAAAGGGGCAGGAATTTTCTTAGGGGGCCTACTGTTTGACGTGGATGGGGTTAATTTAACCATATTGAGAAAGTTTTTGTCATCTTCGTTCGTCCATTTGTTCCCTACATTTTCGATTTGACCGTATTTTTTGATGTTCTTCACCCTGCTCCACATAGAGGGCGATGAGGAGACCTCTTCTATAAACTTGGAAAAGTTGCGCTTTCTAAGATTTTTTACGTGATTTTGTAGATTTTTGTCAGCTTCTAAGGTTGCTCTGGCATCAGCCAATTTTTTGGTGAGGTAGAATTTTTGCCTGCAAGCGTTTCTCACGCGAAAAAGTTTTTCCGTTTCCTCGTTCCACCATTTCTTAGCAACGTACTTGTTCTTGCTTGGGAATGTGACCGTGTTTTTTAAGGTCAGGGATTTCACTTTTTCATTGAGCTCCTCCAGATTTGAGAAATCACTTGCACCCAGAATCCGGGCTATTCTGTTGTGAAGGATCTTCTTGCCTTGGAGGGGGGCATTTAGGCCTTGCACTGGTAATACAATTGGGAAGTGGTTGCTGTTCGTAATTTTTGTTTTGAGGACTTGCCAGTTAATAGTTCCAGTTCTGTAGTTCGAAAAAGAAAGGTCAAGAACGGAAAATTGAGATGGGCTCCTGGAGAAGGTTGGCGAACCGTCGTTTAGGCAGATAAATCCGGCCTCCCGGGTGGAATTCTCAATGCTGCGACCCTTCCGATCACATATCGGACTTCCCCAGATAGAAGACCTAGCGTTGAAGTCCCCGCCCACTATTGAGGGTATGTCAAGCGAAGCCGCGAATTCGAAAAACTTTTTTGTGCCCGATTTAAACTGTGAAACTGTTGTTGATGGCGGTGCATATATGCTAAAAATATTGAAATTGCTCTTGAGGTTTAATGTTTTTATTCCTAAAATTTCCAAGTCGTTCTCTATTTTTAAAATGCTGAATTGAATGTTTTTCCTGACGTAGATGCCAACCCCACCGTAGCCGTCCTCTCTGGGCCTGCAGAAAAAGTTATAGTCTAAAATGCTGCAGTCCGCGTTGTTCAACACCCAAATCTCTGAGAGGATGGCAATATCTATTGCGTTCTTGTCTAGGAACATTGAGAGGAGCTGTTTGTTGTTGTTGTTTGTCAGACTTTGAATATTTAGCTGAAGAATCTTCATTGTTGGATGTTTTGAGAACCAACTGCCATCCCTTGGGCAATCTGACGCCTATCTAGTTCTGCGTTGGAAGCATTGACAAATTCTCTAATTTCCTTAATAAATTTATTCGCTAAAGAATCCCCTTTAATGATGTTGTTTAGATCAATCAGGAACGCTGTGAGTTTGGCTCCTAGTGCGTTTAGCTTATCCTGGGCCAGAGAAGATGCCACGGATGAAGATCTCACAAATTTCTCGCTCATTTGGACGTAGTCTGAGTTTATTGAGTTCTTCCACTCTGCCATGTTCTCTGCTGCCTTGGCCGCCTCTGCGTTCCGGGCGGCAGCCCTATTGGATTTGGTCACTTCCGCGAAAGAGGTGACAGAATGAATTTCCCTGGCGGACTCTAAGCTGTTATTTAAGAATTCAGGGGAGCGGTTAGATTGCCAACTGGGTCTAGGAAATTCCCCTTGATCCCTTAGGTTGGGGGAAGTTCTATCAAAAAGGATCGGATATCTAGCCTTGACCTCAGCTCTAGTTAGGTTTTCCAGTGTCATACACTTTTGAATGGCGTACGCTTTTTTCCTGGCCTCACACTGCGGGTGGGTGGCAGCATGTTCCCCCTTGCAGTTAGCACAGACCAGCCCTGAGCAGATAATATCTTTGCTGTGATCTTGTCCGCATTTGAAACATTTCGCTCCACTCTTGCAATGTTGCGCCAGATGGCCAAACCTAAAACACCTGAAACATTGAATAAGCTGAACAAAAGGTTTCACTTCTACTTTAGAATATAGAAAATTGATTTTGGTTGGTAACTGCTCTCCTCTGAACCAGAGTTTCACCCTGCCAGTAGGTACACGTTCCCCCGATGCTCTATCCCTTCGCGTAATCCGAACTATCTCCTCAATTGGGATATCCGAGGTTACAAGCTCCGCTAGCTGTTCCTCCGAGTAGTGCCCGGGGATCCCAAAAATTAACCCTGCTTTTTGGACGAAGTGCCTAAAGATTCGGGTTGAGTACCCTTGAGCAGCGAAAACACTGTTTTCCACTAGCCCGTTTGCACACTCCGCCGACCCGCACACAATCTTGCACCTGCCATAGCCCATTCTAGCAACCTCCTCGATATCGCTAATGCCCTGTTTCAGCAGTAGATCGGATAGATCAAACTGGTTTATAGCAATTCTGGCATTATACGCACTCATTTTGTCGATACAAACAATGTATGGGCCTTTATGCCCCTCATAATACTTGTTAACGATGATTTTGCGGTTACTTCCGTTTTTCGTACTCACGGAAGCCACACAAACCGCGTCAGTCTTCTCTCTCTCTTTCGTCGTAGAAATGTTTGATGTCATGCTTGTTGTCGTGTTCGTGGACATGTTTGTCGACACGTTCGTCGACATGTTTGGTTTCTTGCACAGCAGTTTAGAAGCCAAAAGCTGCGGAGCCGTTTTTGCCGCCATCTTTACTCCTACCCGCATGCCGGATTTAGCTTCTCCTTCCCTTTTTTTCAGCGTTTCCATGCGAATTTTAACTCCCGCCGCCTTCTCCGTGGCCATCCTTGTCTTACCTATGCTTGCCATGCTTCTCAGGGTCCAGACGGAGTTCCAAGAGCCGTTTTAAGAGTTATTCCGGAACGCCATGCAGTAAATTCCAGGTTTTTCGACTTAATTGATGAAGCTTTGGGAATTTCTTCGCGCCGTCTTCGTAGGCGTGTGAGGCACCCCCAGAAGCTTCGGAAAATGTCTTTTTGATTAAAACTATCAGCGAACGTCTTGATATATGTTAATTTTTTCCTTCCGCAAACAATTTTAGGTACGCGCCATACCAGTGTTGAACAACTCTACTGCAGGAAAATTTTAAATAAATAATGACAGAATATTATTTCCCCTAAATGTCTAAATTAGCCAACGAGGTGGTCCTAAACTGTAAGGTTTGCGCAAGGGCAAAGTACGATGGGTGCCCAAAAACGAAGAGCTCGGCCAAACGCCGATCACTTACAGGCCGGAGAGATGTTACACGTTGACATCTTCTCCACAGACAAAAAATTCTTCCTCACTTGCGTAGACAAACTATCCAAGTTCGCAATAGTGCAACCCATTGCATCCAGGATAATAGAGGACCTACGACCCCCTCTACAGATACTGATGAACGTCTTTTCGAAGGCAAAGAAAGTCTATAGCGATAATGAGCCTGCTCTTAAGTCCGAGACCATAAGGTCTCTTTTTTTGAACAATTATGATGTAAACATCATAAACGCACCACAACAGCGTATCGAACGGTAAGGTGGAACGGTTCCACAGCACCCTGTTAGAAATAGCCAGGTGCCTCAAACTCCAAAGAGGAATCTTAGACAGAGTAGACCTTATCTCGAAAGCTACTGTCGAAAATAACAGCTCCATTCTTTCGGTAACCGAGCTTCGCCGGAATGCATCCAGGGCATTATAAAAAAGATAGAGGAAGCTCAGATCGAGCAAAATACTAGACTAAATAAAAACGGACAGAACAGGGTCTTCAAAGTAGGCGAAGGAGTCTTAGTAAAAACCGTAGGTTAGGGAACAAACTTTCGCTCTTCTGCGATGAAAAAACGGTCCCTCAATCTACCAAAAGGTGGAAGCAAAGCCGCCATGGCAGCCAGACTAAACGAAATACCAGCAGAGCTGCGGGAACAGAGACCGCCGGCAGCCGAAACAAACGAGGACGAGAGGGAAGATGAGGCAGCCGCAGATCAAGACTCGACGAAGAGCGTAGCCGAAGGAAAAACTAGCGGTGGGGACGGAGAGCCCGAAAACGCGTCGTCAACCAACAACAACAACAATTCAACGGGAGAGGACAGCGGCGGACAAAAACCAAACGGCGAACGCAAAGAGAAGAGCGAAAAAGCACCGCAAGCGCCTGGGTACAACAACAACCACGGCGAATTTCGAGCAGAGGTTGAAATATTAAAATTACAAATCGAGTTGCTGAAGCTGCAGAGTGAGAAGGAGGGGAGAATAGAGAACACGACATCAGCCGCCAACAATGACGCTGGCGTCATGTTGCTAAATGCGGCCAAAGACATGTTGCCAACATATCATGGCAACATTGCTGGAAACGACGATGAAGTCACAACTTGGATCGCGCAGTTTAAGGCCGTACTAATGCTGCTAATATCAAAGATCAAGGACAAAGCATTGGTGTGGCTGCATTCGAATCCGGAGCATATGTTGTTGCCAATCGATCAGTTGTTGAACGTCATGGAAGACACTTTCCATCCCAAGGAAAGCAAACTGTTGCTCCGTCGTAAGTTCGAGTCCCGTTCGTGACGAGGAGTTCTCAATGTACGTCAAAGCCAAAGTGTCGCTGGCATCACGCATAGTCATCGACGACGAGGAGTTTATCGACGGAGTCATCGAAGGCATCCCAGATGTAGGCCTGCGTAGACAAGCCCACATGCAGTGCTTTGGTGCTCCATATCAACTACTCAAGGCGTTCGAGAAGATCATGCTGCCAAAGAAGTACGGTTCAACTGAAGGGGCAAACACTGGAGCCTCGCCAACACCCATTCGCTGCTACAACTGCAACTCTTTGGGCCACGTGGCAGGGGAGTGCCGCAAGCCCAAGCGCGAAAAATGAGCATGCTACGGATGCGGCAGCATCAGTCACCAGGTGTCACACTGTGACGAAAAGAAGAACAAGGTACATAACGATTACATATACAAATTCAATATATACATTATTTATTTATTTATTTTCTTTCCTAGTGCTACAAGCATGGGGCTTATAATTAGAGCACTAGTCACTAGATGTCACATTGGATTTGGTTCGGTCAAACTCAACTATTATGATTATATAATCTTTTCTAATTTAGGGTTACATATGTATGTTATATTCGGCATTTATTAATTATAGGTGATGTTGTGGTTTATTTTATTTTATTTAATTAGGTTTTGAGATTTACGGTTCTTAATCTACTATAATACTTGTGCTTGTGTTTGTGTTGTTGCAGTGAGTGAGTACGCATTACATTGCATTGCAGTCCGCTCTCGTCTGGTAGCTTTTGTTGTTTTATCACTCTCTCGCTATCACCTCAACTTCAATAACTGTTCTTTCTCTCTCGCTCTTTAAACTTTCTGAGCAATAGCGCTCTCTGCTTAGTAGCTCTCGCTATAACCGCTCTCCACTCTGCTCTCTTTTTTTACCAATTACGCTTTGAGCGTTGTCTGGCACATTGGTCTGATACCAATTTGTTTTGCAAATAATAGTTAATAAATAAATAATAAAATGGAATACGCTGTGGTCTGTGCCAAAAAAAGCTGTAAGAAGCAGATCACCCACGATCAGCCGAATGTCCCCTGCTGGCTCTGCGACAGCGTAGTGCACACGAAATGCGCTGGATTTTCTGGCCTCGTGAGTGATGCTATAGCCAAACGTAATGGCTTGCATTACAGTTGCGAGGCATGCCGTGCGGTGGAGAATGACATGGTAGCTTTTATGAGGCAGACGCGGAGTGGCTTTAAGGAGCTGACCGTTGGTTTTAAAAACCAATACGATCGGCTCCTAGCCATGGAGGCTCAGTTTAGCGGTTTAAAACTGCTGAATGAGTCTCCGAGGCGCAAAAAGGTCACTCCGCGGGATCTGCAATTGCCAACCGTCACTCAGCCGTGCGCCGCCGAAAAACTGACTCCGACCACTCCAAGTGTGCAGCAGTTGATCTCGTTTGCCACTCCAAGGGCAACGACAGCTGCTGGCGACGCAGATTCGGTAGCCGAATTCATCGCCTCGGAGAATGTGCAGCCAAGTACGTCTGCAGCGTCCGTGTCCGTGGTGTCCGCAAGTTCGCTAGTTGTCCCGTCTATACCGATCCCACCAGTAAATAGACGTTCCGGACCTCCGGATATTGCCACCACAGGTACTAGGCCTGTGGTGACTAAACCACTGGTGGGAGTCCCACCAAAACGACAAGTTTTTGTTTCACGGCTGGCCCCTGACCTCACATCTAATGATGTAATTGCTTTTATTCAAAGCAAAATAAAAGCCGTGGGTTTAAAGGTGGAGAAATTTAACTTCTCTTATGCCAGGGAGATAGCCTCGTTTAAGATAAGCATCTCCCCAACTCAATTTGACACCATTTGCTCCGCCAAATTTTGGCCGGAGCATTTGGTGGTGAAGGAGTTTAAGGCTAAGAAGAAGAATAGGCCCCCCATATCCCTTCCAAACCTTTCCAGTGTGCCACCCTCAACCTCAACCTCAACTTCCTCTTCCTCAACTTCCCGTCTTGCTTCCACCTTTCCAAAAAACTAACTTCTCTTTTAGTAACCTATCAGAATGTAAGAGGCTTGCGTAGTAAGCTCAGCATTCTTTTCCGGGATAGTGTTGCATTTGCTTCCCACGTTATTGTGTTTACTGAAACCTGGTTAAAGCCGGACATTCTTAGTTCCGAGGTTTTGGCAGGTCGGTACACAACTTTTAGAAAGGACCGTTCGTCTCGACGGGCAGGGGGGGTTCTAATTGCAGTGGACTCTTACTTCCCGTCGGAACACTTCACAGTCCAAGTTCAACAGGAACTGGAATTCCTGTGTGTAAAACTGATTCTTCCCGCTTTCGCTATATTCATTACTTGCTCGTATATCCCACCTTCTTCGGATATTTCAATTTATGAGCAGCACTTGTCCGCTTTAACCGCTGTTTCTTCCTCGCTATCTGATAAAGATCGTATGATAGTTCTTGGTGACTTCAACTTGCCAGGAACTGTTTGGTCTTCGGTAAACGAGTCTAGTATCCTAGTTCCCATGTCACGACATGACTTTGTTGACGGCTTGCTTGACCTATCCCTGTCTCAAGTCAACCATGTGAATAATTCCTTGGGTCGATTGCTTGATCTGTGCTTTGTATCGGATCCGACCATAGTGTTGTTAACCCGAGCCCTTCCGCTCACTATACCTGAAGACGCCTACCACCCTACTTTCGAGGTGTCGCTAGATATAGGACCAACTGTATTGGATCGGTCGAGTAGGCTGCCCGAACGTGTCCGCTGCTTTCGTAAAGCCGAGTTTGCGAAGCTTAATAACCTCATTAGGGATTTTGATTGGTCCGCTTTGTACTTGTGCACTGATATCATAAAAGGCACAAACATTTTTTACAATGCTCTTGGCACATTTTTCGATTCTTGTGTCCCGCTTTCTTGTCCGACTAGATCTGGAAAACCCCCTTGGTTTACCAAAGAGTTATCCAGTCTAAAAAACTTAAAATCAAGACTTTATAAAAAATGTCAAGAAGTGGGTTCTCCTACTTCTCACTCTCGCTATGTATTAGCTCGGTCAAACTTTTCAGTTCTTAATGCTCAATGCTATAAGAACTACCTATCTCGATGCAGGATACGTTTTTCTCAGGACCCTAAACAGTTTTACAGCTTCGTAAACAGTAAGCGTAGAACGTCCGCACACCCATCCTCGCTATCATTTTGTAATACGTCGGCAAATAATGATCAGGCAATTGCCGATCTTTTTGCCCAATTCTTCCAAACCACCTATTCTGAGGAGAGCTACTCTGGTCATCCGTACCCATACGGTTTACCGAGGTCGAACGGCATTTTCAGTCCCTTGTTAAATGAATGTTCCCTACTTCATGATCTTCGACTAGTTAAGCCGGTGTTTTCACCGGGTCCAGACGGGGTTCCAGGTTGTGTACTCAGGTACTGCGCCGAGGCTCTGTGTGGACCTTTGCTTAAACTATTCACCCTATCCATTGATTCTTCTTGCTTCCCCCCGATCTGGAAGGAATCGTTTATAATTCCTCTCCATAAAAAAGGTAGCAAGTCTGATGCAAAAAATTATAGAGGTATAGCAAAGTTATCCGCTATTCCTAAAATGTTTGAGAGGGTTTTAACTCCGCACTTGCAACATCTCTGCAAGTCACTTATATCTCCAACTCAGCATGGATTTATAAGGCGGCGATCAACCACCACGAACTTGTTAGAGTTTACCTCTTTCATTATTAAAGGCTTTCAAGGTAACTTACAGACGGATGTTATTTACACCGACTTTAGTAAAGCATTCGACTCTGTAAACCATTCCCTTTTAGCGCATAAACTTGACCTTTTAGGGTTTCCGCCCAACCTCCTGAGATGGATTTCTAGCTATCTTTGTTCTAGGTCTCAAAGAGTCCTCTTCAAAAACTCCCTCTCTTTCCCAGTAAAGGTTTCTTCGGGAGTACCACAAGGCAGCCATCTAGGCCCCTTACTCTTCACACTCTTTATTAATGACTTACCTTCAGTATTAACATACTCTCGAGTACTTATTTATGCGGATGATGTTAAACTCTGTGTCCAGTACAAGGACATTTCATTTCATTCTCGCTTGCAATCCGATCTCAATAACTTTCAGTCATGGTGTTGTGCAAACTTGTTACACCTTAATGCCTCGAAATGCTAAGTTATGACATTTCATCGTTCTAGCCCTTTGTTGGCTCCTTACACCCTATTTGGTGGTTCTCTTGAGAGAATTACCCTGGTGGATGATCTGGGTGTTATGTTAGACCCCAAGTTAAAGTTTTCCGAACACATTTCTACCATGGTAAATAAGGCCATGAGCGTGCTTGGGTTTATAAAGAGGTGGTCAAAGGAATTTGACGACCCCTATATAACAAAGACTCTCTATACCTCGCTTGTTCGTCCGATCTTAGAATACGGCTCCTGTGTATGGTGCCCTCAGTACAAAGTACACCAGGACCGTATAGAATCAGTACAGAAAAACTTTTTACTCTTTGCTCTGCGGGGCCTTAACTGGGATGCGGGTGTAAGACTCCCATCTTACTCTAGTAGACTACTATTAGTAAACCTCCCATCCTTAGTTAACCGTAGAAAAATGCTTGGTGTGATATTTATGCACAACTTGATCAGGGGTGACATAGACAGCCCTGATCTGTTGAGCCGCATAAACTTCACGATTCCTATTAGACTGACTAGAAATTTTATACCGTTGTTCCTTCCACTTTGTAGATCGAATTATTCCTTGCATGAACCGTTTAGGGTCTTATGCTCGGATTATAATTCCCTCTACCATATTATATCCACCACTAATTCTCTTCCTCTTATTAAATTATTAATCCTTACACACCTTTCTATTAATTAGTAACTGTAGTGGTATTTGTACTTTGATTGCATGCTTAGTTTCTTAGTAAGTTTAGTACTAATTTTCCTCGAATGTTAGTCTAATAGCTATCTTTCTTGCATGTTCGCGTTTGGTTCGGCTACGCACCGCGCGTCATGCGGCAGCGCCCCTCGGTCGGTTGGGCGGGAGGAGGGCTGCGTTTTGCCTGGGATCCGCGCGTAACAGCCTTCTGCTGGTGTCACACGGGCCACTTGACGGTGCTGTAACTGCATCGCCTCTTGAAAGATGCAGTCATTGCATGTCAACGTCCACACTAATAAGGTGGGCTCTTAACTGCGTTTTGAACTGTGAAAGGTTACTTATCTTTTTCATGTGATGCGGAAGCTGATTCCAAATGCGAATGACATAGACGAAGAAATGCCTCTCGGAATTTAAAGTTTTATGTCGAATGGTGACATAAGCAACTACAATAACAAATGCTTGTCCTTAGATTGCCTCATCGACTCAGGGAGCCCAATAAGTTTTATAAAGTTATCATGTCTAGAGCGCCAGCCGGAAAATAAACTTAATAAAGCGGAAGAGCGCTCACGGTTAAGTTCAAATGAAATCAAAGAAGATGATTTAAGTTTATATAAGTTTAACAAAGACAAGAAAAACAAAGAAATTGAATTTATTTTGAATAAAAATGCGGATTACGCATATGTTGGACTAAACAATAGCAAACTTAACATTTTTGGTAAAATACCCAGTTTTGTAATTATTAACAAAGATCAAATCAACTTTGAATTGCTAGTAGTAAATTTAAAATTGTAAGTGACATTTGCAAGGAAAAGGAGAGTGAGACAAAAAACGAGTGCGAAGTGGAAAATGATTGTATAGAAAGGAGCAAGCGTGAGACAGATAACGAAGAAGAAATAGAAAATTAGTGTTTACGAAAAAATGAGTGTTCAGGAAAAAATAAGTGCTTAAGAGAAAATGAGTGTTCAGGAAAAAATGAGTGGTTAGGAGAAAATGAGTGTGGAATAGAGAATGAGGATGAATATGAGTGTGAAGTAAAAGATGAGGGTGGTAAAGAGAAAGAGCATGAAGTAGAAAGTGAAGGCAGGGTAGGAAATGAGGGTTCTGCAATGGTTGTATGTCTGGAAGACAGGGTTACCTGCGAGAGCGTAAAAGCCAATTTCAACGAACTGCCAAGCCAGTATCCAGACAAAGAAAGCGATTGGGAGTTGAAAATAGGGACAGAATGTAGCCAAGAACTTGCAGGACGACTTAAATACATGTTTAGGACAGCGTAGGTAAACGCAGAAAAACCATACATACCACAAACCAAGTGGGAAATGAAGTTGAGTTTCGAACGCGAAAAACCGTTTCATATCCCGCCTACAAGACTGTCGTATAGCGAAAAAGCCCAAGTACAGAAAATGATAGACGATTATACAGAGAAAGGTTACATCAGAACCAGTGAGTCAGAATACGTGTCACCTATAGTACTCGCAAAAAAGAATTCGGGAGAGTTCAGACTGTGCGTCGACTATCGCACACTTAATAAAGGAATGGTAAAGGACAATTACCCAACACCTCTTATAGACGACCTGCTAGATAAACTGTCAGGGAAAAGACTTTTCACCAAGTTAGACTTTAAAAATGGATACTTCCACGTATTAATGCATAAATATTCGGTAAAATACACATCTTTTACGATGGGACAATACGAATGGTTGAGGCTGCCGTTCGGGTTACGTAATGCATCTGCGGTGTTCCAAAGATTTACGAACAAAATTTTCGCAGACATGGTAAAGGAAGACAAGGTTATAATATACATGGACGATATAATGGTAGCAACAAAAGATAGTGACAATCACATGGAAATTTTACAAGAACTGATGAGACGATTAAGGATAGATAAATGCGAATTCTTACAATCAGAAGTTAAGTACCTGGGTTATTCCATATCGGTCAACGGAATTAAACCAGATACGAAGGGATTACAAGCAGTGAAAGGGTTCCCAGTCCCTACGAAAACGAATGAAGTGCAGAGTTTTTTAGGGTTATGTTCGTACTTTAGACGGTTCGTAAAAGATTTTTCTACGAAAGCTAAATCACTTTATGATTTGGTCAAAAAAGACAAGAAGTTTGAATTCTGAATCACAGAACTAGAATGTTTTGAACAATTGAAAAGTAATTTGTTGGAAGCACTGATATTGGCACATTACAATCCCAAAGATCCGACAGTATTACATTGCAATGCGAGTTCGTTAGGTTTCAATTCTAATGCAGAAGATAGGTGATGGCAGAATTTACCCAGTGTTCTATTTCTCCAAGCGAACAACAGTCCCCGAAGCAAAATACCACGGCTTTGAACTAGAAACACTAGCGATAATTTATGCATTACAACGGCTTAGAGCTTACGTGCAAGGCATACCCTTCAAAATAATGACAGACTGCAACGCGCTAACTATGACACTAAACAAACGAGGGGGAACGTTGTGAGTTGCTGCGGAGACCGCAACTCTACAGTTATACCCGATACTAAGTCAGTATGGCTTTCCTCCGGCAGACGCCGCTAATATTAAACGACACGACAAGGAGTGCGTGCGAGAGAGACAGAAAATCAGTCTGAGCGTGACGTCGGGGGCTGCGTAGCCAGTGCAAATTGATTTGTTCCTTTTGGCTATAAAAATGATCTGATCTGATCCAGATTCAGCAATCTGATAGATATGATCATTATCTATGATTCTGCGTTTTTAGTTTTCTCGAATGTGCAATATTGTGAATGCAACAGATTTTCGTCTTTTGTGGGGGCGGAAAAGGGTGGGGCGAAATTCTGAGATATACGTTTTATAGTGAGATCTAACAGAAGTGCGGATACCAAATTTGGTTACTCTAGCCTTAATAGTCTCTGAGATTTGTGGATGCCCCAGATTTTCGTCCTTTGCGGGGGCGGAAGGGGGTGTAGCGAAATTTGGACACGAAACGGTCAAGGTCCGATATCACAGGAGTGTGGATACCAAATTTGGTTGCTCTGGCTCTTATAGGTTCTGAGATCCTTGAACTCATATTTTGCAATTGGCAAAGCCGACCATGAAACCTGTGTGTTAGAGAGAGACAGAGCGAGAAAGAATGAAATTGTTTTCTGGATTCTGGCTATAATAATTATACGATCTGGTTGAGTTTTACACTCTAGAACATATAGTCATCCTCTACGATTCTGCGTTTTTGGTTTTATCGTATCCTCAATATTGTGGATGCAACAGATTTTCGTCCTTTGTGGGGGCGGAAGTGGGCGGGGCGAAGTTTTGAAATATTTTTGTAGCAGTGACATATCACAGAAGTCTGGATCCGAAACATCGTTGCTCTAGATCTTATAGTCTTTGAGAACTAGGCGCTGAAGGGGACGGACGGACGGACGGACGGACGGACGGACGGACGGACGGACGGACGGACAGACGGACAGACAGACAGGGCTCAATCGACTCGGCTATTGAAGCTGATCAAGAATATATATACTTTATGGGGTCGGAAACGATTCCTTCTGGACGTTACACACATCCACTTTTACCACAAATCTAATATACCCCAATACTCATTTTGAGTATCGGGTATAAAAAGAACTCAATCCAAGCATCGCCCGCTGGGCGTTAGAGTTACAAAATTATGACTACAAATTAGAACATAGGTCAGGAAACAGAATGCAACACGTAGATGCGCTAAGCAGAGCCATTCAGGTACTTACGGTAGACACAAACACCTTTGAAGAAAATTTAATAATATGCCAAAACAGAGATAACAAACTGGTGGAGCTGAGAGAAACGTTACAGAAATCAGAACACAAACATTTTGAGATGAGAAACAGGATAATATACAGGAAAAAAGATAACAATACTATCCTATTCTGCGTACCCGATGAAATGGAAGGCCACGTACTCTATAAGTACCACGATGAACTAGGGCACGTCGGGATAGACAAGATGACCGACGCTATATCGAAAAGCTACTGGATCTCAAACGTTAGGTATAAAGCCAAGCGACACATAGAAAACTGTCTAAAATGCATAGCGTACTCAGCAAAGTACGGAAAAGAGGAAGGGTTTTTACACAACATACCAAAAGGGTCGGGACCATTCGAGGTGGTACATATGGTCGATTTCGGGCCAGCCGACAAAGGCAGGGCCAACAAACATGTTTTAGTGGTAAAAGACGCGTTCACCAAATTCGTAAGACTTTATACGACCAAAACCACTAGCACAAAGGAAGCAGTGATTGCAATGAAAGATTATTTCTGAGCGTACAGTAGACCCAAATGCATTGTGTCAAACAGAGGAAACTGTTTCACGTCAAAAGAGTTTAAAGAATTCTTAGAACAGAGCAATGTTAAACACGTAAAGATAGCAACAGGGTCGCCACAGGCCAACGGGCAGGTAGAAAGGGTGAACAGAAGTTTGGGACCCATGATTGCAAAACTTGTTGACCCGGAAAAAGGATTACATTGGGATATGGTAGTAGAAACAGTAGAACACGCGATGAACAACACAATTCAAAGAACAATCAATGAACACCCGAGTCAAATGTTATTTGGGGTCGTACAAAAAGGAAAGGTGTCAGATTTACTAAAGAACTAACCGAACAACGGGCGACAAGGGATCTAGAAAAGATTAGAGCAGTAGCAAGCACTCATCAAGAAAAAATACAGTCTTATAACAAACAAGCAGCAGATTCAAAGCGAAGGGAGCCACACGTGTACGTAGATAATGATCTAGTCATGGTCAAAAATTTCGACACTCATATAGGGGTATCTAAAAAGCTTATCCCGAAGTTCATAGGACCTTATAAGATATCAAAGGTTTTAAAAAATGATAGGTATTTGCTAGAAGATGTAGAGGGTATTCAACAATCAAGGATCCCGTACAAAGGAGTTTGGGCGGTGGCGAATATGAAGCCATGTAATAGATTAATCTTACTAGAAACTAACTTAAATGAAAGGAGTTCAGGAGCACTCCGGTCAGGATGGCCGAATTGTAGCAAGGTAATAATTAGTGAGGCATCCAATTAGTATTTAAAATAATATATAGCGTGCGTTGGTATTTACCGCACCATCGATACACTCGGCGGAAAATACCAATAGTAAGATATCGGAGAAGAAACAGGCAGAGTAAAGTAAGGTCACTTTGTAAATGGCGATCGAGAAAGACGGTTCAGAAGCGCAGCTAATAAAGAATTATCTCAAATCACCGCGCTTGTATTTTCGTATATATACAGTTCACTTGCACACCAATATTAGTGACCACAATCCACGAGTTGGACAAATCCCAAATGAGGAAGTGGTTGGAGATACATTCACCACAGAATGTTAAGAAGCCTTGACTTCCTGGGGACAGCTGTTAAGGCTGTAGCGGGTACGTCAGACGACCTTAAGAATATAGAACGAGTACGAGGACGCAGCTAGTCGCTGAAAACAATAGACAAATCGACATTAACACCAGACCGCAAGAAAAAATCAATCAACTCACGGACACAGTCCAAACTACAGTCAGTGAAAACTTCAAACTGTTCGAGAATAGAATAGAATGTTAATAACCGAATTGGGAGCTCTCATGCTCACCCTTGAAAAAGTTAACGTAATTAATCCAGAAATCATAGACTACTCAGCTATCGAATCAATTCTCAGTGATCAAGCCACAGGGACTTCTATTACTGATTTAATGAAAGTGTCTAATATTAAATCTTCGTTCTCTTTCGTAGTGATTTTCGCTTCTTTTCCATTTTTTTGCAAATACAGCCGGTGTTTTTCAAAATAAACCTGGATAAAAATCCCCATTTAACCTACAGTAAAAAATCTGTTCTTTAACGCATGCCTATTGTTTTCATAAAACCTTAATTTTGATATAAATTCTGTGCGTTGGTTAACCGTTTGTTTGTGTGTTGCTTTCTGTAAGTACGCTCACGCTGAGTTTAGCCCGCGCTTATCCCGTAGCCTTTGCTGTAGCTATCACTCTCTCCCTATTATCCAAACTCAAACAACTGTTCTTTCTCTCTCGCTCTTTAAACTATCTAAGCAATAGCGCTCTCTGTTTAGTAGCTCTCGCTATAACCGCTCTCCAACCTGCTCTTTTTTACTAATTCCGCTCCGTTCTGCGCCAAAAAAAAAACTTTTAAGGAGCAGATCACCCACGATCAGCCGAATTTCCCCTGCTGGCTCTGCGACAGTTTAGTGCACGCAAAATGCGCTAGATTTTCTGGCCTCGTGAGTGATGCTATAGCCAAATGTAATGGGTTGCATTACAGTTTCGGGACATGCCGTGCGGTGAAGAATGATATGGTTGCTTTGATGAGGCAGACGCGGAAGGGCTTTAAGGAGCTGACCGTTGGCTTTAAAAAGCAGTACGATCGGCTACTAGCCATGGAGTCTCAGTTTGACAGTCTGCAACTGCTGAATGAGTCTCCGAGGCGTAAAAGGGTCCACCCACGGGATCTGCAAGTGCCAGCCGTCACTCAACCGTTCGCGACCGAAAAACTGACTCCGAACACTCCAAGTGTGCAGCAGTTGATCTCGTTTGCCACTCCACGGGCAACGACAGCTGCTGGCGATGGAGATTCGGTAGCCGAATTCTTCGCTTCGCAGAACGTGAAGCCAAGTACGTCTGCAGCATCCGTGTGCGTAGTGTGCGCAAGCTCGCTAGCTGTCCCGTCAATTCCGATCTCACCAGTGATCAGAAGTTCCGGACCTCCGGATATTGCCACCACAGGTACTAGGCCTGTGGTGCCCAAACCACTGGTGGTAGTCCCACCAAAACGACAAGTTTTTGTCTCACGGCTGGCTCCTGACCTTACATCTAATGATATAATTGCTTTTATTCAAAGCTAAATAAAAGCCGTGGGCTTAAAGGAGAAGAAGTTTAACTTCTCTTATGCCAGGGAGATAGCCTCGATTAAGCATCTCCCCAACTCAGTTTGACACAATTTTCTCTGCCAAATTTTGACCGGAGCATTTGGTGGTGAAGGAGTTTAAGGCTAAGAAGAGGAATAGGCCCCCAATAATTCTCACAAATCATCCCAGTGTGCCATCCTCATCCTCAACGTCAACCTCAACTTCCTCAACCCTTCTAAAAAACAAACTTCTCTCTTAGTAACTTATCAGAATGATAGAGGCTTGCGTAGTTAACTCAGCATTCTTTTCCGGGATAGTGTTGCATTTGCTTCCCACGTTATTGTGCTTACCGAAACCTGGTTATAGCCGGACATTCTTAGTTCCGAGGTTTTAACAGGCCGATACAAAACTTTTAGGAAAGACCGTTCTAACTCTAACTTCGCGTCGGAACATTTCACAGTCCAAGTCCACCAGGAACTGGAATTCCAGTGTGTAAAACTGATTCTTCCTGCTTTCGCTTTATTCATAACTTGCTCATATATTCTACCTTCTTCGGATATCTCAATTTATGAGCAGCACTTGTCCGCTTTAACCGCTGTTTCTTCCTCGCTATCTGATAAAGATCGTATGATAGTTCTTGGTGACTTCAACTTGCCAGGAACTGTTTGGTCTTCGGTAAACAAGTCTAGTAACCTAACGCCAATGTCACGACATGACTTTGTTGACGGCTTGCTTGACATGTCCCTGTCTCAAGTCAACCATGTGAAAAATTTCATCCTACTTTGGAAGTGTCGCGGGATATAGGACCAACTGTATTGGATCGGTCGAGTAGGCCACCTGAACGTGTCCGTTGCTTTCGTAAAGCCGAGCTTACGAAGCTTAATAAACTCATTAGGGATTTTGATTGGTCTGCTTTGTACTTGTGCACTGATGTCATAAAAGGCACAAACATTTTTTACAATGCTCTTGGCACATTTTTTGATTCTTGTGTCTAGCTTTCTTGTCCGATTATATCTTGAAAACCCCCTTGGTTTACTAAAGAGTTATCCAGCATAAAAAACTTAAAATCAAGACTTAATCAAAAATTTCAGGAAGTTGGTTCTCCTACTTCTTACTCTCGCTATGTAATAGCTCGGTCAAACTTTTCAGTTCTTAATGCACAATGCTATAATAAGTACCTTTCTCGATGCAGGATACGTTTTTCTCAGGACCCTAAACAGTTTTACTGCTTTGTAAACAGTAAGCGTAGAACGTCCGCACACCCATCTTCGCTATCATTTCGTAATACGTCGGCAAATAATGATCAGGCAATTGCCGACCTTTTTGCCCAATTTTTCCAAACGACCTATTCTGAGGAAAGCTACTCTGGTCATACGTACCCATACGGTTTACCGAAGTCGAGCGGCATTTTCAGTCCCTTGTTAAATGAATGTTCCGTACTTCATGATCTTCGACTAGTTAAGCTGGTGTTTTCACCGGGTCCAGACGGAGTTCCAGGTTGTGTACTCAGGTACTGCGCCGAGACACCGTGTGGACCCTTGCTTAAACTATTCCCCCTGTCCATTGATTCCTCTTGCTTCCCCCCGATCTGGAAGGAATCGTTTATAATTCTTCTCCATAAAAAAGGTAGCAAGTCTGATGCAAAAAATTATAGAGGTATAGCAAAGTTATCCGCTATTCCTAAAATGTTTGAGAAGGTTTTAACTCCGCACTTGCAACATCTCTGCAAGTCACTTATATCTTCCACTCAGCATGGATTTATAAGGCGGCGATCAACCACCACGAACTTATTAGAGTTTACCTCTTTCATTATTAAAGGCTTTCAAGGTAACTTACAGACGGATGTACTTTACACCGACTTTAGTAAAGCATTTGACTCTGTAAACCATTCCCTTTTAGCGCATAAACTTGACCTTTTAGGGTTTCCGCCCAACCTCCTGAGATGGATTTCTAGCTATCTTTGTTCCAGGTCTCAAAGAGTCCTCTTCAAAAACTCCCTCTCTTTCCCAGTAAATTTTTCTTCGGAAGTACCACAGGGCAGCCATCTAGGCCCTTTTCTCTTCACACTCTTTATTAATGACTTGCCTTCGGTATTAACATAGGTTAGGTTAGGTTAGGTTGAGGCGGCTGCCGGGCTCGCTCGGAACCCGTCACACTTAGGCCGGTTTCGGCCCGTTGTGATACCGCATAGGATCATTTCCTTCCTGCGTTGTGAGACTTCCTGTCAGCAATTATCCCATCCAGATGCTCTCACAAAGTTCGCTATCCTCCTGGGACATAGTTTGGACATCTCTGAGATGTCGTGTAGAAAGGCTGAGCCCAGGTGCTGTAGCCTTCTTCTGCTGAGAGCTGGGCAGGAGCAGAACAGATTCACTGTCTCCTCCTCTTCCTCGTCTCTACAGCTGCGACAAAAATCGTTATGTGGGGCCCCCAGCCTGTTAGCGTGGGTGCCTATTAGCCAGTGTCCCGTGAGGGAACGTGTGACTACGCTGCACCTTTTCCTGCTTAACTTGAGGAGCTCGGAGGTGCGCTTCATGTCCATGGTCGGCCATGTTTGCCGAGTTGTGCGACATCGTGGCACTGTTTGCCACATATCGTTTTTTAGTCGCTTGTATTGCTCCCTTATAATGAGCTTACAGGTGGCCATTGGCATACAGATATCCTCCTTGTCTTGGAGAAGGGGGATTGTAGTGCCAGATCTGGCCAGCTCGTCCGCTATACAGTTGCCCTCGATGTCTCGGTGGCCCGGGACCCAAATCAGGCTAATAGCAAATTGCTGAGCCATCTCGTGCAGAGATTTGCGGCAGTCTGCCACGGTGGCCGAGTTCGAGGAAATCGCGCTTAGCGATTTGATCGCAGCCTGGCTGTCGCTATAAATGTTTAGCTTGGTTGCCGTGACGGCAGCCGCTTGTAGGCAGTCTAGAGCCTCCCTGATTGCTATGACTTCCGCTTGAAAGACACTGCAATGATCTGGGAGTCTGAAGGAATGCCTTATGCTTAGCTGTTCGGAGTAGATTCCCCCTCCGACTCTGTCGTCCAGCTTTGATCCATCTGTGAAGATGTTTATGGCCCCATCTGGGCCTGGGAGTCCCTCGAGCCATTCGTCTCTGTGAGGGATGATTGTGTCGAAGGGAGTGTCTGTGTACTCTCTTGGAACTTGGTAGTCTGTTTTTGAGGGGACGGTACTGCTATTATTTAATATGGCTGAGTGACCTATGCACTGTGTCACCCATTGTTCGGAGTCTCTTAGACGTATTGCTGCTGCTTCTGCCCGTTCCTTTCCTGCGAGGTAAAGGCTCTGGAGGCATAGGATGGCATTCAGCGCATCATTTGGGGAGGTGCGAAGAGCTCCGCTGATGCATAGGGCGGCAGTCCGCTGGACTTTGCCCAGTTGCTTGGTGATCGCCCTTTTTGATAGGGCCGGCCACCACACCGTAACTCCGTAGAGTAGTATTGGTCTAACTATAGCTTCATATATCCATTGGACTATGCTTGGGATCATACCCCATCTTAGCCCAATAGCTTTTTTGCATGTGTAGAGTGCAGTCATTGCCTTCTTCACTCTGTCTTTGACATTCAGGTTCCAGCTAAGCTTCTTGTCAATTACCAACCCTAAGTAACTGGCACTGTCGCTAAAGGAGAGCCTGCATCCTTGTAGTATTGGAGGGTTGAGGGGCGGGACGTTGTATTTATTTGTGAATAGTACGAGCTCCGTTTTTGAGGGATTTACTCCCAGACCGCGCGATTCTGTCCAATCCGACAGTTGCGTTAGCTTTGTGGACATTAAGTCGCACAGTGTTTGGGGGTATTTCCCCGAGAAGATAATCGCAACGTCGTCCGCATAGGCCACGACATTGCAGCCCCCCCCTTCTTGGTCACATAGAATCTTGTTGACTGCTATGTTCCACAGAAGAGGAGACAGGACACCACCTTGCGGGGTGCCTCTGTTGACATACCTTGACTGGGCGGACGATCCCATCGATGATGTCACCGTCCTGCATGTGAGCAATTGATCAATGAGCATCACCAAGTGACGGTCCACCCCCAGGTCAGTCAGGGCTTCTGTAATGGCGCCCGGTACAACGTTGTTGAAAGCTCCCTCAATATCGAGAAAGGCTATGAGTGAGTACTCTTTGTGATGCAGAGATTTCTCTACCGCTGAGATCACTTCATGAAGAGCCGTTTCCGTGGATTTTCCTTTCCGGTAGGCATGCTGTGCGCCTGACAGCAACTGAGGGTGTATAGTTGTCCTCAGTTGCAAACCGACGAGTCTCTCAAAGGTTTTGAGGAGGAAGGACGATAGGCTGATTGGTCTAAAGTCTTTTGCAGCTGAGTGCGAGGCTTTCCCAGCTTTGGGAATGAAGACTATCTTTGCCTTAAGCCATGTTCGCGGGATTGTACCCACAGCCAGTATCTTCCTGAAGATATCTTGTAGCCAGTTGATGGCCGTATCCCCGGCCTTCTGAAGTTGGGCCGGGATTACCTGGTCTGGGCCTGGCGATTTGAACGGGTTGAAGCTGTTTATTGCCCAGCTTATGTTCCGTTTTGTGAGGATGTGATCCATCGAGGTTACCGGTCCCTCTCCTGGAAGATGTGCCGTCTCGATGGTTGTGCACCCTGGAAAATGTGTGTCTAGTAGAATGTGCAGGGACTCCTCACTGGAGTTAGTCCACGTGCCGTCATTCCTTTTAAGATACCCTACCGAGGGGTTAGTTTTTGAGAGAATCTTGCGAAGCCTTGCGGCCTCTGACGTTTCCTCAATTTCCGAGCAAAATTTTTGCCAAGAGGCCCTTTTTGCTTTCCTTGTTTCCTTTTTATATAGTGACAGACTGATTTTGTAGTCTGCCCAGTAGCTCTCCTTGTTCGCGCTTTTGGCCCTGTTGAAGAGGGTCCTGCAGCTTTTACGTAGGATGTCTATTTGTTTTGACCACCAGGGGGGTTTCTTTTTCCCCCTAGGTTTGCTAGAGGGGCACGCTGCCGCGAAGGCTTTGTTGCATGCCTCTGTGAACCTGTTCACTAGGCGATCTAGGTCGTCTTTTGTGTCAGGGCATGATGGTGCTTTGGAGGGGAGTAAGTCCTCCAGGGCTGAGCTATATTTTTCCCAGTTGGCTTTCCTGGGATTAATATAGTCCTTAGGTTTCGGACACTCGAGGGATAGTGTGGTCTCGATGTATCTGTGGTCAGAGAAAGAGTGGTCATCAAGGACTTGCCAACTCTTGACTATGTCTAACAGGTTGGAAGACACTAGGGTGATGTCAATAACCTCCTGTCGATTTTTAATTATGAAAGTGGGGTCGTTGCCCCGATTACAAATAAATAGATTTGAGTTAAGGATGAAGCTGAAAAGTAATTCACCCCTTACATTTGTGTTCGAGCTCCCCCATTGAGTGTGGTGAGCGTTGGCATCGCAACCTATTAATAGGTCTATGTCCGACCTCTCGCTGTCGCTGGCTAGTTTTCGAACAAGGTCGTTGGGAGGATCGTTTCCCTCATGGGCCATGTAGGACGACATCAGCCTTAGATGTGTCCCTTTCAGCTCTAGGCTTGCTGCCGTGTTGTCGCTATCGCTATAGTTATGGAGCAGAAAGATATTAAGGTGCTTTCTGGCGAGAATGCAGGTGCGGGTTTTACCTTCATGTTGAGCTACAATTATCTTGTACTCCTTCGACCCTAGTCCACAAACCTTGTCTCCCACTATCCAAGGTTCCTGGATCAGGGCTACGTCTGCTCCGCTCTCTTCGAGGCGGAGTATAAGAGCAGCGGATGCTGCTTTACAGTGGTGGAGATTGATCTGAAGGAGCCTCAAGGACATCCTTAGTGTTCTCCACCACTGTAATGTCGGCATCCGGATCGTCCTCGACTTCCTCGTGGCAACACATCGCCTCGAAGTCGCATCTCAGCGTGCCATCGGTGGAGTAGCCCTCTGGGTCTATCTCTGTGTGATCGTCGGGTGCTTCGATCTCCGAGGCAGCGTCCTGCTCGACTGGCTTGTCGACAGGACGTGCCTCGGCCGCCGCATCCGACTTGTAGACCTTTACGGTCACAGAGCTGAACCCAAAATTGAGCTCGCCTTTGGCAGCCTCAATCGGGGCCAGCGACTCTGTGTTGAGGACGACCACCGCCTGTGTCGTCTCAACTTTGACCACCTTCCAATCCGCTGTTGGGAGGTGGGGGTTGCATCTTTGCAACATTTTTAGGATGCGCTCCGGCTCCTTCATGGAGGCGGGCACCCAGACTCTCGCCCTTGGTCTACTGGGCACTTCGCTCCAGTCTACGGCGACGAGCTTCGCCCCTGGGTAGACTTCCCCGACTTGCGCTACCGCTGCTTTGTACAGCTGTACGGAGCGCTCGTCTTCACAGGCTACGATTTTTATGCAGCCCTGGTACCAGCCCATGTCTTTGCAGACGGGGGGGGGGGGGGGTCCAGGCTGCTTTTCCAGCAGCTCGAAGCAGCGGTCGGCCACTGCCGCTTCCACCCACTTCCACTGGTTTCTAGGTATCCGGGAGTCCGCGCTGCCGTTGTCCAGGACGCCAATCAGCGTCCTTTCTCTGGCAATCTGCGCGAATGATGTGTTAGGCAGCACTCTGGAGCGCTTCGGTGTCGGCCCCGGAGTCTCTTGTGAGCGCTGCCTTTTTGGCTGAGGGGCTTCCTTCTTCGGTGCTTCCTTGCCAAAGTTCGGCAGCACCTTCGAGGCCCACTCAACCTTCTTTATCCATTTGTCCGTCGGGCTGGACATCTGGCTTGCGTTCTGCCGACGGAGTATATTGCCAGCACTCCTTCTATCGGCATATGTAAAAGATTTGGCTTGGACACTAGTAGATGGTGACTCATCACCCGACACTTTACCAGCAGGCAGAGCAGCCGCAGGATTGCATAGCCACTCTGCCAAGGTATCGGTTTTGGGAGCCAATTCACCACCGGTATTAACATACTCTCGAGTACTTATGTATGCGTATGATGTTAAATTATGTGTCCAGTATAAGGACATTTCATTTCATTCTCGCTTGCAATCCGATCTCAATAACTTTCAGTCATGGTGTTGTGCAAACTTGTTACACCTTAATGCCTCGAAATGCAAAGTTATAACATTTCACCGTTTTAGCCCCTTTTTGGCTCCCTATACCTTATTTGGTGGTTCTCTTGAGAGAATTACCCTGGTGGATGTTCTTGGGGTTATGTTAGACCCCAAGATAAAGTGTTCTGAACACATGTGCCATGTGCGTGCTTGGGTTTATAAAGAGGTGGTCAAAGGAATTTGACGACCCCTATATAACAAAGACTCTCTATACCTGGCTTGTTCGTCCGATCTTAGAATACGGCTCCTGTGTATGGTGCCCTCAGTACAAACTACACCAGGACCTTATAGAATCAATACAGAAAAACTTCTTACTCTTTGCTCTGCGGCCTTAACTGGGATCCGGGTGTGAGACTCCCATCTTACTCTAGTAGACTACTATTAGGAAACCTTCCATCCTTAGTTAACCGTAGAAAAATGCTTGGTGTGATATTTATGCACAACTTGATCAGGGGTGACATAGACAGCACTGATCTGTTGAGCCGCATAAACTTCACGATTCCTATTAGACTGACTAGAAATTTTATACCGTTGTTCCTTCCACTTTGTAGATCGAATTATTCCTTGCATAAACCGTTTAGGGTCTTATGCTCGGATTATAGTTCCCTCTACCATATTGTTTGAGATGCCAAGCTTTTTTGGCACCTATGTGTTTCAAAAATGAAAAGAGATTTCGGGTTAAACTTTATAATTCGTATTTAATCTTGGTGGCTTAGCGGAAGCCGATTGCTTGCTATTGCCAGATAAACCTTATGCGAGATCGATATGCAACCAATGCGCAGAGGGGTTAGCATAGAACTAAACTATAGACGACGGCGTTAGATCAAAGTGATTGCCGAAGTGGCGGCGGCAGAGAGCCCCTTTAGCGGGAGAGCGCAGCAGCTCTGCAGAACGTCAACGTTTTACAACATAGGCGGCTCTCTCTGCTCATACAATAATAATGTTAAAGTTACGGTTATTCTTCAGCGGCTGGCCCGAACATACTCCCCCCGTTGGGAGCTAGTCTCTCAACAGATTCCTTAAGGGGCAGCGAACATAGCCGAGTGACGGCCCTCCTGATGTTTCCTGAGGATGTCTTCAGGTCAGCGACGCGACACACTCCGTCCTTGCCCAAAACGACATCGACCACTCTAGCCAGTGGCCAACGCATTGGAGGAAGATTTTCGTCCTTCACCAGAACGAGGTCGTTCTTGCAGATGTTTTGCGCGGGGGTACGCCACTTCGCGCGCTCTTGCAAAAGAGTGAGATACTCTTCGCGCCAACGGCTCAAAAATATTTGCTGTAGTTGGGTGACCCGCTGCCAGCCATCCAGACGATTGTAGTTCAGCTTCGTTAGGTCAGGCTCGAGGATTTGCTCATGGGGGCCGCCTAAAAGCAGATGAGCAGGAGTCAAAACGTCTAAATCATCAGGATTTTCTGAAAGCGAGAGCAAAGGGCGAGAGTTAACAATTGCAGTGATCTGACAGATCAGAGTGCGCAGCTCGTCGAAGCTAAGCACAGATGGTCCAACTGAGCGGTACAGGTGATATTTTGCGGTCTTCACGGCCGCTTCCCACAACCCGCCAAAATGCGGAGAGCGAGGTGGGATGAAACGCCAGTCGATCGAGTCAGCCAAGCAGGATTCGTGGACCTCCTTCATATGCGGTTCGCTCAGACAAAGCTTCTTTAGCTCCAGAAGCTCGTTCTTGGCCCCAACGAAGTTTGTCGCATTGTCCGACCAAATTTGACTTGGCCTTCCTCGAGTGGAAGTAAAACGCTTTAGTGCGCCTAGAAACGATGCGGTGGTCAAATTCTTTACGAGCTCCATGTGTATAGCCTTAGAAGTGAAACAGATGAATACACTAATGTAGCACTTGATCGGAGGCCTCGTGCGGATTTCTGATCGGTAGAAAAAAGGTCCACAGTAATCTACTCCAGTGACTTCAAAAGCTCGAGATCCTTCCAAACGTTCCTTAGGTAGGTCTCCCATGATGTGTTCGACCATGCGCGGCCTAGTCCTGAAGCATCTCACACATCTGCTGACGACCCTTGACACTGCCTTAACACCTCCAATGGGCCAATATTCCAGCCGAATTTTGGATAGGAAGGCGCGAGGTCCGGCATGGAGGTTTCTTTCATGATAATATCTTATCAGCGCAAGGGTAATGGAATGTCCCTTTGGCAGAATGAGCGGGTGCTGAGCGTCAAATCCTAGCGATGAGTTGCCAAGACGACCTCCAACTCTAAGTCAGCAGTCTAATATCAGCAGGATTTAAAGATGTGGGAACATAGCGCCATTCCATGGCTGCCGTCAACTCCTGAATTGATGCCACTCGATTTGCCACGAAAACTTGAAATTTAGCTGGCTCGTCCCTAATCCAAGATAATGCTGTTGACGAATCCGACCAGCAATAGAACCGACCTGTAAAGATTCCCATGTCCTTTACATTCTGCATGATTTTCGCAAGCAAATGGGCTCCACTTAATTCCAGCTTAGGAATCCATATATTGTCTTTAGCGGCGCCACTCGCGACTTTGAGCACAAAACGTGGCTCGAAGACTGGGCTTCCCTGGACACGACATACACGCAAGCGCCATATGCTTCCAAGCTGGCATCACAGAATCCGTGAACTTCTGTAGCCACACTAGAACGAAGAACCAAGCGAGGAAATGAGATCCGAGAAATGCTTGCCAAACTATTTCTCAAGTCCATCCAAGTTGAATGCAACGCTGAGGGTAGGCTTTCATCCCAATCCAAATTTTCTCTCCAAAGCTGCTGAAGGAAGATTTTGCACCTGACAATGACTGGATTTATCAATCCAAGAGGGTCGTAGAACCGCGCAATCGTAGATAAAACCGACCGCTTTGATGGCTTTGAGTTTGTGTCCAGTGCGGACAAGGCAAAAAGCAGCTGATCCGAAGCAGGGTCCCACGCTAAGCCGAGAGTTTTGGCAATGTCGCTTCCATCATTAAACTTTAGGAACTTCTCTATGTCATCTTCAGGGGTTCCCTCAAGTACTTCCTGGTGACTGGAGCTGATGTTTGGTGCATCTTGTCCATGACCTGTGCGACCGAATTACCGCCCGAAATAAGGTCATCCACGTAAAACTCCTGCCGCAGAGCAGCTGAGCCAAGAGGGTAGGACTCACCCTCGTCGATGGCCAGCTGGTGCATTGCGCGGACCGCTAAAAATGATGCAGCCCTCGTCCCGTATGTGACGGTGTCTAATGCGTAGACTTGAACCTCGGACTCGATGGAATCTCGCCATAGGATGCACTGATACAAATTGTCGGGTGGAGACACTCGTACGCAGCGGTACATTTTACAAATGTCCCCAGTGAGAGCGACTGGATATGTTCGAAAGCGAATCAATATGTTAAACAATGCAGGCTGAATAACAGGGCCTGTCATCATCACATCATTTAGAGAATATCCAGTTGATGTAGCTGCGGATCCGTCGAAAACGACACGGAGTTTTGTCGTCGTACTGTCCTCCTTTAGGACACAGTGATGAGGCAAGAAATATTTGCAGAGACTACGGGAATCAGGGTTGACTTGGTGCATATGATGCAAATCAATGTACTCCCTCATAAAGGCGAAATACCGCTCCTTGAGTGTAGGATTACGCTCCAGTTTTCGCTCCAGTTTTCGCTCCAGACTGATGAACCGTCGATAAGCCTGAGCATAAGATTCTCCTAAACGATCAGTATTGTTATTTAGCGGCAGACGAACTGCATACTCCCCGGATGGCAACCGTGAAAGGTGGCTTACGAAATGTGCTTCACAATCGTCTTCTTCTTTGGTATTCAAACCAGCCTCCACACAATTCTCGACTTCCCAAAACATACGAAGAGTTTTATCCAACCTTGCTTCCATCTCAGCTATCGAATCTGGACAATTGTGCGTAGCCAAAAGCGCCGAGCTTGATACCTTCTGTCCACCGCCAGATACGATCCACCCAAGCCGGGTCTTCTGCAGAAGAGGCAGTCCATCGGTGAGTTTGATTTGCCCTACGCAGAGGAGATCATAAAAAACGCTCGCACCAATGAGAAGATCAACCCGTTGAGGATTGAAAAATGCAGGATCAGCGAGCTGAATGTTAGATGGAATACGCCAATCGGATACATTTACTGTCATACTTGGTTGAGAATCGGTAATCGTGGGGGCGATGAGAGCAGTAAGTGTAGTTGTGTAAGCAGAGGTGCGAGAATGCATACAAATGCTTATGGTGGATCCCTCAGTAGAAACACTGGTATCGCCCAGCCCAGACACAAGTGCAGACTATTGAGTTCTCCTAAGCTGAAGCTGCTGGGCGAACCTGGATGTGACGAGATGCAGCTGCGATCCTGAATCTAAGATGGCACGACAAGGAACTAAAACGCCAGACCGATTCTTTACGAGAACCACGGCTGTAGCCAGAAGCACGACATCAGAGTGAAGACCTTGGGCAGCAAGAGAGGTAGACGAAGGTAGAGACGAGCTGCTAGCAGAATTTTGAGCAACGGAAAGAGTGTCCGGTTGAACGGCCAGATCGGGAGGAGTAATACCTGGGCAGCCTTGTGTTGTGGGCTGTATACTATCGAAGTGCAACAAACTATGATGCCTACCGCCGCATACTCGACATTTTCCACTATTGCATGCGCGGGTCCGGTGCCCCGGCTTTAGGCAATTAAAGCATAGGGAAAGCTTCTTCACTTCTTTGTGGCGCAGCAACGGTGAGAAATTTCCGAATATCTTGCACGAGTATATTCCATGGCCCGCTGAGTGGCAAAAGACGCATACAGACGGGTCGGCGGAAGAGTTGGAAGCTACAAACGTTTTCTTAACCTGCGTATAGGAATGGTTTTTTCCCACCTGATCGCTACTAGCGTGTGTCGCTGTAGCATATTCCAACCGCTCCATTTTCTGGCAGCGTTGCTGCAAGAATTCGAAGAATTCCTCTGCGGTAGGTATAGCATCCGACGATGTGTGCTCCTCCCATTTGGCTTGCGTCTTCGAATCCAACTTCTGCAGCAGCATGTTGATGACCATGAATCCTGAAATCTCCTCAGCAGTTCCCAATGTCTGCAACGCTCGCATGTGTAAATTGACTGCATCCGAAAACTCCCGAAGCCTTTTAGCAGAAGGCGAGTCTACCCTCCTTAGCCCAAGAATCTTCTTGATGTGTGCCTGGAAAACAAGTCTTTTGTTATTAAAGCGTTTATTAAGTATATCCAGAGCCGCACGATAATTGGCACTGGAGAGCTCTAACGATCGAACCGAATCCAAAGCCGCATCAGCGAGGCAAGAGCGAAGGTGCTGGAATTTCTCGATGTCACTGAGATCCGCATCCGCTTCAATCACCGATTTGAACATTGCCATAAAATCCGAGAGCTCGACGTATCCACCAGAAAACTGAGGCACCTTCAGCTCAGGAAGTCGCTGCTTGTGAGCCATGATGATGGTACTATGTCCGGAATGGCTTGGCAGAGTCGTAGAATGGGCAGCGGCGTGTGACTGGCTTACTTCAACAGCAGCCAGCAACTCAGCTTTCAACGATATGAAAAGAGTATCGAAGATTTCGCGCAGCTCACTCCCAATCTCGTTTTGATCGAGAGCCTCCAACTCATTATGGGCCTTATTAAATTCCTCTCGAATTTCTGCCAACATATCAAGGCGCACCTCGGTCAGCTTATCGATTTTATTCCCCGCGAAGGATTCGCCAAGCCTGTGCAATCGATCATATAATGACTGACTTTTACGCTTATACAGACTCAGTCTGGAATCAGCCACCACAATATTTCCGCCCGCGCCTGTATTCGGATCGTTGTCCATGTTAACCGTTGTGCAATTCGACACAACAACGGAAAATGAAATACCGCTTAAGCGACGATGTATAGACGCGAGAGCGAGAATGCAAGACACGAAAAGTCAAGAACCGCGGCTGCAGCTGCGCAGAGAATGAGAGATTCGACGCTTAAAGTACCGGAATTTGTCTATAAATATTCCAGCCTCACTCTCACTGAATTTGCACTTTAAACTGTTTTTCAACGTGCACCCAAATGTATTTGTTGGTAGGGTAGTTAAACTACCCAACAACAAAATATTGTATAAATAATAAGTGTTTTAACGGAACGCGATTAAGCAATGGTTTTATATCACGTCGGGGGGTCACCAATGTTTGAGATGCCAAGCTTTTTTGGCACCTATGTGTTTCAAAAATGAAAAGAGATTTCGGGTTAAACTTTATAATTCGTATTCAATCTTGGTGGCTTAGCGGAAGCCGATTGCTTGCTATTGCCAGATAAACCTTATGCGAGATCGATATGCAACCAATGCGCAGAGGGGTTAGCATAGAACTAAACTATAGACGACGGCGTTAGATCAAAGTGATTGCCGAAGTGGCGGCGGCAGAGAGCCCCTTTAGCGGGAGAGCGCAGCAGCTCTGCAGAACGTCAACGTTTTACACAATAGGCGGCTCTCTCTGCTCATACAATAATAATGTTAAAGTTACGGTTATTCTTCAGCGGCTGGCCCGAACACATATTATATCCACCACTAATTCTCTTCCTCTTATTAAATTACTAATCCTTACACACCTTTCTAGTAATTAGTAATTGTAGTGGTATTTGTATTTTGATTGCATGCCTAGTTTCTTAGTAAGTTTAGTGCTAATTTTCCTCGAATGTTAGTCTAATAGCTATCTTTCTGCATGTTCGCGTTCGGTTCGGCTACGCACAGTGCGTCATGCGGCAGCGCCCCTCGGTCGGTTGGGCGAGAGGAGGGCTGCGTTTTGCCTGGGATCCGCGCGTAACAGCCTTCTGCTGGTTTCACACGGGCCACTTGACGATGCAGTAACTGCATCACCTCTTGAAAGATGCAGTCATTGCATGTCAACGTCCAAGATCTTTATAAGCCAGATGGGCGTAGTCGAGCACCGATGAAATGTCCGCGTGTTCATCTGTTTTGCAACAAATGCCGTCTGGTTAGAATTGGTGAAGAACCTAACCACTGCTGCTTTTTTGAGCGCCCTCAAACGCTTCGTTGCCACGCGCTCCACGCGCGGTATTCCCCGATGCATTTGGTCGGATAATGCCACCAATTTTGTGGGCCCAAGGAACGAGCTAGAGGACCTTCGGCGGCTATTTATTTGCGAGAAGCATCGTGCTGAAGTTCATAATCATTGCATCAACAACGGCTTCGACTGGAAATTCATACCGCCCCGCTCGCCGCATTTCGGCGGCTTGTGGGAGGCAGCAGTGAAGACGGCCAAGCAGCATTTCTATCGCGCCTTGGGATCGTCACTTTTTGGATTCGACGAGCTGTAGACATTGGTTTGCCAAATCCAGGCTGTAATGAATTCTGGTCCTCTTATCTTGATTTCAGAAAACCCTGAAGATCTTGGCGTCCTTACACCCGGACATTTTTTAATTGGTCGTCCGCTGATGGAGATTCCTGAGCCAGACGTTACGGGTCTCAACTTCAATCGACTTGATCGCTGGCAGCGAGTCTCCTGTGCCCAGCAGATCTTTTAGAAGCGTTGGAGTGAGGAGTACCTGACTCTGCTTCAACAAAGTGCCAAATGGCGCACACCACAACCCTCGATCCAGGTCAACGATTTCGTCTGCATCAAGGATGAAAACCTGCCACCTTTGAAGTGGCCCTTGGCGCGGGTGATCGAAGTTATCGCCGGAGCTGATGGCGCTGTCAAAGTTGCCAGCCTGCAGACCCCCTCTGGAACCACTCGTCGAGCCGTCAACAAGCTGTGCGTCCTTCCAGTTGAGGATCCTGTTAAAAGCCCTGGTCTTTCAACGGGGGGGAGTATGTTCGGAGCAGCAGCCGTTAATAGCTCTTAAGTCGCGTCTCTGTTTCTGTTATCGCGCTCAGCCTATGTACGCTCTCAGTGCATACACGCACACACCTACATATGTAAAGTTATTACTTATTATAAGCCACTGCTTCGACCCTTCCTTCTCACTAGTCGGTCGTTCCTATTCGAGGCAGTCGGTCTGGAGTACTCTTTGTCGCCCAAAACGCCTAACACCTAAATATAAGTTCACGGCCACGGCCTCGAACAAAAAAAAACACACACAAACAATACCAACAATAAACGTCGAATTGTAGCCCTAAAAACGGAGCAATTATTTTCTTGTAAATTTTGGAGTCAGAGTTGCCGAAAAAGATCGGCAGCTTCCAACATGCTCTTTGGTGATTATTTCTCTTCTGTCAATAGCGTTGAACACGTCAGCCACGAAATTCTTGCAGTGCCAGAATTTTGTGGCTGGGAAGGCTTTTATCACCTCGTGTTGGATTTTGGCCATTGTTGGCAGGTTGCAGTGAATCGCATTCACTACTACACTATTCTCAGTTGATGACACACTTGACTGTCTCCACTAAAGTTTCTTTGTCGGTGAAGTTTATCAAGTGGCGAGTTTTTCCGCCGAATAGGATAAAGTTCTTGTTTAGCGGATACCGGGCCTCTTCCAACACTATTTGGTTACGGAAGCAATTCAACGGTTTGTCAGTCGTGTCGATTGTGTAAGTCAGGGACACCTCACTGTGGATCGTGGCCACATCGGACTCCGGCTCCTCGTGGTTGTTTTGTAGGGCGTTAACGTTTTGGCGCGATAGAGCATCGGCCAAGTGGTTTTCTTTGCCTGGCTTGTAAAAGAGCTTGGCCCCTGTTTCGTCTATTCAGGTAGAGTAAGTGCCGCAGTTTGGCTAAGGCCCAGACGATAGCTAGCAGTTCTCGCCCGTTAGTAGCGTAACGTGCTTCTCTATCTTTCAATGAGAGATATCATTGTTATTGGGTGGCCGTTCTGGGACAGAACGGCTCCGATGCCTGCTAGCTTCTCAACTGAAGGTATCTCGGTGAATCTCGTTCTGAAATCGCGGATTTCAGATTTCACCACCAGCATCACTGCCGTCGTTGCCCAGAAGATTACGGACAGTCAACCTCACGTTTCAATTAGCACTGCTAAACCTTTGAATACCCAGCTTGCTGACCCTTCGTTCCATAAGCCACAGCGGATTGATCTGCTCATCGGAGCCGGACTTTTCTTTGAGTTGCTGTGTGTGGGACAAATTCAGCTGGCGCCTGGATTACCTTTGCTACACAAGACACATCTCGGATAGATTCTATCTGGTGGCGGGCACTCGGCCCCCAACTCATCGTCGTTTATCGTAACCCAATCTTCGGATGACACCAATCACAGCACTGGGCTCGATGACTTGGTTCGTCAATTTTGGGAAGTGGAGCACATCTTTCTGAAGGAGTACCTGTCCCTCGATCATATGTCTCTGTTGCCCAAGGAAGATAGGCACAAGTGCAAATATTTCTTGCCACATCATTGGGTCATCAAAGAGGACAGCTCCACAACAAAGCTGAGGGTTGTTTCCGACGGCTCTGCAGCTACCACATCTGGTCTTTCGTTAAATGATCTGCTTATGTCTGGTCCCACCATTCAAGCCAAGCTATTTCACATACTCATCCGTTTTCGTACATTTTCCATTGTTCTTACAGGTGATATCGGTAAAATGTATAGGTGTGTGCGCGTCCCAATGCCTGACACCATGCTCCAATGCATTTTGTGGAGGGACACTCTTGACGACGATATACAGACCTTCAAATTGAACACAGTTACCTATGGGACTAAGCCTGCATCGCTTTTAACTATGCATCAGCTAGCCATGGATGAGTCTTCTTCGTATCCATTGTGGTCGGAAACCATTCTACAGGACTTCTACGTAGACGACATGACGACGACATCTGGAGGCAATTCGGTCAAGGAAGTGCTAGATATTATGCGTCAAACCACGGATCGTCTTGCTCGAGGGAATTTACAATTGCGGAAATGGTGTTCCAATTCCCCTGATGTGCTTCGTAAAGTTGGAAGAGGCCGAAAGGGAAAGTTTTCTGAAGCTGGATGATGGCAGTAATGTAACCAAAGCGCTTGGGCTCATTTGGGAGCCCCATAAGGACAACTTTTTGTTCACATTTGCTCCTCAAATCAGTGTTGGCAAGCACACTAAGCGTTCGGTGTTGTCAACCATTGCACGGTGCTATGATCCCATGAGTTTGATCGGACCTACATTGACAAGAGCGAAAATAATCATGCAGTGCATATGGAGGGACAAGCTGCATTGGGATGAAAGTCTTCCTCAACCTTTGGAATCGGCATGGACTGAGTTTTGCAGGGATTTCGCTACTGTGGGTCACGCTACATTTCCTCGCTACGTACTTCAACCTAAGACCCGATTTGAATTGCATTGCTTCTGTGATGCCAGCCTCCAGGCCTATGGGGCTTCTATCTCTGCTCGTTCGTTTACGGATACCGCCGCTGAGGTTCATTTGCTTTGTTCCAAATTCAACGTTTTTGTCTCTAACATATAACAACTCGGCCATACAACAACTTACCAGGGGAATGGATTGGCGCTATGTGCCAACTGAAATGAACCCAGCTAACATTCTGTCAAAGGGAGCCGCACCTCAGGAGCTTTTGCATTCTAATCTGTAGATAAATGGGCCTGCCTTCTTGCAAGGAGAAAAAGGTTGCTGGCCTGAACGGTGCTTTTACCCAAGGATCATCCATTGACGTTCGCCATCATTATGCAATTTGATCGAAATCATCACCATGCTGGTCCGTCGTCGCTACTTGGAGCGATTCGCTTACAGTTTTGGCCCATCGGCGGCATGAAAACTATGGCTCGCGCCTTGCGAAAATGCGTCATCTGCTGCCGGTCCAGACCTCGTCTTGTGGAACACATCATGGCTGACCTACCGAAGGATCGAGTACAGGGCCCTTTTACTATATGCTTGACCTGTCCCTGTCTCAAGTCAATCATGTGAAAAATTCCTTGGGTCGATTGCTTGATCTGTGCTTTGTATCGGATCCGACCATAGTGTTATTAACCCGAGCCCTTCCGCTCACTATACCTGAAGACGCCTACCACCCTACTTTCGAGGTGTCGCTAGATATAGGACCAACTGTATTGGATCGGTCGAGAAGACTACCTGTACGTGTCCGCTGCTTTCGTAAAGCCGAGTTTGCGAAGCTTTATAACCTCATTAGGGATTTTGATTGGTCCGCTTTGTTCTTGTGCACTGATGTCATAAAAGGCACAAACATTTTTAACAATGCTATTGGCACATTTTTTGATTCTTGTGTCCCGCTTTCTTGTCCGATTAGATCTGGAAAACCCCCTTGGTCTACCAAAGAGTTATCCAGTCTAAAAAACTTAAAATCAAGACATTATAAAAAATTTCAAGAAGTGGGTTCTCCTACTTCTCACTCTCGCTATGTAATAGCTCGGTCAAACTTTTCAGTTCTGAATGCTCAATGCTATAAGAACTACCTATCTCGATGCAGGATACGTTTTTCTCAGGACCCTAAACAGTTTTACTGCTTCGTAAACAGTAAGCGTAGAACGTCCGCACACCCATCCTCGCTATCATTTTGTAATACGTCGGCAAATAATGATCAGGCGATTGCCGATCTTTTTGCCCAATTTTTCCAAACCACCTATTCTGAGGAAAGCTACTCTGGTCATCCGTACCCATACGGTTTACCGAGGTCGAACGGCATTTTCAGTCCCTTGTTAAATGAATGTTCCCTACTTCATGATCTTCGACTAGTTAAGCCGGTGTTTTCACCGGGTCCAGACGGGGTTCCAGGTTGTGTACTCCATTACTGCGCCGAGGCTCTGTGTGGACCTTTGCTTAAACTATTCACCCTATCCATTGATTCTTTTTGCTTCCCCCCGATCTGGAAGGAATCGTTTATAATTCCTCTCCATAAAAAAGGTAGCAAGTCTGATGCAAAAAATTATAGAGGTATAGCAAAGTTATCCGCTATTCCTAAAATGTTTGAGAAGGTTTTAACTCCGCACTTGCAACATCTCTGCAAGTCACTTATATCTCCAACTCAGCATGGATTTATAAGGCGGCGATCAACCACCACGAACTTGTTAGAGTTTACCTCTTTCATTATTAAAGGCTTTCAATGTAACTTATAGACGGATGTTATTTACACCGACTTTAGTAAAGCATTCGACTCTGTAAACCATTCCCTTTTAGCGCATAAACTTGACCTTTTAGGGTTTCCGCCCAACCTCCTGAGATGGATTTCTAGCTATCTTTGTTCTAGGTCTCAAAGAGTCCTCTTCAAAAACTCGCTCTCTTTACCAGGTTTCTTCGGGAGTACCACAAGGCAGCCATCTAGGCCCCTTACTCTTCACACTCTTTATTAATGACTTACCTTCAGTATTAACAACATACTCTCGAGTACTTATGTATGCGGATGATGTTAAACTCTGTGTCCAGTACAAGGACATTTCATTTCATTCTCGCTTGCAATCCGATCTCAATAACTTTCAGTCATGGTGTTGTGCAAACTTGTTACACCTTAATGCCTCGAAATGCAAAGTTATGACATTTCATCGTTCTAGCCCTTTGTTGGCTCCCTACACCCTATTTGGTGGTTCTCTTGAGAGAATTACCCTGGTGGATGATCTGGGTGTTATGTTAGACCCCAAGTTAAAGTTTTCCGAACACATTTCTACCATGGTAAATAAGGCCGTGGGCGTGCTTGGGTTTATAAAGAGGTGGTCAAAGGAATTTGACGACCCCTATATAACAAAGACTCTCTATACCTCGCTTGTTCGTCCGATCTTAGAATACGGCTCCTGTGTATGGTGCCCTCAGTACAAAGTACACCAGGACCGTATAGAATCAGTACAGAAAAACTTTTTACTCTTTGCTCTGCGGGGCCTTAACTGGGATGCGGGTGTAAGACTCCCATCTTACTCTAGTAGACTACTATTAGTAACCAATTCGCTTCTAGCTCTTGCTTAAGCCGGTTGTGTTTTTTTCTTGCTCCCGCATTCTCCGCCCTTTGCCTAAATATCATACAACATTGTTGTGTCTTTGTTTTGATTTATTATCGCATCTCTTTAATTTGATTCTACTTTGTGTTAACCACCAGTGTTTTGTTTGTAAACAAGTGTTTAATATAAATTCAATATTGCAACGTAACACATCGGACTCGTGCAGGCAATTTGTTATTGTTTTTTGCCCAGTCTGCTTTTCGTTATCGCTTCTTCGGTGTGCACTGTTCTCGCGCATCAGCGTTTGCATCGCCCACACTCTCTCGTGAGCATACGCGGGCTTCTCGCATTGTTGCTCTCACTCTCTCTGGATTGCCTACACTCTCCCTCTCTGTGGACTTTTCTTTTGTGTCTCTGCTTTGGTGAGTTTACCGCTCGTTTTCTGCACTTCGTTGGATCATCTGCTTTGAATTATTGCCGCTGCAGCTGATTGTCTGGCTCGCTCTGCTGTCTGCTCTCCTACTTTACCTGCGATCTCACTCCGTTCTCTTATTATTCGTGCACAGTGATTCTACTGCTGTCAATAATGGCAATCGTTTGTAGTGCAAAGAAATGTGAATTCGGTGGTGTTATCATTGGTGATTCATTTCTTAGCTGCTGGCTGTGCGACAATTTTGCCCACATAAAATGTGCTGGTGGTGGAAATTTTGGCCGGCTGAATGATCTGATCTCGAAACGCATGGGCCTGTCTTGGTCATGTCTGGCTTGTCGGGAGATTGAGGCCGAAATGCGCACATTTATGAGACAGACTCGAACTGGGTTTCTGGATGTCCGGAAACAATTTGTGGCTCTCAACGAGAAATTTCTTGCCCTTGAATCACAGTTTCTTGGGCTCAAACTCTTGAGCGAATCGCCTAGACGGAAAATTCCGCATAATGATACCAATCTCTTGCAACCTAATCCGATTGGTACGCCTGCCTCCCACCTTCATCCATCGGAAGCATTTCCGTGTAGGCATGCCACGCCGTTGTCTGTAAATCCGCCAACGGTGGCTCCGGAGTTCTTTACACCGAGCAATGTGCTTCCTTCGAGCACCCAACTCCCCAACAGCATCAATCCCATCCCTGCAGTTTCTGTGGCCGTCACTTCTGACGCGGTGAGTGCTCCTAGTGCGGGTGTGCTGGTTGCTGACGACGTCTTGCCAATTCCTGCTCCAATTCCTGCTCCAATTCCTGCTGCAATTCCTACTCCAATTCCTGCTACAGCCATTGCTGCCAATTCCTCTGCCCTTGTACCGAGATCTCTTTTAGGTGTGGCTCCACCATCTCGATCTCGCTCGGGACTTCAACTTAAAGCAGTGGTCCCTCGGAAAGCAATATTTGTTTCTCGTCTTATTCCTGAGGCTACAACGGAGGATGTTAAACAACATCTTGCCACTAAACTTAACACTTCGCCTGTTGATATAGTTGTGACTAAATTTTCATTTAAACATAAGCGCAACATATCATCATTTAAAATTCTTCTCCCTGATTCTTTACTATCCTGTTCTCTAGAACCGTCAATATGGCCTGAGCATACAATTGTGCATGAGTTCCTTCTCAAAGATTCGAACTCGAATCCAAGAATTACCGAACATGCTCCAAAAAACTAATGTACTATTTTTCCATGCACTATCAGAACGTTCGCAGTTTGCTGGGAAAGTTGCGTCAAATTCATACTAATAGCGCGTCCTTTGATTTCGATGCCATCGCGTTTACCGAAACCTGGCTTAACTCCTCTGTCAATGATCACGAAATTTTCATTGATAGTTACACTATTTATAGAATGGACCGCCCATCTTTTGCAGGTGGGGTTCTGATTGCAGTTAAATCTGTTTTCTCATCTGAGTTATTCCCATTCAATAACATTCATGGAATTGAATTTGTTGCAGTCAAAGTTCGTGTTGGCTCCGCATTTTTCTATTTAACCTGCTCTTACATTCCTCCCAGGTCTGATGCTGAGCTTTACTTACACCACCTTTCAGCAATTAATAATGTTGTTTCTACATTAGGGTGCAATGATCGAATTATTGTCATGGGGGACTTTAACCTCCCATTTCTTTCTTGGCTGCCTTGTAATGACGCTAACCTGTTGTTTCCCAATTGCCATAATGACTTTATCAATGGGCTAACGGATATTTCCCTTGTCCAAATTAATGCCGTTAAAAACATTAGGGACAGACTTCTTGACCTCGTGTTTGTTAACGATGGTTCTCTTGCTACTGTATCTAGAGCAAGCCCAATATCTCTCCCTGAAGATCCTTACCATCCAACTTTGTTGATATCACTGGAGTGTACACAATCTGGAGGTGCTGACAGTTCCATGGCTCCTTGTCACATAAAGTGTTTTCGCAAAACAAACTTTATTGATTTAGATCTACATCTCTCGCGTGTTGATTGGTCGTTTCTTTATTCATTACCGAACATAGATGCAACTGCTAACTCGTTTTATAGTTCTATTTACTCCGCCCTTAATACGTTTGTTCCAGATATCACTGTACCTGTATCGTCCAAGCCTCCCTGGTTCTCCAAGTATTTGTCATACTTAAAAAATAATAAATCCCGGCTCTATAAAAAGTACCAGAAGTCGGGCTCCACGTTGGCCTTAGCTCTATACTCCTCCGCTCGCTCTCTGTTCCTTGCCGTCAATAGTCAGTGTTATAATCATTACCTTTCACAATGTAGTAGTAATTTTCGTAGTGATCCTAAAAAATTCTATTCGTTCGTTAATTCTAAGCGCAAGTCAAACGTTTTTCCTCCGTCCCTTCATTACCAGAACAAAACAGAAGCTTCTGCTGTTGGTATTGCAAATTTATTCGCTAACTTTTTCCAAACAACGTACTCGTCTCATATTTACAACGCATCCACTCCGTATCCGTACCAGCTACCTCAAGCTAACAGTATTTTTCTGCCCTTTTTCGAGGAAAGCGTTGTTCTTGAAGGTTTGTCATCTATGGACATATCGTTTTCTGTGGGTCCAGATAAGGTACCAAGTTGCATCTTAAAACACTGTGCCCAGTCCCTTTGCAAGCCCTTGACCTTTCTCTTCAACCTCTCCTTGGAACAGTCTTGTCTCCCAGTAATTTGGAATGAGTCCTACATCATTCCGCTTCACAAAATAGGTTCAAGATCAAACATTGAAAACTATCGTGGTATCGCAAAGCTTTCCGCCATCCCGAAGCTTCTTGAGTTCCTGGTCACCCGGCAACTGCAACATCTTTGTTGCAGCTTGATATCTCCGTCGCAACACGGTTTTTTCAGACATCGTTCAACATCGACTAACCTTCTTGAGTTTTCTAACCTAATCCACCGTGGTTTTCAAATTGGTTTGCAGACGGATGTAGTTTTTACGGACTTCAGCAAGGCATTCGATTCTGTGAACCATGCTCTGCTTATTCAAAAGCTCTCCTTATTAGGGTTCCCAACGAATCTTCTAGATTGGATTTTGTCCTATCTCTCTAACCGTACTCAACGTGTTTTGTTTTCTAACGTGTTGTCAAATACTGTTAATGTTACTTCAGGTGTGCCACAGGGAAGTCATCTGGGCCCGCTTCTGTTTATTTTATTTGTGAACGACCTTCCTCAAGTTATAACATACTCTACTACACTAATGTATGCTGATGATGTCAAAATCTGTCTTTCTTACTCTGATTGGTATTTGCACACACGCCTTCAACTTGATCTAAGTGAACTACTATTGTGGTGTTCAACTAATCTTCTTTTTCTGAACCTTTCCAAATGCAAACTTATGACATTTTACCGTCGCGCTCCTCATTTTGTCTCATATGTTCTAGGAAATCATGTCCTTGAGCGAATTTCGAGTTCAAATGACCTCGGAGTCCTTTTTGATCATAAGATGTGTTTCAACACCCATATAGCTGCAACTGTAAATAAAGCTAAGGGTGTTTTAGCGTTCATCAAGCGTTGGTCCAAGGAGTTTGACGACCCGTACGTTACGAAACAACTGTACATCTCGTTAGTACGTCCTATATTGGAGTATTGTTCTTGTGTGTGGAGCCCGCAGTATAAAGAGCAGCAGGCTGTTATTGAATCCGTGCAAAAGCAATTTTTAATTTTTGCCCTTCGGAACTTTAACTGGGACTCGGGTAGAATCTTGCCACCCTACCGGTCTAGGCTAAATCTTATTGACCTGCCGTCGTTGCACCATCGCAGAATATGCAATGGCGTAATGTTCGTGCACAAGCTCCTTCTTGGGACTGTTGACTCCCAAACTCTCTTGGGTCAGATTGACTTGGCCGTTCCATCCAGACCTACCCGTACTTTTAGGCCTATCCGTCTACCCATATGTAGGTCTAATTATGCTGATCATGAACCTTTTAGGGTTTTATGCCATAATTATAACTCCCTCTGTCTAACCCTATCCCCTGAACTGTCTCTTAAACTAATTGCATGCAATATTTATAATCATTTAAATTTAGCTAACTTTTAACTTATCTTTTTCTGCCTTTAGTAACTAAGTACCATTATTAACAGATAATTTGTTAATTTAATAAATAAATAAATAAAAAACCTCCCATCCTTAGTTAACCGTAGAAAAATGCTTGGTGTGATATTTATGCACAACTTGATCAGGGGTGACATAGACAGCCCTGATCTGTTGAGCCGCATAAACTTCACGATTCCTATTAGACTGACTAGAAATTTTATACCGTTGTTCCTTCCACTTTGTAGATCGAATTATTCCTTGCATGAACCGTTTAGGGTCTTATGCTCGGATTATAATTCCCTCTACCATATTATAGCCACCACTAATTCTCTTCCTCTTATTAAATTATTAATCCTTACACACCTTTCTATTAATAAGTAACTGTAGTGGTATTTGTATTTTGATTGCATGCTTAGTTTCTTAGTAAGTTTAGTACTAATTTTCCTCGAATGTTAGTCTAATAGCTCTGGTCTGATGAGCTCGTGAGGTGGCTCAAAGGGGGCCTAGCTGAGGCCACCGGACGGGTCGCAGGTTGCGGATAGCGAACGACCTACCTATATACAGGTCATATAGGTAGGTCAGCTGCGAATAATCGGACATCCCTAGGGAGAGTACCGAAAATAAGCAGCCCCGGACAGCCAGCGGGTGTTCGCGAAGTAGCAACACTGACGATGCGCTTGTGGTGCCGCCTCGTATAAGTAGCTCACACACTCCCCTATCCCTACACACTACCTACCCACATCCCAACCCCCCACATTCAGCTCACACCGGGCCGGACTAAGAGTGTTATTCGACCCGTGCCGAGAGTCAGCCTGGCTGGGGGCCCGGTATATAAAACTAGCCCAGTCGTTAACGGAGAGCTCAGGGACTTGGCAGCCCCCTGTTCTAAGTATGCCTTATCCGGGCAACGTGGATCTCTGCCCGGACGGACCGTACCCCTTCTCTGCAGCTCGTGGGAAAAGAATGGAAGAATTTAAAAACAAAAAAAATGAGTCTGGCACTCCCCAAATGCCAACAGGGAGCAATCCCAAACAGGGGAAGGCAGCGGGCCAAAGGCCTGGCCCGACCCGCAAATCAGCAGGGAAAACCTGCGCGGCGGAAGATGCTAGGGAGAGCCCAAAGGGGTCCCATCCCGGTGTCGGGGTGGGTGGTGAATTGGCTCCCAAAATCGATACCTTGGCAGAGTGGCTATGCAATCCTGCGGCTGCTCTGCCTGCTGGTAAAGTGGCGGGTGATGAGTCACCATCTACTAGTGTCCAAGCCAAATCTTTTACATATGCCGACAGAAGGAGTGCTGGCAATATACTCCGTCGGCAGAACGCAAGCCAGATGTCCAGCCCGACGGACAAATGGATAAAGAAGGTTGAGTGGGCCTCGAAGGTGCTGCCGAACTTTGGCAAGGAAGCACCGAAGAAGGAAGCCCCTCAGCCAAAAAGGCAGCGCTCACAAGAGACTCCGGGGCCGACACCGAAGCGCTCCAGAGTGCTGCCTAACACATCATTCGCGCAGATTGCCAGAGAAAGGACGCTGATTGGCGTCCTGGACAAAGGCAGCGCGGACTCCCGGATACCTAGAAACCAGTGGAAGTGGGTGGAAGCGGCACTGGCCGACCGCTGCTTCGAGCTGCTGGAAAAGCAGCCTGGACCCCCCCCCCGTCTGCAAAGACATGGGCTGGTACCAGGGCTGCATAAAAATCGTAGCCTGTGAAGACGAGCGCTCCGTACAGCTGTACAAAGCAGCGGTAGCGCAAGTCGGGGAAGTCTACCCAGGGGCGAAGCTCGTCGCTGTAGACTGGAGCGAAGTGCCCAGTAGACCAAGGGCGAGAGTCTGGGTGCCCGCCTCCATGAAGGAGCCGGAGCGCATCCTAAAAATGTTGCAAAGATGCAACCCCCACCTCCCAACAGCAGATTGGAAGGTGGTCAAAGTTGAGACGACACAGGGCCCCACAAACCAGGCGGTGGTCGTCCTCAACAAAGAGTCGCTGGCCCCGATTGAGGCTGCCAAAGGCGAGCTCAATTTTGGGTTCAGCTCTGTGACCGTAAAGGTCTACAAGTCGGATGCGGCGGCCGAGGCACGTCCTGTCGACAAGCCAGTTGAGCAGGACGCTGCCTCGGAGATCGAAGCACCCGACGATCACACAGAGATAGACCCAGAGGGCTACTCCACCGATGGCACGCTGAGATGCGACTTCGAGGCGATGTGTTGCCACGAGGAAGTCGAGGACGATCCGGATGCCGACATTACAGTGGTGGAGAACACTAAGGATGTCCTTGAGGCTCCTTCAGATCAATCTCCACCACTGTAAGGCAGCATCCGCTGCTCTTATACTCCGCCTCGAAGAGAGCGGAGCAGACGTAGCCCTGATCCAGGAACCTTGGATAGTGGGAGACAAGGTTTGTGGACTAGGGTCGAAGGAGTACAAGATAATTGTAGCTCAACATGAAGGTAAAACCCGCACCTGCATTCTCGCCAGAAAGCACCTTAATATCTTTCTGCTCCATAACTATAGCGATAGCGACAACACGGCGGCAAGCCTAGAGCTGAAAGGGACACATCTAAGGCTGATGTCGTACTACATGGCCCATGAGGGAAACGATCCTCCCAACGACCTGGTTCGCAAACTAGCCAGCGACAGCGAGAGGTCGGACATAGACCTATTAATAGGTTGCGATGCCAACGCTCACCACACTCAATGGGGGGCTCGAACACAAATGTAAGGGGTGAGTCACTTTTCAGCTTCATCCTCAACTCAAATCTACTTATTTGTAATCGGGGCAACGACCCCACTTTTATAATTAAAAATCGACAGGAGGTTATTGACATCACCCTAGTGTCTTCCAACCTGTTAGACATAGTCAAGAATTGGCAAGTCCTTGATGACCACTCTTTCTCTGACCACAGATACATCGAGACCACACTATCCCTCGAGTGTCCGAAACCTAAGGACTATATTAATCCCAGGAAAGCCAACTGGGAAAAATATAGCTCAGCCCTGGAGGACTTACTCCCCTCCAAAGCACCATCATGCCCTGACACAAAAGACGACCTAGATCGCCTAGTGAACAGGTTCACAGAGGCATGCAACAAAGCCTTCGCGGCAGCGTGCCCCTCTAGCAAACCTAGGGGGAAAAAGAAACCCCCTGGTGGTCAAAACAAATAGACATCCTACGTAAAAGCTGCAGGACCCTCTTCAATAGGGCCAAAAGCGCGAACGAGGAGAGCCACTGGGCAGACTACAAAATCAGTCTGTCACTATATAAAAAGGAAACAAGGAAAGCAAAAAGGGCCTCTTGGCAAAAATTTTGCTCGGAAATTGAGGAAACGTCAGAGGCCGCAAGGCTTCGCAAGATTCTCTCAAAAACTAACCCCTCGGTAGGGTATCTTAAAAGGAATGACGGCACGTGGACTAACTCCAGTGAGGAGTCCCTGCAGATTCTACTAGACACACATTTTCCAGGGTGCACAACCATCGAGACGGCACATCTTCCAGGAGAGGGACCGGTAACCTCGATGGATCACATCCTCACAAAAGGTAACATAAGCTGGGCAATAAACAGCTTCAACCCGTTCAAATCGCCAGGCCCAGACCAGGTAATCCCGGCCCAACTTCAGAAGGCCGGGGATACGGCCATCAACTGGCTACAAGGTATCTTCAGGAAGATACTGGCTGTGGGTACAATCCCGCGAACATGGCTTAAGGCAAAGATAGTCTTCATTCCCAAAGCTGGGAAAGCCTCGCACTCAGCTGCAAAAGACTTTAGACCAATCAGCCTATCGTCCTTCCTTCTCAAAACCTTTGAGAGACTCGTCGGGCTGCAACTGAGGACAACTATACACCCTCAGTTGCTGTCAGGCGCACAGCATGCCTACCGGAAAGGAAAATCCACGGAAACGGCTCTTCATGAAGTGATCTCAGCGGTAGAGAAATCTCTGCATCACAAAGAGTACTCACTCATAGCCTTTCTCGATATTGAGGGAGCTTTCAACAACGTTGTACCGGGCGCCATTACAGAAGCCCTGACTGACCTGGGGGTGGACCGTCACTTGGTGATGCTCATTGATCAATTGCTCACATGCAGGACGGTGACATCATCGATGGGATCGTCCGCCCAGTCAAGGTATGTCAACAGAGGCACCCCGCAAGGTGGTGTCCTGTCTCCTCTTCTGTGGAACATAGCAGTCAACAAGATTCTATGTGACCTAGAAGGGGGGGCTGCAATGTCGTGGCCTATGCGGACGACGTTGCGATTATCTTCTCGGGGAAATACCCCCAAACACTGTGCGACTTAATGTCCACAAAGCTAGCGCAACTGTCGGATTGGACAGAATCGCGCGGTCTGGGAGTAAATCCCTCAAAAACGGAACTCGTACTATTCACAAATAAATACAAGGTCCCGCCCCTCAACCCTCCAATACTACAAGGATGCAGGCTCTCCTTTAGCGACAGTGCCAGTTACTTAGGGTTGGTAATTGACAAGAAGCTTAGCTGGAACCTGAATGTCAAAGACAGAGTGAAGAAGGCAATGACTGCACTCTACACATGCAAAAAAGCTATTGGGCTAAGATGGGGTATGAACCCAAGCATAGTCCAATGGATATATCAAGCTATAGTTAGACCAATACTACTCTACGGAGTTACGGTGTGGTGGCCGGCCCTATCAAAAAGGGCGATCACCAAGCAACTGGGCAAAGTCCAGCGGACTGCCGCCCTATGCATCAGCGGAGCTCTTCGCACCACCCCAAATGATGCGCTAAATGCCATCCTATGCCTACAGAGCCTTGACCTCGCAGGAAAGGAACGGGCAGAAGCAGCAGCAATACGTCTAAGAGACTCAGATCAATGGGTGACACAGTGCATAGGTCACTCAGCCATATTAAATAATAGCAGTACCGTCCCCTCAAAAACAGACTACCAAGTTCCAAGAGAGTACACAGACACTCCCTTCGACACAATCATCCCTCACAGAGACGAATGGCTCGAGGGACTCCCAGGCCCAGATGGGGCCATAAACATCTTCACAGATGGATCAAAGCTGGACGACAGAGTCGGAGGGGGAATCTACTCTGAACAGCTAAGCATAAGGCATTCCTTCAGACTCCCAGATCATTGCAGTGTCTTTCAAGCGGAAGTCATAGCAATCAGGGAGGCTCTAGACTGCCTACAAGCGGCTGCCGTCACGGCAACCAAGCTAAACATTTATAGCGACAGCCAGGCTGCGATCAAATCGCTGAGCGCGATTTCCTCGAACTCGGCCACCGTGGCAGACTGCCGCAAATCTCTGCACGAGATGGCTCAGCAATTTGCTATTAGCCTGATTTGGGTCCCGGGCCACCGGGACATCGAGGGCAACTGTATAGCGGACGAGCTGGCCAGATCTGGCACTACAATCCCCCTTCTCCAAGACAAGGAGGATATCTGTATGCCAATGGCCACCTGTAAGCTCATTATAAGGGAGCAATACAAGCGACTAAACAACGATATGTGGCAAACAGTGCCACGATGTCGCACAACTCGGCAAACATGGCCGACCATGGACATGAAGCGCACCTCCGAGCTCCTCAAGTTAAGCAGGAAAAGGTGCAGCGTGGTCACACGTTCCCTCACGGGACACTGGCTAATAGGCACCCACGCTAACAGGCTGGGGGCCCCACATAACGATTTTTGTCGCAGCTGTAGAGACGAGGAAGAGGAGGAGACAGTGGAACATCTGTTCTGCTCCTGCCCAGCTCTCAGCAGAAGAAGGCTACAGCACCTGGGCTCAGCCTTTCTACACGACATCTCAGAGATGTCCAAACTATGTCCCAGGAGGATAGCGAACTTTGTGAGAGCATCTGGCTGGGATAATTGCTGACAGGAAGTCTCACAACGCAGGAAGGAAATGATCCTATGCGGTATCACAACGGGCCCGGCAGCCGCCTCAACCTAACCTAACCTAACCTAGTCTAATAGCTATCTTTCTTGCATGTTCGCGTTTGGTTCGGCTACGCACCGCGCGTCATGCGGCAGCGCCCCTCGGTCGGTTGGGCGGGAGGAGGGCTGCGTTTTGCCTGGGATCCGCGCGTAACAGCCTTCTGCTGGTGTCACACGGGCCACTTGACGGTGCAGTAACTGCATCGCCTCTTGAAAGATGCAGTCATTGCATGTCAACGTCCAAAGAGACGACAATCCGAGCGCGTTCGTTCCAAAGAGAGCAGAAGCGAAAAAACGACGGCAGACGGCAGCAAACACAGCAAGTATCATAACCTTCGTTGTTGTTGTTGTGCATTGCGTCTGAGGGAGGCTAGAGCTACAAGGAGACAAGCGGCACAGAGACGACAATCTGAACGCGTTCGTTCCAAAGAGAGCAGAAGCGACAAAACGACGGCAGACGGCAGCAAACACAGCAAGAATCATAACCTTCGTTGTTGTTGTTGAGCATTGCGTCTGAGGGAGGCTAGAGCTACAAGGAGACAAGCGGCACAGAGACGACAATCTGAGCGCGTTCGTTCCAAAGAGAGCAGAAGCGACAAAACGACGGCAGACGGCAGCAAACACAGCAAGAATCATAACCTTCGTTGTTGTTGTTGTGCATTGCGTCTGAGGGAGGCTAGAGCTACAAGGAGACAAGCGGCACAGAGACGACAATCTGAACGCGTTCGTTCCAAAGAGAGCAGAAGCGACAAAACGACGGCAGACGGCAGCAAACACAGCAAGAATCATAACCTTCGTTGTTGTTGTTGTGCATCGCGTCTGAGACAGGCTAGAGCTACAAGGATACCAGCGGCACAGAGACGACAATCCGAGCGCGTTCGTTCCAAAGAGAGCAGAAGCGACAAAACGACAGCAGACGGCAGCAAACACAGCAAGAATCATAACCTTCGTTGTTGTTGTTGTGCATTGCGTCTGAGGGAGGCTAGAGCTACAAGGAGACAAGCGGCACAGAGACGACAATCCGAGCGCGTTCGTTCCAAAGAGAGCAGAAGCGACAAAACGACGGCAGACGGCAGCAAACACAGCAAGAATCATAACCTTCGTTGTTGTTGTTGTGCATTGCGTCTGAGACAGGCTAGAGCTACAAGGATACAAGCGGCACAGAGACGACAATCCGAGCGCGTTCGTTCCAAAGAGAGCAGAAGCGACAAAACGACGGCAGACGGCAGCAAACACAGCAAGAATCATAACCTTCGTTGTTGTTGTTGTGCATTGCGTCTGAGGGAGGCTAGAGCTACAAGGAGACAAGCGGCACAGAGACGACAATCTGAACGCGTTCGTTCCAAAGAGAGCAGAAGCGACAAAACGACGGCAGACGGCAGCAAACACAGCAAGAATCATAGCCTTCGTTGTTTTTGTGTTGCACTGCGTCGGACGGAGGCTACAACTACAGGAAAAAGCAAGCGGCAAAGAGACGACCATCTGGTAACAGCAGAAGCAGCAACGATTCGGGAAGCGACAACGAGTTAACGGCGAACAGCGAGAGCAAGGCAAGGCAACAAGAGAGGACGGCAATAGCGACATCGACAGGCAAGCGAGATCTGGATGTGGTGGTGTGTGTGCGTCAAATTTGGAGTCTGGAAAGTTCAGCGCAGAAGCGAGAGTTAACAGAGAAGCGATCGTTAACAGAGACGACATTAAAGGCGATTTCGGAGTCGATGTTAACTGGAAAGTTAACAGGCCAACAGTAAGCAGCAGTGTTTAAGTTGATTTAATTACATTTCCTTAGATATAAGCTAATATCAATTATTTTGTATTTAAATCGTCACGATGCAAGTTGAAGAGATAATGACACTGAGAGTCGCAGATTTGTGAGAGAAGTTAAGAGAGCTTGCATTGCAGACGACGGGACGAAAGCGCGATTTGCAAGATAGACTATTAATACATCACGGCTTTCCAGTTGAGGATGAAGAAGAGTCAGAGGATGAGTCCTAAGTAACAGCAGTCGATGATACCGTAGCAGTTCAACCAGGTACGCGACAGGCAGAGTATAAATCTTGGTTTACGCTAAAAGACGTGGAAGGTAGTGTGTCACAATTTTCTGGTTCAATAACCCCGACATCAATCAATGGATAGAGGAATTAGAAGAATGCGCAGCTACTGTTCAATGGAGTCAATTATAATTATTCATTTATCTTTCGCTCGTAGTTTGCGTGATATTCGTAACTGGAATTCGTTGAAGGCAGCTCTGTTGGATGAGTTTAGTGTTAAACTGTCGTCCGTAGAAGTACATAGAATGTTGCAAAAGCGCCAGCAGAAAAAAGGAGAGTCGTTGCATGAGTTCTTGTATGCGTTAATGGAGATAGCCAAGCCAATTAAACTAGATGATGAGAGCTTAATCGAATATTTTGTGGATGGTATACCAGACGCTAGGGCAAGTAAAGTAATGTTGTACCAAGCTAGAAACTTAAAGGAGCTTAAATTTCAGATCGATGTTTACCAGAAAGCTAGAGGCGGATCCAAGCCGATGAGCAAGAATTGGCCGCTGAGTAATAAAAGTGAGCTTCCGGTGAAAGGGTCGATGGCAGAGAATTTTAGGAAATGTTTTAAGTGTGGAGACAAATCGCATTTGAGGAAAGATTGTCCCAAAAATAATTTTTGTTGTTTCAAATGTGGCCAACCAGGGCACCGTGCTGCAAGCTGTAATGTCAAGGTCGAAGCTGAACAAAAAAAGAGATCGAATACGAACATTATTCGAGATAAGGATGTCGTTGATAAGCCGTCAGGTATTTTCACTCCATCAGGTTTGGAATTAAAGGATGTTAAGTACGCAAATTGAATTTTCCAAGGTTTGGTTGATACTGGAGCAGATTTGTGTTTAATTCGCAGGAGGGTATTTTTGAAATTTGGAAATCTTGAACTGATCGGCCAGGAGAAATGTTTAACAGGTATTGGAGACAGTCAAGTTGTAACTTTTGGTAGCTTTTCGATAACAGTGAAAATTGATGAGATTGAAATGGAGGTAGAATTTCATGTCATTCCAGAGGAGGATATTGGTTTTGAAGCCATTTTAGGAAGTACTATTCTGGATCATGTTGACATGCAAGTGTCTAAGACACGAACAAGATTCGTTCGTAGAGTTTGTGGCGAGGATCAAAATAAGAAACTTGATCAGGTAGCATCGTCCTCATGCGTGGAATTGTTTAATGAATTTAAAGGCATAAAGGAGTTTTCTATTGATGTTGGGCATCTCAGTGAAGCACATGCTAGAGAGGTTAGAAGTATGGTAGAAGAGTACCAACCTCAGAGAAATGTAGATGCGCCGATCAAAATGAAAATTTGATTAGTGGATGAGATACCGTTACCGTTGTGTGAACAGGAAATCGTGGACAAGCAAGTGGAAGAGTGGCTGGCTCAGAAGATTATAAAGCCTAGTACATCGGAGTATGCATCACCAGTAGTGTTGGTACCCAAAAAGAACGGTAGCAAGAGACTATGCTGTGATTACCGAAAGCTGAATGAGAAAATAGTTCGCGATAACTTTCCAATGTCACATATGGATACAGTGTTGGAGAAACTGCAGGGTGCAAAGTATTTTACCACGTTGGATTTAACGAATGGGTTTTTCCATGTGCCTGTAGAAGTTGAGTCTCAAAAATATACGTCTTTTGTGACTCAGAATGGTCAGCTCAAATTTTTATATGTACCATTCGGAATTTCAAATTCTCCAGCGGTGTTTACCAGATTTATAATGGCTGTGTTGAGAGATTTGGTAAAGAATAACGAAGCAGCAGTCTATATGAAGTCTCGAATCAACTTTCATAGAGATCGGTTGTGTCGCGCTTGTGCAAAGTTGTTTTCTTTATTCTGCTTTAGCGGAGCATTCTCTTGTGTGCTAAAAATAGCATACATCATAAATTCGGGTGCTGCTTTGTGCGGTGTCGGCAATTGGACAAAAACAAAAAACACATTTGTGAACGTTTTTATACCCGATACTCAAAATGAGTATTGGGGTATATTAGATTTGTGGTAAAAGTGGATGTGTGTAACGTCCAGAAGGAATCGTTTCCGACCCCATAAAGTATATATATTCTTGATCAGCATCAATAGCCGAGTCGATTGAGCCCTGTCTGTCTGTCCGTCTGTCCGTCCGTCCGTCCGTCCGTCCGTCCGTCCGTCCGTCCGTCCGTCCCCTTCAGCGCCTAGTGCTCAAAGACTATAAGAGCTAGAGCAACGATGTTTTGTATCCAGACTTCTGTGATATGTCACTGCTACAAAAATATTTCAAAACTTCGCCCCGCCCACTTCCGCCCCCACAAAGGACGAAAATCTGTGGCATCCACATTTTTAAAGATACAATAAAGCCAAAAACGCAGAATCGTAGAGGATGACTATATGTTTTAGAGTGTAAAATCTCAACCAGATCGTATAATTATTATAGCCAGAATCAAGAAAACAATTTCATTCTTTCTCGCTCTGTCTCTCTCTAACACACAGGTTTCAGGGTCGGCTTTGCCAATTGCAAAATATGAGTTCAAGGATCTCAGAACCCATAAGAGCCAGAGCAACCAAATTTGTTATCGGACCTTGACCGTTTCGTGTCCAAATTTCGCCACACCCCCTTCCGCCCCCGCAAAGGACGAAAATCTGGGGCATCCACAAATCTCAGAGACCATTAAGGCTAGAGTAACTAAATTTGGTATCCGTACTTCTGTAAGATCTCACTATAAAACGTATATCTCAGAATTTCGCCCTACCCCCTTCCGCCCCCACAAAGAACGAAAATCTGTTGCATCCACAATATTGCACATTCGAGAAAACTAAAAACGCAGAATCATAGATAATGACCATATCTATCAGATTGCTGAATCTGGATCAGATCGGATCATTTTTGTAGCCAAAAGCAAGAAATCAATTTTCAGTGGCTACGCAGCGCCCGACGTCACGCTCAGACTGATTTTCTGTCTCTCTCGCACGCACTCTTTGTCGTGTCGTTTAATATTAGCAGCGTCTGCCGGAGGAAAGCCATACTGAATTAGTATCGGGTATAACTGTAGAGTTGCGGTGTACGCAGCAACTCACAACGTTCCCCCTCGTTACAACTGTATTCACTGCGCTTCGGGCAAGACATTCCCCTCAGTCTGCGCACAGCCGCACAAGAGGGGCAATAAAAACTTCGCTTATCAGCTACGGTATAATGAATGCGAATAGTTCATCTGACTCTCGGCTTAGAAATAAGCGGACTGATCATGAGAGAATGCTTCTAATATCAGGCAAATTACCTTCTGAGATTCGTTCTGAGTACCGTTCAGAGGCTGAACGCTCTACATGCACAGAAACCACAACAACAGTAACATTCACTAGTGCCACCAACAACACCACCTACACCATGGCAACTGCTACAATAAGCAGTATCTGCCCTGCACTAAGCTTTGATAGCCAAGAAAACTCCATATCCACATGCCCCGACGACACTGAGGCAAAACCACTTCGCACTGCTGCCGAACGACTTCTGGATGCTCAAAAACGGAGAACGGGCAAAAGAAAAAACGATCAGACTTTGTCATCCTATTCTAAATCTAAACGAGGGAGCGGCGGCCGGGACCTGGGCTTGCCCCCCACTACAAGCCAACAGGCAAACACCAACAACAGATTTGCCATTCTTGACACGAACATCCCAAGTGATAGTAATAATGAGGAAGTTCGGATGAATGTAGATGCAGACGCTGGAAATGACCAAATGGATGAACACCTTTATGAAGCAGTTAATACAGACCAGTGTCTTCAAGGAGAATCAACGAGCTCTGGTAATCAGCTTAAAGGCCCTCCAAAACCACCGCAAATAGTTGTCAATATTAGCAACTTAAATGACTTATTTGATGTCATAAAGGACGTTGCAAATTTGAATAACGTTGTCGTCAAAGCTAACCAGGGGGAAACGGCCAGAATCCTCCCCAAAGACAGTGATACCTATAGAGCAATTGTGGATTGTTTCGATGCCATTGGAATAGAATTCCACACATACCAATTGCAGACTGAAAAGCCTCATAGAATTGTTGTAAGAGACCTACATCATAGCACCCTAAACAATGATATTACCGCCGATTTTAAAATGTTGGGCTTCGAGGTCCTTCACATCCATAATCCAAGCTCAAGGACTAACAAGGACGAAAAACTTAATATTTTGTGCATTAATATTAAGCCTTGTGCAAAAATTAACGAAATTTACCAAGTCAAGACCCTTTGCCGCCAAAAAATAAGGATTGAAAGGATGCGAAAATCCACAGAGATTGCTCAATGTCGTCGATGCCAGGATTTCGGCCACACAGCCAAATACTGCCGCCGACATCACAACTGTGCCAGATGCGGTGAAAATCACCAAACCTCACAATGCACACGCCCCCTAGATGCACAGCCAACCTGCATTCACTGCTCTGGAAGCCATATGGCCAGTTACAAAGGATGGTATCAGGAGTTTCTACGCCGATCAATGGGCTCCGCAAAGAAGGCAATTAATACGAACAGGACGGGTCATGTCCCCTTAAATAATCAAGTGGCATATGCTTACTCTACCACACTTCCTGGAGACCAGCAACAGTTTCCTACCTTGCAGTCTAGTCACAAAAAGGGGGCTAATAGACCAACAATACAGCAGCACCAGCGAAATATTGTTCAGCACCAACCTTTGGTAGGCACTAGAAGTAATACAGGAGCCTCCTACGCTGCCGTAGCAAATGGTAATTCAAATGCAATACCTGTTACACCTGCTCAGCGTCGTTTTCATAGTCTACAAGCGCATCAGCCACAAGGATTGAATAACCAGCAACAGAATTCATATGAAGTTCAGGCACTGCTACAACAACAGCAGACACAATTTCAACAATGGCAACAACAGCTCCAACAGCAGCAGCAGCAGCAGTTTCTTATGTGGCTACAGCAACATCAGCAAGAACAGCAGCAGCATAATAGTCAAGCCAATCAACGCCTTGAAAAACTCGAAAAAATGGTTTTTGAATTGGCCAACACGATTAAGCAATGGGCTGGATCTAATCTTCAGCTCCAGAACAACGTTTCAGCATCTCAATGAACCCACTAAAGGTTCTCATCTGGAATGCTAACGGCATTTCAGGGAAAGCAAAAGAAGTTGAGCTCTTCGCGCACAAGAATAGCGTTGACATTCTTCTTTTGACGGAGATCAGAATTAAAAGAGGGGCAGCTGTAAAAATACATGGATATGCCTTCTATCCAGCCTTCAAGCCATCGCGGAATAATAATAGCGTTGGTGGAGTTGCGGTTTTAGTTAAGACTTCTCTTCGTCATTTTCCACAAAGGGTCATTGAGACACGCAGCATGCAAATGTCAGCAGTAAAAGTAGCCACAGGACTGGGCGATGTGGAGTTCAGCGCCATTTACTGCCCTCCCAGAGTCAGGATTGAGGAAAGACATTACATCGATGCACTCCGTGCTTGCGGGCAAGGGTATTTGGTTGGTGGTGACAGGAATGCCCGACACTGGCTGTGGGGAGACACTTACAATTCCCCTAGGGGGCGAGAGCTAGCGGAAGCCATCTCTGCTACTGGCGCTAAGATCCTTGCAACTGGATCACCAACCAGGTACCCATATGTACTCAATCACACGCCGTCCTGCATAGACTTCGCAGTACATCATGGTATTCCGGATTCTCGAGCAACAATAAGTCAGAGCTGGGATCTGGACTCCGACCATCTGGCCTTAGTCATCAGCATTAAAACAGATGGCATTATAGAAAATCCAAGCCCTCATCTAGTCACCAAGCACACTGATCTGCTCGCATTTAGGCAACATTTGGAGAGGTCGATTCAACTGAACGTCACGCTAAACTCTGAGGAAGATATCGAGATGGCTGTAGATAACATCACAGAGAGTATACACATGGCTGCTGCTGCCTCAACGCCCTCGCATCCTCCGACAAGCGCCGCCTTTGGAATAGTTCTTACAAGAGAGGCCAGAGAGCTTTTGTCACAAAAAAAGACTTCGAAGACGCTCAATCCGATCTCAAGACCCATGGGACCGAATTCTATGGAACCGGGCTGCCAAGCCCGTGGATGCTGGATATTCGCTTTGGAAGACCACTAAGTCTCTTAAGAGACAACCGTTCAGACAGATTCCCATCCGGTGTCCCAACGGTGAACTTGCTAGAAACGAAGAAGAGCAGGCCAATTTGTTTGCACATCATTTAGGGGACAGGTTCACCCATTACCAATTCGCCACGGAGGCGCAGTACAAAGAGACAAAAGATAGTCTGCAAACACCTCTACAAATGGCCTTACCCATTAAACCAGCCAGGGCTGAGGAGATTGTTGAAGTCATCAAGTCCCTACCGAGGAAGAAGGCTCCTGGCACTGACAGAGTGTGCAATTCCACACTGAAAGCATTGCCTACTCGGGCGATACTCTACATAGTGCTCATTTTTAACGCCATGTTAAGGATGCAGTTTTTCCCTAAGCAGTGGAAGATAGCAACAATCCTGATGATCCATAAGCCTGGAAAACCGGAGGACGACCCTGAGTCGTATCGGCCAATAAGTCTTTTGTCTTCCTTATCTAAGGTATGGGAGAGGCTTCTTGCCAATCGTCTTGGTAGTATTAACAAGGAATGCCGTATCTTGCCGGATCACCAGTTTGGCTTTCGGGAGGGACACGGCACAGTGGAGCAAGTCCACAGATTGGCAGGACACATCCTACAGGCCTATGATGATCTAGAATACTGCAATGCAGTCTTCATTGATATGCAGCAAGCCTTCGATAGAGTTTGGCATATCGGCCTACTGAGCAAAATTAAAAAACTGTTCCCAGCACCATACTACGGTGTCCTACGATCATACTTGGAAGGACGTCAGTTTATGGTCAGGTTCAGGAACACACATTCAACACCTTGCCAAATGAGAGCTGGAGTTCCACAGGGCAGAGTCCTTGGCCCGCTGCTTTACTCTATCTATACTGCAGATCTACCCTCCCCAAGCGAGCAACATATGGAGGCCCCCCATTAAGCTCTGCTTGCTACCTACGCGGACGATATAGCACTGCTCTACAGCTCCAAGTGCCGCCTTGAGGCAGCAGATGGTCTCCAAGAGTACCTCTACTCTTTGGCAGCTTGGTGCAAAAGATGGAATTTAAAAGTCAACCCACTGAAGACCACCAATCCATGCTTCACCCTGAAAGCGCTCATAGACCACACCCCACCCATAAAGTTTGAAGGCGTAACTTTGGACCAACCAGAGCAAGCAAAGTATCTCGGTATCACCCTTGATAAGCGTCTTACTTTTGGTCCACACTTGAAAGCTACGGCTCGTAAATGCGGGCAAAGAATGCAGCAATTGCGGTGGCTGATTAACAGAATAAGCACCATGTCACTGAGAGCCAAAAGAGCAGTTTATGTTCACTGTGTAGCCCCGATCTGGCTCTACGGTGTGCAGATTTGGGGTATAGCTGCCAAATCGAACTATAAACGGATACAGGTCTTGCAGAATCGCGCCATGAGGCAAATAACGAACTGCCCTTGGTACGTGCGCGGCTCCACCCTACATCGGGATTTGAATCTGCATACAGTAGAGGAGCAGATTGGAAGGCACACCAGCAGATACAGTGACAGGCTAATTAGACACCATAGTATGCTCGCCAGACGATTACTACCTGCCAGGCCTTTGAGGCGGTTGAAGAGATTGGGTTTTGCCAAAACTATTGGCCAACTCTAAGTTTCCCTCCCAATATTATAATATTATATTTTTTGTAAGTCCTCTCGCATTTAGCATTAGGTTTGGCTACCCCAATATTATTTACCAGTGATGTTAAGATACGTTATATGCAATGTACGGATTCAACGCTTAATAAAAAAAAAAATAAAATAAAATAAAAAGCAGTCTATATGGATGACGTAATTATTTTTAGACAAGATATAGAAGAGGGTTTGTTAATGTTGAGAAAAGTACTGAAGATAGCGGAAATGAATGGGCTACGTATAAATTGGAGAAAGTGTCAGCTGTTGCGACAAAAGGATAATTTTCTGGGGTATATAATAGAAAAGAATACGATAAGACCAAGTGATGAGAAGACGAGGGCAGTCGAAAAGTGTCCAGTGCCAGTTGATAAAAAAGCAGTGCAGCGTTTCATAGGATTGACTTCTTATTTCCGAAAGTTTATTGAGGGTTATGCTGTTATTGCAAAACCGTTGACAGATCTGCTGCGGAAGGATGTTAAATTCGAATTTAAGGAGATACATCAGGTTGCGTTTGAACAACTAAAGGTAGCATTGATTAGTAGACCTGTTTTAGAAATGTACAACCTGAAGTTGGAGACAGAAATCCATACTGATGCATCAAAATGGGCATATGGAGCCGTGCTACTGCAAAAGAGTTTGGAAGACAGCCAATTCCATCCAGTTCAATATATGAGCCGTAGGACTAAGCCATGTGAAGAGAAATATCCTGCTTATGACCTCGAGGTTCTGGCAATTATCGAAGCTTTAGTGAAATGCCGTGTATACTTTTTGGGTATAAGGTTCAAAATTGTCATAGATTGTAATGCATTTACAATGACGATCAAAAAGAAAGACGTTCCTTTGAGAGTAGCACGTTGGTCCATGTACCTACAAGATTTTAATTATGTTATAGAACATCGCTCAGGAACGAAGATGAGGCACGTTGACGCGTTGAGTCGTGTATCTTGTTTTATGGCGACCGAAAGTATAGCTCATCGTTTGAAAGAAGCTCAGCTAACCGACGATTAGGTTAAGGCCGTTAAAAGTAATGTGGAGGACAAGGAATATGAGGATTATTATATTCAGAATCCGATTTTGTTTAAAGATCCGGATAAGGAGCTTATTGTAGTACCAGCTCAGTTGGAAAATGAAATTATATCAATAGCACATAATCAAGGACATTTTTCAGTTAAAAAACACACAAGATATAATTGAAAAGTCGTATTATATTCCGAAGTTAAAAGACAAAGTGTGGCGCGTAGTAAATAGTTGTGTCGAGTGTATCATTGTCAATGAAAAGACAGGAAAACGTGAGGGTTATTTGCAACCAATAGACAAGGGTGATAGGCCGTTACAAACGTATCACATTGATCACGTTGGACCAATGGAAATGCCTAAAAAACAGTACAATTATATACTGGTTGTCGTTGATGGTTTTTCTAAGTTTGTTTGGTTATATTCTACTCGGAGTAGGCACAGTGCGAGTCAATCATTTTCTGCTGCCCTGAACATCCTCCTCTCCCTTGCAGGATTGCATAGTATAGTTGAGGGCTATGGCTGAGTACATGCCCCGGACACGATCCATCCAAAAACGGTGATCTGGGCCACCGGCTCGAAGTATTTGGAACCCGTATCTAGAACCACCAGCGCCGTCGGGAAGATGTTGAGGCTTCGATGTTGTAGAAGTGAGCGCTGGGGTCCCAACCACGGGGCGGCTCAGGCGAAGAAAATGGTGGCAGGTCCGTAACGGATGGACTCCTTGGCAGACCCGGCAACGGTACGAGGTAATCTCTCGAGCACGACGGCTCTCCGTCGTGCGGTTGGCGCGAGGACGTTGGGCCATGTCTGGATGCAAAATACAAGGATGGAATAAAAAAATTGGAAGGAGTATTTGTAAGGAGCGTATAACTGATTTTTTTTTTTTATTTTTTTATTTTTTTTTTTTTTTATTTTATTAGAAATCAGCTTTACTTAAACTATGATCTAATATTAGTGATATTTACATTGGCTTACTACATATTATAAGAGTTTAATGATTAGGTTTATATATACATTTTAATGATGTGTTATTCAGCAAATTTTTCTATTTTTTATGTTCAATGGGTGGAGACGTTTGAGTCTGCGTGGGATTTGGGGGTGCAGTAATCCTCTAGCTGTTTCATTTGGATGGTTAATGAGCCTATCGTTGTATCGACTGCTATGATGGTTTATTTGATCTCCAATTTTTGGGATGAGGAGATCTCTTTCCAGCATTGTGGTCCGAACAAACCACGGGGCACCTGTCATCGCCCTTAGAGCCTTCGCTTGCATGACTCTGATTTTATTCAGATGCGTCTTCGCTGCACATCCCCAGACTTGAATGGCATATGTCCATATAGGGATTATAGTTGCCTTGTACAATATGACTTTATTGCGTAGGGGAAGCTTACTTTTTGAGTTCATGAGCCAGTGCAACTTTTTGAGTTTGTTTTGACATTTGATGACTGTAGCTCTGATATGCGGTCCCCAAGTTAGGCTTTTATCGAAGTGGACACCGAGGTAGCAGTGACTGCTCTTGCGCGGAATTATATTTCCGTTGAAGGTTAGGTCTGGTGGGTGCTTGCTTCTTAGAGTAAAATTTACGTTAACTGACTTTGTTTCGTTAATTGTGATGTTCCATTTTTTTGCCCATTTTTCCACGGATTCGAGGTAGATTTGAAGTTGTTCAGCAACGGCTCTATAGCAGGTGGATGACGAAAGAATAGCAGTATCGTCAGCGTAAGTGGCGACCAGGAAGTTGCTTGGGTTGACGTGCGGTAGCGGCATGTCGCGTGTAAACAATGTGTACAGGATTGGCCCAAGGACGCTGCCTTGTGGAACTCCAGCTCTGATAATTTTTATGTCTGAAATAGCGTCCTTGATTGTGACAATAAACGTTCTTTCTCCCAAAAATGACTTTATGACTGAATACTGGGGGGCGGGTAGTAGAATCTTTAATTTATATAAAAGTCCCTTGTGCCAGACTTTGTCGAAAGCTTGTTTCACGTCGAGAAACACCCCTGAGCAGTATTGCTTAGTTTCATAAGCGTTGAGGATGTGTTGAGCCACTCTGTGTACTTGTTCCGGAGTCCCGTGCTGTCTTCTGAAACCGAATTGGTGCTGTGGAATAGCTTCCTTGACGCAGCTTTCAGCCACCATTCTGCTCAAGAATATTCTTTCGAATATCTTGGAGAAAACTGGCAGTAGGCTTATTGGTCTGTATGACTCTAGGGCTGACGTTGGTTTACCTGGCTTTAGTATCATCACAATCATTGCACACTTCCATTGGGTGGGGAAGTGGCCGATGCGAAGGATGGCGTTGTAGAGTGCAACTAGAAACATAACTCCCTTGCGTGGAAGCAGTTTTGCGATGCGGGCATCTATTAAATCGTGCCCAGGAGCTTTGTTGTTCACAAGAGCTTTTATTTCCGCTTGGACTTCAGAAGGTGAAACTGGCTTGGTTGGTATCGACATCTGTAGGGGCGCTTCTAAGTACCAGGAGAGTGCTCGCGTGTGATCTTGAGGTGCTACATCGGCTGGAGTGAATCTGGTCTCTAAATTTCTAGCGAACGCTTCTGCTTTTTCCAAGTCAGACTTCACCCAGGTACCGTTGTCGTTTCTTAATGGAAAGCTGCACAGTGGCTGCCTCTTGATGCCACGGGTGAGTTTCCAGAGATTGACCTGGCTACTTTCGGTTGTATCGGCTCTTTTTAGCATTTCGTCGAAGTGTTTGCTGCTTTTCTCAGCGAGGGCCTTTTTTAAGTTTCTGCCCGCTCTGTGCATCTGAGCTTTAGTGTCTGGGTCGTGAGTTCTTATGAAAGCTTTCCTTAGTCTTCTCTTGATACGCACAAGGTTTTCGATGTGAGGGTCAGGTGATGCAGCAGGTCGGGTCGAGCGCTCCTCGGACGTGGGTGGTTCTGCGGAGAGAGCTGCTTCCTGGATGAGGCTATTAAGCGAGCGTACAGCCGCGTCAATGTCTTCTGGAGACTCGAATCTCTCGTTAAGTCGGATGTGATCTTCCAAATGGGTTTGAAAAATCTCAATGTTTGCTCGACTGTGCAGGAGCTTCTGTTTAGTGGGGTAGTTGACAGGGGATAAGTGCATTTCTATGAGAAGCGGTAGGTGATCGGAGGGAAGGTCGAAGTTCGCTTGTATGTGCAGGAATCTATGGGGAACGCCTTTGTAGATAGCGAAATCCAAGGCACTAGGCGATCTGTTGGAGTCGTATGGGTAGTGGGTTGCAGAGCCAGTGGCAAGAATGTTGGCTCCACTTGAGACTATATAGTCGTGGATTTCGCGACCTCTAGGGCAGGAGCGAGGGTTTCCCCACCATTGGTGCTTCGCATTCCAGTCCCCAGCTGCAATGTATTTTGGCCCAAAACTAGATAATAAAGAGCGGAACTGAGAACTTGTCCATAAGGTAGCAGGAGGACAGTAGATAGCCGAGATAGTTGTTTCTCCTAGAGAGGTGCTTAGCACCATGTTAGCGGCTTGAATTTGGCCATCTGTAATGGGGTTGATTGGGAAGTGCTTGAGGCTGCTGCGGATGAGGATAGCAGATCCTCCTCTGAAACTATCGGAGGGATGATTTGCAGTGTAGAGTTCGTATCCTATTAGTTTGAATGTTGTTCTGCTGCAGAAGTGCGTTTCCGAGAGAAGCATTATGTCGATTTGATTCGATGCAATGAAGTTTTTGAGTTCTAGGCTTTTGTTGGCTATGCCCGACGCATTCCAAATACCTATACGGTAAGGCATTTTGAGAGGCTAGTGGCTGAGAGAATGTTGAGGATCTGCTCTTGCATTTTCATAAGCCTGTTTTGCATTAGCATGAATTGGTCTAGCTTATCTGCAAGATTCATTAGCTTGTTCTCAAGAGGCGTGTTGTGAGGTGATTCTGGTTGGGTACGAGTACGGGATGGGTTCCGGTTTCCTGGTTCTCTTGCTATACTCCTTGATCGGTGCTGGGCTCCTCTAGCGACTTCAGCATAGGATATATGTTTTTCCTGACTTTTTGGCTGGGAAATGGACATATCGTTGCGTGGCATGTCCCTCTGTCTGCTGCTTCTCGAGAGCGAGCGAGAGTTTTTCTGGGTGCGCCCGGAAGTATTCTTTCCCCTAGGTTGCGCCTGATGAGTGTTTTCCCAATTTACCTGTGGTGGTTGTGGGTACAATTTCAATAGAAGCTGTTGGTAGACCCTACAACCTCTATAATTGGCAGTGTGGGAGCCAAGACAGTTGGCACACTTGGGCTCGACGTCTTGTGGCTTTGAGCATTCTATGGTGGCATGCGGACCCCCGCATTTAACACAAACAAATTTTTTGTTGCAATATCTTTTGGTGTGTTCGTATTCTTGACAACGGTGACACTGTGATATCTCCTGTTTGCGTTGTGGCTGCTCAACAGTTATCTTTTGTCTGCAGAGGTCTGATACTTTGAAAATCTCTTTATTATTTTCATTTGGCTCTAAGTCCACGAAAAATAAGCTGAGCTGCTTCTTGGTCGCTCTGTTAAGAGGATTGTGGATGAATCGGGCTAGATGCCCCTTGGCCATGAGATCTTGCTTAATATAATCAGTTGGGGTGGAGTGGTGAAGATTTTTGATTACTACTCTATATGACCGTTCTTCTTTCAACTGGTAGCTATGACAGAGAACGCCTTTAGCCATCAACGCGGAGGCGATTTTGCGGTAAGTGGTTGAGTCGTTGCATAGGAGTCTAATTTGTCCTCCAGTGCTTGTTTTTATACGGTAATTTTCGGGGCTTGCCAACGTATCCAGCATTGACCAGAACATTGCGATGTCGTTTACCCCGGGTATGATGATTGGAGGAGGCAAAGGGTTGCGTTTGGTTATAGGGGATTCATTACACTCCTTGTGAGGGCTGAGGTCCATATCTTCGGTACCGTCGGCAGTTGAGTCGTCAGTGTCCGCGAGTGGCGCATAGTAGTTTGCGAAAGAAGGGTTTCGACTACTTGGGAGACTGCGTTCAGTTGAGTGAAGTTTCCTTTTTGGAGGAGGGAGAGCTCCTCTGTCCTGCCAAGAAACATGAGGGTCGTCAGTTGGCTGTGGGGCATGGTAGTGGGGAATGTTATTGGGACCATCCGTAGCACGTTGGTCGTTAACTTGCTTTTGCGTAGAATTAAGTATTGTCAGTTCTGAAGTGAGCTGGGCTTTAAGAGCTGAGGCAGTAGCAGAACTCATTGGATCAGCAGTTGACGGTTTGTTAATGCTACGAGAGACTTTAGTAAGGGACTTAGATGAACGTAGTTCCATTTTTAAGTCAGGTAGATTTGGGCGTTTAACCCAGACGAAGTTGAGGTCTAGTCTGTAGGCGCGTGCACTGACCGTAGGTCGCGCCCGCTTTAGGGGCCCGCGAGCGACGGGGCCAAACACGAGTACCGCGCGCTAAGGAACCCGAGCGGCGCTTAGTCCCACTGGTACCGCGCGCTTAGATTCACGAGCGGCACTTAGTTTCACGAGTACCGCGCGCTTAAACGTTTTCGCACAAGTAAGTTGTTTGTTGTTGCCACTGTAGTGGGCTTGTCCGTTTTTATTGCTTTTGCAAAGTCTTTCACAGCGATGTTGGAACGCGTCCGTATTCAACGAGAGCATGATCGAGACTCGTATAACTGATTAAAGGTACATTTAGAACATTGGAAATTGCCACGCGGTTGCATGGTCTGATGAGTCCATGTGGGTCTAAGGACGGATTTACATTCAAGTGCCGGCTTGAATTCGGCACGGAGCGTTGATCATTCATTCCGTTATTATTTTGGAAATATTCCTTTTGGTCAAGCGTAGGAGACCGTTCGAGAAATTCTGGGGAGGAAGCTGAAAGGAAATTACTTTCGTGGTAGGAACCCGAGTCTTCTACCAGTTTGTTAGGTAGTCTTGAAGTTCTACTTGAAAAGCCCCACTAGGCACTGGGCCTGTGAGTACCCAGACGAAAACTGTTTCTTGTCCGCCGCTCAGCACGACGGATGGTAGGACATCAGCTCCAATCAGGAGATCGATGGGAGAGCTATTGAAAAATGTAGGATCCGCCCATGGAAGGCTCGGCAAGTCTCTCAAGAGATCGGATGCGATGGAATATTCGCGGCCAATTCCGGAATAACGTAGGTTGTGGTATTTAGTTGTAAGCCCGGCTTAGTCGTAGAGCGTATGGAAAAACTGCAGAGCTTCTTTGACTGAGGCCGAAGACCAGTGCCTGGATACGTTGGCGACGAACAAGACGTTCCGTTATGAACGTTGCTTCGGAGCCAGAGTCGATCAGAGCGCGGGCGGGGAAATTTGTTCCCAGGTGACAAATATTAACGATTGCCGTGCTTAAAAGGACAACATTGTACATTTGTACCGGAGGAAAAATAAGACTGAACGTTTGGCTGAGCTTCGGACGAACTGGGATTTTGTGCGCTTGGTACTCGTAGATTTACCTCGGGCCACGCTGAGGAATTTTGTACCGTTGTCGAAATTGAGCGTGTGGTGCCGGTCTCCAAAACTGATGCAATTGTGGGCACTTTGGCATTCTCGTATCTAGTGGCCTTTTGCAAGACAGTTCATCCAAAGCTTATTTTGCTTAATTTAATTGGAGCGAGCATCAGCAGGCATTTGTAGGAAGTGAGGTCATAAACGGATTGGATAATTCTCTTTAGAGCAGAGATCACACGTTCTCCTCTTTTGATTCAAGGTGGCCTCGAACGAATGAAATCTCCTATGATAAGGACTTCCCTGAAGTGGGTATGGTCGCCCTGGAGTTGGCCGGAGTCACCATGCCTGGATGACCGCCCTCGGTCACTTCGAGAAACAGGTACCGCTCCGAAAGGAACTTATCCATGGCGTGCCAGGTGGGAATTTCGGACTTTTGCGTCACGGATTGTTCCCAAAGCTCCAAGGTCGTGTTTGGCAGCTTAGCGGAAATGAAGTACACTAACACTCCATCAGCGAAAACGCTGTCTGTGGAGACTTCGGGGTGGTTGAGTGTTGTGAGTCACTTGTGGCCCTCTGGAGCTCTTTTAGCGCTGCTGCTGACTCGGTACGGATTTGGGGCAGGATGAAAAGGATCTTCAGCTGGGCCTTAAGTAGCAGGCTCTTGTTCTGGAACCGCTCACGGAGGGCGTTCCAGGTGGAAGCGAAACCCTCGTTCATGAGTGGGGCGTGTGCCACTATGTCGTGGCGTCAACGCTCGTTTTTTTGTTGGGGTGGAACAGTTTTTCCACTGGAACCAACCTCGGTTTTTCTACGTAGATGGCTGTACACAGGTCTCGAAACGTGGGTCGCTGCTGGTAGTGCCCACTGAAAATTTCAGTGTCACATGGAGGCAGGCGGCAACCGCCGGAACAGCCAGTTGCGGCGTTTGAGGGACAGTCGGGGGCTTAAGCTGATCGTTCAGTTCGGCAAGGCATTGCGCGTAGACCGCGTAGCAGTCATCGTACATCCCTTGGACATCAGCTACACCATCTGGATCCGCTTCCATCATCGCCACCAAACAGGCCTCGAACTCCACGTCCACCTTCGCCCACAGGCTTCAGAGTTGATGTCGATGGACTTAGGAGATCGAGCGGGTTGGTGTGCTAACATCTGGAGCGCTGAGCTTCTGTTCGAAGAGTGTCAGTCTGCTTGCAGCCAAGGCAAACTTAGCCCGTGCGGAACTGGCGGCCGATTGGGCCATAGTGCTAGGAACCGTGCGAGGGACTACCGAGGGGAGCAACAAGGCCTCGAAAGCAGGTGGTCTGACAGCCCTGGACGTGGTCAGGCCTCGCTTAACTGGGCCCGAACGGGAAGATGTGGGCGTAGGGACTGAGCCGTTGGACCTGGGTGGATGGGTCAAACTCAGCGAACTCACCCGCTTAAGCTTCCTGCGAGAATTCTTCTCACCAGTGGTCATGGTTGGAGGATGGACTTGTAATAATGCCTGTCAGAGTCGCAAAACAGGTTAGCAGAAATTGAGACGCTTCTTCGCTTGATTCGCTTCTAGCTATTGCTTAAGCCGGTTGTGTTTTTTTTTTTCTTGCTCCCGCATTCTCCGCCCTTTGCCTAAATATCATACAACATTGTTGTGTCTTTGTTTTGATTTATTATCGCATCTCTTTAATTTGATTCTACTTTGTGTTAACCACCAGTGTTTTGTTTGTAAACAAGTGTTAAATATAAATGCAATATTGCAACGTAACACATCGGACTCGTGCAGGCAATTTGTTATTGTTTTATGCCCAGTCTGCTTTTCGTTATCGCTTCTTCGGTGTGCACTGTTCTCGCGCATCAGCGTTTGCATCGCCCACACTCTCTCGTGAGCATACGCGGGCTTCTCGCATTGTTGCTCTCACTCTCTCTGGATTGCCTATACTCTCCCTCTCTGTGGACTTTTCTTTTGTGTCTCTGCTTTAGTGAGTTTACTGCTCGTTTTCTGCACTTCGTTGGATCATCTGCTTTGAATTATTGCCGCTGCAGCTGATTGTCTGGCTCGCTCTGCTGTCTGCTCTCCTACTTTACCTGCGATCTCACTCCGTTCTCTTATTATTCGTGCACAGTGATTCTACTGCTGTCAATAATGGCAATCGTTTGTAGTGCAAAGAAATGTGAATTCGGTGGTGTTATCATTGGTGATTCATTTCTTAGCTGCTGGCTGTGCGACAATTTTGCCCACATAAAATGTGCTGGTGGTGGAAATTTTGGCCGGCTGAATGATCTGATCTCGAAACGCATGGGCCTGTCTTGGTCATGTCTGGCTTGTCGGGAGATTGAGGCCGAAATGCGCACATTTATGAGACAGACTCGAACTGGGTTTCTGGATGTCCGGAAACAATTTGTGGCTCTCAACGAGAAATTTCTTGCCCTTGAATCACAGTTTCTTGGGCTCAAACTCTTGAGCGAATCGCCTAGACGGAAAATTCCGCATAATGATACCAATCTCTTGCAACCTAATCCGATTGGTACGCCTGCCTCCCACCTTCATCCATCGGAAGCATTTCCGTGTAGGCATGCCACGCCGTTGTCTGTAAATCCGCCAACGGTGGCTCCGGAGTTCTTTACACCGAGCAATGTGCTTCCTTCGAGCACCCAACTCCCCAACAGCATCAATCCCATCCCTGCAGTTTCTGTGGCCGTCACTTCTGACGCGGTGAGTGCTCCTAGTGCGGGTGTGCTGGTTGCTGACGACGTCTTGCCAATTCCTGCTCCAATTCCTGCTCCAATTCCTGCTCCAATTCCTGCTCCAATTCCTGCTGCAATTCCTACTCCAATTCCTGCTACAGCCATTGCTGCCAATTCCTCTGCCCTTGTACCGACATCTCTTTTAGGAGTGGCTCCACCATCTCGATCTCGCTCGGGACTTCAACTTAAAGCAGTGGTCCCTCGGAAAGCAATATTTGTTTCTCGTCTTATTCCTGAGGCTACAACGGAGGATGTTAAACAACATCTTGCCGCTAAAATTAACACTTCGCCTGTTGATATAGTTGTGACTAAATTTTCATTTAAACATAAGCGCAACATATCATCCTTTAAAATTCTTCTCCCTGATTCTTTACTATCCTGTTCTCTAGAACCGTCAATATGGCCTGAGCATACAATTGTGCATGAGTTCCTTCTCAAAGATTCGAACTCGAATCCAAGAATTACCGAACATGCTCCAAAAAACTGATGTACTATTTTTCCATGCACTATCAGAACGTGCGCAGTTTGCTGGGAAAGTTGCGTCAAATTCATACTAATAGCGCGTCCTTTGATTTCGATGCCATCGCGTTTACCGAAACCTGGCTTAACTCCTCTGTCAATGATCACGAAATTTTCATTGATAGTTACACTATTTATAGAATGGACCGCCCATCTTTTGCAGGTGGGGTTCTGATTGCAGTTAAATCTGTTTTCTCATCTGAGTTATTCCCATTCAATAACATTCATGGAATTGAATTTGTTGCAGTCAAAGTTCGTGTTGGCTCCGCATTTTTCTATTTAACCTGCTCTTACATTCCTCCCAGTTCTTATGCTGAGCTTTACTTACACCACCTTTCAGCAATTAATAATGTTGTTTCTACATTAGGGTGCAATGATCGAATTATTGTCATGGGGGACTTTAACCTCCCATTTCTTTCTTGGCTGCCTTGTAATGACGCTAACCTGTTGTTTCCCAATTGCCATAATGACTTTATCAATGGGCTAACGGATATTTCCCTTGTCCAAATTAATGCCGTTAAAAACATTAGGGACAGACTTCTTGACCTCGTTTTTGTTAACGATGGTTCTCTTGCTACTGTATCTAGAGCAAGCCCAATATCTCTCCCTGAAGATCCTTACCATCCAACTTTGTTGATATCACTGGAGTGTACACAATCTGGAGGTGCTGACAGTTCCATGGCTCCTTGTCACATAAAGTGTTTTCGCAAAACAAACTTTATTGATTTAGATCTACATCTCTCGCGTGTTGATTGGTCGTTTCTTTATTCATTACCGAACATAGATGCAACTGTTAACTCGTTTTATAGTTCTATTTACTCAGCCCTTAATACGTTTGTTTCAGATATCACTGTACCTGTATCGTCCAAGCCTCCCTGGTTCTCCAAGTATTTGTCATACTTAAAAAATAATAAATCCCGGCTCTATAAAAAGTACCAGAAGTCGGGCTCCACGTTGGCCTTAGCTCTATACTCCTCCGCTCGCTCTCTGTTCCTTGCCGTCAATAGTCAGTGTTATAATCATTACCTTTCACAATGTAGTAGTAACTTTCGTAGTGATCCTAAAAAATTCTATTCGTTCGTTAATTCTAAGCGCAAGTCAAACGTTTTTCCTCCGTCCCTTCATTACCAGAGCAAAACAGAAGCTTCTGCTGTTGGTATTGCAAATTTATTCGCTAACTTTTTCCAAACAACGTACTCGTCTCATATTTACAACGCATCCACTCCGTATCCGTACCAGCTACCTCAAGCTAACAGCATTTTTCTGCCCTTTTTCGAGGAAAGCGTTGTTCTGGAAGGTTTGTCATCTATGGACATATCGTTTTCTGCGGGTCCAGATAAAGTACCAAGTTGCATCTTAAAACACTGTGCCCAGTCCCTTTGCAAACCCTTGACCTTTCTCTTCAACCTCTCCTTGGAACAGTCTTGTCTCCCAGTAATTTGGAATGAGTCCTACATCATTCCGCTTCACAAAAAAGGTTCAAGATCAAACATTGAAAACTATCGTGGTATCGCAAAGCTTTCCGCCATCCCGAAGCTTCTTGAGTTCCTGGTCACCCGGCAACTGCAACATCTTTGTTGCAGCTTGATATCTCCGTCGCAACACGGTTTTTTCAGACATCGTTCAACATCGACTAACCTTCTTGAGTTTTCTAACCTAATCCACTGTGGTTTTCAAATTGGTTTGCAGACGGATGTAGTTTTTACGGACTTCAGCAAGGCATTCGATTCTGTGAACCATGCTCTGCTTATTCAAAAGCTCTCTTTATTAGGGTTCCCAACGAATCTTCTAGATTGGATTTTGTCCTATCTCTCTAACCGTACTCAACGTGTTTTGTTTTCTAACGTGTTGTCAAATACTGTTAATGTTACTTCAGGTGTGCCACAGGGAAGTCATCTGGGCCCGCTTCTGTTTATTTTATTTGTGAACGACCTTCCTCAAGTTATAACATACTCTACTACACTAATGTATGCTGATGATGTCAAAATCTGTCTTTCTTACTCTGATTGGTATTTGCACACACGCCTTCAACTTGATCTAAGTGAACTACTATTGTGGTGTTCAACTAATCTTCTTTTTCTGAACCTTTCCAAATGCAAACTTATGACATTTTACCGTCGCGCTCCTCATTTTGTTCATATGTTCCTCATATGTTCTAGGAAATCATGTCCTTGAGCGAATTTCGAGTTCAAATGACCTCGGAGTCCTTTTTGATCATAAGATGTGTTTCAACACCCATATAGCTGCAACTGTAAATAAAGCTAAGGGTGTTTTAGCGTTCATCAAGCGTTGGTCCAAGGAGTTTGACGACCCGTACGTTACGAAACAACTGTACATCTCGTTAGTACGTCCTATATTGGAGTATTGTTCTTGTGTGTGGAGCCCGCAGTATAAAGAGCAGCAGGCTGTTATTGAATCCGTGCAAAAGCAATTTTTAATTTTTGCCCTTCGGAACTTTAACTGGGACTCGGGTAGAATCTTGCCACCCTACCGGTCTAGGCTAAATCTTATCGACCTGCCGTCGTTGCACCATCGCAGAATATGCAATGGCGTAATGTTCGTGCACAAGCTCCTTCTTGGGACTGTTGACTCCCAAACTCTCTTGGGTCAGATTGACTTGGCCGTTCCATCCAGACCTACCCGTACTTTTAGGCCTATCCGTCTACCCATATGTAGGTCTAATTATGCTGATCATGAACCTTTTAGGGTTTTATGCCATAATTATAACTCCCTCTGTCAAACCCTATCCCCTGAACTGTCTCTTAAACTAATTGCATGCAATATTTATAATCATTTAAATTTAGCTAACTTTTAACTTATCCTTTTCCGCCTTTAGTAACGAAGTACCATTATTAACAGATAATTTGTTAATTTAATAAATTGTTAATTTAATAAATAAATTTAATTTAATAAATAAATAAAGGTCGGAGCTACGAGCCGTGGAATTTTGGTGGAATTTATTGCGAGTATTTTTAGTATGGCCGGAATATATAGATATAAATACTACGAACAATAAAAAAAATGTCCAATCAAGAACGAAAATTGGGGATGATAAATAATATTGAGGGACGAGGTACCACTATATAGAGTCGGTTGCAAACGGCCGCTCAAAACAATATACCCTCGAAATTTAGGGTAGTGCGTCACTTGGCGTTCCGTTAAGATCAAGTGCCGCACCAAAAACTATTCTCCCAACAACTACAACGCAAGCAAACGGTGGAGAAGCGTAAGCGAAAAGAAAAACGAAAAGAATGCACCGCTGTTGCTGCTTCTATGTGCATATGTAGGAGGTCCCAGGTATAGTCGATGACATTGTTATCGAGCATTGCCGAAAAATCATGCACTTTATGCGTGATGATTTTTGTCGAAAAGTCATGCACTTCATAATCCATGATTTTTGTTGAAACATATGTACCTGCTCGAGCCATGCGTCGCAAATAAAGGTTACTTTTTATTGCTTTAGTTTTATTCTCTGTTTCGCTGCTAGACTGCTCACAAATTAAAATTTCGTACCCACCGCAGATTATAACAATTTAATTCGCTAGTACGGATTTATATTATATTTCTTTATTCTTCTTTTATTCCCGAGAATAAGAGAAGAATAAAGTCATATGTATAATGTTAATGCTGCGAAACATTAATATAACTTGAAAACAGCTTTTTCACAAATTTAACTTTTTATACAATTGAGATTTTCTTTATTTACCACGCGCACAACACAGATTATTATTTAATAACTGCACTCACCTGGTAATAATAATAAAATCACAGCACCTAATTTCGCTTCGTTTGCGTACAATTTGACTATTGCAAATAGCAAATGCAAAGCGAATAAAGCAAAAGAGTTCTTCCTACGCAGGCGCAAAAGAAAAGAGGGAGAACGTTGTGAGTTGCTGCGGAGACCGCAACTCTACATATATACCCCATACTTAGTCAGTATGGCTCTCCTCCGGCAGACGCCGCTAATATTGAACGACACGACAAAGAGTGCGTGCGAGAGAGACAGAAAATCAGTCTGAGCGTGACGTCGGGCGCTGCGTAGCCACTGCAAATTGATTTTTTCCTTTTCGCTATAAAAATGATCCGATCTGATCCACATTCAGCAACCGGATAGATATGGTCATTCTCTATGATTGCGCATTTTTTGGTTTTCTCGAATCTGCAATATTGTGGATGCAACAGATTTTCGTCTTTTGTGGGGCGGAAGGGGGCGGAGCGAAATTCTGAGATATACTTTTTATAGGGAGATCTAACAGGAGTGCGGATACCAATTTTGGTTGCTCTAGCCTTAATAGTTTCTGAGATTTGTGGATTTGTGGCCCCAGATTTTCGACCTTTGCGGGGGCGGACGTGGGTGTGGCGAAATTTTGACACGAAACGGTCAAGGGCCGATATCACAGGAGTGTGGATACCAAATATGGTTGCTCTAGCTCTTATAGTCTCTGAGATCCTTGAGCTCACATTTTGAAATTGGCAAAACCGACCATAAAACCTGTGTGTTAGAGAGAGACAGAGCGAGAAAGAATGAAATTGTTTTCTTGATTCTGGCTATAATAATTATATGATCTGGTTCAGATTTTGCACTTTAGAAGATATAATCATCCTCTGCGATTCTACGTTTTCTGTTTTCTCGTATCTTTACAATTGTGGATGCCACAGATTTTCGACCTTTTTGTAGGCGGAAGTGGGCGGGGCAAAATTTTGAAATATGCTTTTAACAGTGACATATCACAGAAGTCCGGATAGAAAATGTCGTTACTCTAGCTCTTAAGTCTTTGAGCACTAGGCGCTGATAGGGACGGACAGACGGACGGACGGACGCACAGACGGACAGACAGACAGTTCTCAATCGACTCGGCTATTGATGCTGATCAAGAATATATATACTTTATGGGGTCGGAAACGATTCCTTCTGGACGTTACACACATCCATTTTCACCACAAATCTAATATACCCCAATACTCATTTTGAGTATCGGGTATAAAAACGAAGTTATCTTCTACTGCTCACGGTCGGTAGAACCGAATAACGTTCGGCACGCGTGGAAAAGAAAGAAAAAACGAGGGGGAACGTTGTGAGTTGCTGCGGACACCGCAACTCTACGGTTATACCCGATACTAAGTCAGTATGGCTCTGCTCCGGCAGACGCCGCTAATATTGAACGACACGACAAAGAGTGCGTGCGAGAGAGACAGAAAATCAGTCTGAGCGTGACGTCGGGCGCTGCGTAGCCACTGCAAATTGATTTGTTCCTATTGGCTATAAAAATGATCTGACCTGATCCAGATTCAGCAATCTGATAGATATGGTCATTATCTATGATTCTGCGTTCTCGAATGTGCAATATTGTGGATGCCACAGATTTTCGTCCTTTGTGTGGGCGGAAGGGGGTGGGGCGAAATTGTGAGATACACGTTTTATAGTAAGATCTAACAGGAGTGCGGATACCAAATTTGATTACTCTTGCCTTAATAGTCTCTGAGATTTTTGAATATCCCCAGATTTTCGTCCTTTGCGGGGCGGAAGGGGGTGTGGCGAAATTTTGAAACAAACTCGTCTCGGTCCGATATATTAGGAGTGTGGATACCAAATTTGGTTGCTCTAGCTTTTGTAGTCTCTGAGATCTAGGCGCTAATGTTTTACTCTAAGCAAAGCCGCCTATGCTACGTGTGTGTTAGAGAGAGACAGGGCGAGAAAAAATGAAATTGTTTTCTTGATGCTGGCTATAATAATAATACGATCCAATTCAGATTCCGCAGTCTTAAAGATATGGTCATTCTCTACAATTCTACGTTTTTGGTTTTCTCATATCTTTAAAATTGTGGATGCCACAGATTTTCGTCTTTTGTGGGGGCGGAAGTGGGCGAAGCGAAGTTTTGAAATATTTTTGGAGCAGTGACATATCACAGAAGTCTGGATCCAAAACATCGTTGCTCTCGCTCTTATAGTCTTTGAGCACTAGGCGCTGAAGGGGACGGACAGACGGACGGACGGACAGACGAACAGACGGACAGACGGACAGACAGACAGACAGACAAGGCCCAATCGACTCGGCTATTGATGCTGATCAAGAATATATATACTTTATGGGGTCGGAAACGATTCCTTCTGGACGTTACACACATCCATTTTCACCACAAATCTAATATACCCCAATACTCATTTTGAGTATCGGGTATAAAAACGAAGTTATCTTCTACTGCTCACGGTCGGTAGAACCGAATAACGTTCGGCACGCGTGGAAAAGAAAGAAAAAACGAGGGGGAACGTTGTGAGTTGCTGCGGACACCGCAACTCTACGGTTATACCCGATACTAAGTCAGTATGGCTCTGCTCCGGCAGACGCCGCTAATATTGAACGACACGACAAAGAGTGCGTGCGAGAGAGACAGAAAATCAGTCTGAGCGTGACGTCGGGTGCTGCGTAGCCGTTGCAAATTGATTTGTTCCTTTTGGCTATAAAAATGATCTGATCTGATCCAGATTCAGCAATCTGATATATATGATCATTATCTATGATTCTGCGTTTTTAGTTTTCTCGTATTCTCAATATTGTGGATGCAACAGATTTTCGTCCTTTGTGGGGGCGGAAGGGGGTGGGGCAAAGTTTTGAAATATTTTTGAGCAGTGACATATCACAGAAGTCTGGATCCAAAACATCGTTGCTCTCGCTCTTATAGTCTTTGAGCACTAGGCGCTGAAGGGGACGGACAGACGGACGGACGGACAGACGGACAGACGGACAGACAGACATGGCTCAATCGACTCGGCTATTGATGCTGATCAAGAATATATATACTTTATGGGGTCGGAAACGATTCCTTTTGGACGTTACACACATCCACTTTTACCACAAATCTAATATACCCCAATACTCATTTTGAGTATCGGGTATAAAAACGAGGGGGAACGTTGTGAGTTGCTGCGGAGACCGCAACTCTACAGTTATACCCGATACTAAGTCAGTATGGCTCTCCTCCGGCAGACGCCGCTAATATTAAACGACACGACAAAGAGTGCGTGCGAGAGAGACAGAAAATCAGTCTGAGCGTGACGTCGGGTGCTGCGTAGCCAGTGCAAATTGATTTGTTCCTTTTGTCTATAAAAATGATCGTATCTGATCCAGATTCAGCAATCTGATAGATATGATCATTATCTATGATTCTGCGTTTTTAGTTTTTTCGTATCCTCAATATTGTGGATGCAACAGATTTTCGTCCTTTGTGGGGGCGGAAGGGGGTGGGGCGTAATTTAGAGATAAACGTTTTATAGTGAGATCTAACAGGAGTGCGGATACCAAATTTGGTTACTCTAGCTTTTATATTCTCTGAGATCTAGGCGCTAATGTTTTACTCTAAGCAAAGCCGGCTATGCTACGTGTGTGTTAGAGAGAGACAGGGCGAGAAAAAATGAAATTGTTTTCTTGATGCTGGCTATAATAATAATACGATCCAATTCAGATTCCGCAGTCTTAAAGATATAGTCATCTTCTACGATTCTGCGTTTTTAGTTTTCTCGTATCGTCGAAATTGTGGATGCCACAGATTTTCGCCCTTTGTGGGGGCGGAAGTGGGCGGGGCAAAGTTTTGAAATATTTTTGTAGCAGTGACATATCGCAGAAGTCTGGATCCAAAACATCGTTGCTCTCGCTCTTATAGTCTTTGAGCACTAGGCGCTGAAGGGGACGGACAGACGGACAGACGGACGGACGGACAGACGGACAGACGGACAGACAGACATGGCTCAATCGACTCGGCTATTGATGCTGATCAAGAATATATATACTTTATGGGGTCGGAAACGATTCCTTTTGGACGTTACACACATCCACTTTTACCACAAATCTAATATACCCCAATACTCATTTTGAGTATCGGGTATAAAAATACTAACAAACGAGGGGGAACGTTGTGAGTTGCTGCGGAGACCGCAACTCTACAGTTATACCCGATACTAAGTCAGTATGGCTCTCCTCCGGCAGACGCCGCTAATATTAAACGACACGACAAAGAGTGCGTGCGAGAGAGACAGAAAATCAGTCTGAGCGTGACGTCGGGGGCTGCGTAGCCAGTGCAAATTGATTTGTTCCTTTTGGCTATAAAAATGATCTGATCTGATCCAGATTCAGCAATCTGATAGATATGGTCATTATCTATGATTCTGCGTTTTTAGTTTTCTCGAATGTGCAATATTGTGGATGCAACAGATTTTCGTCCTTTGTGTGGGCGGAAGGGGGTGAGGCGAAATTTAGAGATACACGTTTTACAGTAAGATCGGAAGGGGCGGAAGGGGGTGTGGCGAAATTTGGACACGAAACGGTCAAGGTCCGATATCACAGGAGTGTGGATACCAAATTTGGTTGCTCTGGCTCTTATAGGTTCTGAGATCCTTGAACTCATATTTTGCAATTGGCAAATCCGACCATGAAACCTCTGTGTTAGAGAGAGACAGAGCGAGAAAAAATGAAATTGTTTTCTTGATTCTGGCTATAATAATTATACGATCTGGTTGAGATTTTACATTCTAGAACATATAGTCATCCTCTACGATTCTGCTTTTTTGGTTTTATCGTATATTTCAAAATGTGGATGCCACAGATTTTCGTCCTTTGTGGGGGCGGAAGTGGGCGGGGCGAAGTTTTGAAATATTTTTGTAGCAGTGACATATCACAGAAGCCTGGATCCAAAACATCGTTGCTCTAGCTCTTATAGTCTTTGAGCACTAGGCGCTGAAGGGGACGGACGGACGGACGGACGGACGGACGGACAGACGGACAGACAGACAGGGCTCAATCGACTCGGCTATTGATGCTGATCAAGAATATATATACTTTATGGGGTTGGAAACGATTCCTTCTGGACGTTACACACATCCACTTTTACCACAAATCTAATATACCCCAATACTCATTTTGAGTATCGGGTATAAAAAGAGAAAACAAAGGGTTCATCATCGCTCACTGCTGGTACTGCAGGGCTAGTTTAAAATGCGTACGTATATGTAAGATCGTGTATTCTCTTGATTGGCAATATAATTAGTTGAATTAAGGGACGCAGTGATTTTATTTTATATCGGATCGGAGGCGAAACGCAGGAGATAGCTCGGATCAAATTAAACCTTTGGAGAAGTAGGAGGCCACGGCCGTTGGCAGAACGAAGAATGGTTTAATTTGGAGCTAGAGCAAGAAATGAATATGTACATATGTAAGTTAACACAATCGATCGAAAAAATATATAAAAACAAGATCAGCCGTTATACAGGGGATGTTGCCCAGCGACACCGGAGTTTTGGGTACGCAACAATGTTGCAGAACGAGCAGTGAGCGTCGGGAGTGCTGGGAACTTACTTGTAAGAGTGGAGTAGTTCGGGGGGAGAAATTAACCGCGTCGGCCGTCGCCACGCCTATCTCAAACCGAATAAAATAAAATAAAAATTGAAAGAAATAAAATTAAAATTGGCGCCCAACTAATTCGAACCCACGGCAAAACCTGAACCAGCGGCAAAAATAAAAAACCAATACACGCAATTGAGCATAAAAAAAAAAACAGATCCAGCAGCATCTGGAAGACAAAGAAGACACCATACTACCATACACCATAAATTGTACACCATACACCATAAACCGTACACCATACACCACCATACACCTACCAACAAGAAGACATCAAGAAGCAGCTATACTAACATAGTATAAATCCAGCAGCATCTGGAAGACAAGGAAGACACCATACTACCATACACCATAAATTGTTCACCATACACCATAAACCGTACACCATACACCACCATACACCTACCAACAAGAAGACATCAAGAAGCAGCTATACTAACATAGTATAAATCCAGCAGCATCTGGAAGACAAAGAAGACACCATACTACCATACACCATAAATTGTACACTATACACCATAAACCGTACACCATACACCACCATACACCTACCAACAAGAAGACATCAAGAAGCAGCTATACTAACATAGTTTATGACAAAGAACATGTGAGTAGAGTGTTCATTAAAAAAAAAAAAAACTCAAAACCCCACATAAAACACAATTTAGTCTTGCAAGTTGATTGATAGTGAAATAAATAAAAGCAGGTGCATTTTTTGTTTAGGTTATGAGTGATAAGGAAGTACAAGATTTGGTAAAAGAATTTCAGAAACTAAAAGGAACAAATTATCAGGAAGACGTAATAGAGAACATAAATTTAGAAATGAATATATCAAACGAGACTCATGATAGAGGCCGCGGTTTCAAGCGCACTAGCCGTACAGGAATAGAGCTTCACTTCAAAACTACAGGGTATTCAGGAGAGCTTAAATAGTGTACAAATTAACGCTCCTCAAGTGGTGGCGTACAAGGATGCAGAGATAAGAACAAACGTTGTCTGTAATGAGACTCTTGATATTATGAAATCCCTGCCCGACTTTGAGGGAAAGAATGAAACCTATGTCTCATGGAGGAAGTATGCGCAGCCGCATACAAAGTTTATGAGAAATTTGACGGTAGCTCAAAACATTATCAAGCTTTAGGAATACTGAGAAACAAAGTTAAGAACTCAGCTGATATGGTACTCTCTTCTTTCGACACTCCCCTTAATTTTAAAGCCATTATAGATCGACTAGACTTTACGTACGCAGACAAACACCCAATATACTTAATTGAACAAGAGATGTCAACGCTCCGGCAGGGAAATTTGACATTATTACAGTACTATGACGAAGTAGAAAAGAAACTGACCCTCCTTATAAACAAAACAATTATGACTAACGAAACCACTGTAGCTTCTTCATTGAATGAGAAATACAGAGCGAACGCTCTACGAGTGTTCATCTCAGGAACCAAGAAGACTTTAAGTGATGTTCTATTCTCGGCAAGACCAAAAGATCTACCCTCTGCTTTGGCATTGGCTCAAGAAGTTGAGGCTAATCATGATCGATATATGTTCGCTTCAAACTACGCCCGTAGCATAGAAGAAAAAGCTCAGAGAACTGAACAAAGACAGCATGGCAGAGAGAATTTAATGACGGACACAAGGCAAAGACAACTAGGGAAACTCCCACAGTATAGGAAACAAGAATTTTTACCAAAATCAGAACAGGTCCAACCAATGGACGTGGACACATCCTAACGTTTTAGGCAGACTACTCAGTATCAACAAAATAGCGCGCCTCAGAGACAAAACCAGTGGCAAAGTCAGCAACAAAACAACCAATCGGACTACAACAACCAGGGACAAACAAACAAGCCACCGAACAATAGTAGCGCACGTTTTACGGGACCGAAACAACAAAGAATTAACCACGTAGAAGCAGAAGATACCCTACTCGATCAGGAAGAACAGGATTACCAAACTATAGCAAACGCCGAAGTTGATGGCATAGAAAACGACCTTTCAGATTATGACCAGATTAATTTTTTAGACATAACTCCTTGCTTCCGTTCATAGAAAGGACAGTAGCAGGGAGAACAATCAAATTACTCATAGATACAGGAGCTTCCAAAAACTACATAAAACCATTAAAAGAACTAAAACATATTACCCTAGTAAATAAACCCTTCCGAGTGAAGTCAATCCATGGCTATAGTGGCATAGACAAAAAATGTATAATGCACCTTTTCAATACCAACTCAACATTTTTTTTACTACCAAACCTCACGACATTTGACGGTATAATTGGACTTGACCTATTAAAACAGAGTGACGTTCTACTGGACTTAAAGAATAAGAAATTAATAACAAACTTCGGTTCCGAAACAATCCAATTTTTAAAATGTGCAAACATAAATTTCACAAATGTCGAGGAAATACAGGTCCCTGAGACTATATCCCAAAAGTTTCAGCTGATGTTAGGAAACCGAACAGGGGTTTTCGCAGACCCAAATGAAGCACTACCATATAATACAAATATCATTGGCACTATCCGAACAGAAAATGAAGATCCCATATATTCAAAATTGTACCCATATCCAATGGGCGTTTCAGAATTCGTAAATGCAGAAACTCAAAACTTGTTGAAAGGTGGTATAATACGACCGTCTCGGTCACCATACAACAACACCGTTTGGGTTGTAGACAAAAAAGCTACCGATGAACAGGGAAATAAAAAAAAACGTTTGGTCATAGATTTCAGGAAACTAAATTTAAAAACAACAGATGTCAAATATCCCATTCCCAATATAGTTTCTATATTATTCAACTTGGGTACAGCTAAATACTTTACAACCCTAGATCTTAAATCTGGATTCCATCAGATTTTACTTGCAGAAAAAGATAGAGAAAAAACAGCTTTCTCCGTAGCAAATGGGAATTATGAGTTCTGTAGACTCCCCTTTGGCTTGAAAAATGCACCTAGTATTTTTCAGAGGGCCATTGACGACGTGCTCAGAGAGCAAATTGGGAAAACTTGCTATGTTTATGTCGATGATGTAATCATTTTTTCCGAAAACATGGAAAGCCATGTCAAGCATATCGCATGGGTCTTAGACAAACTGTACGATGCCAATATGAGAGTTTCGCGCGAAAAATCGCACTTTTTCAAGGAGAATGTCGAATACTTAGGATTTGTCGTCTCAAGTAATGGTATAAAAACATGCCCCAATAAAGTGGAAGCGATTCGTAACTACGAACAACCAACCACTTTGTTCAACGTCAGATCATTCCTTGGACTTGCAAGTTACTATAGATGTTTTATTAAAGACTTTGCATCCATAGCTAAACCCATAAGTGACATCCTTAAGGGCGAAAATGGCAAGGTAAGCGCCGGACAGTCAAAGAAAATACCAGTCATTAGACGAAAGTCAGTGCTCGGCATTCAATAAACTAAAAGAGATTCTGGCATCCGAAAGCGTAATGTTACTCTATCCTGACTATAAGAAAGCATTTGACCTAACAACAGATGCGTCGTCCTTCGGTCTGGGAGCCGTCTTATCACAAGACGGGAAGCCAATTACCATGATATCAAGGACACTAAATGATAGGGAACTTAACTTTGCAACAAACGAAAGAGAGCTGCTCGCTATAGTTTGGGCTTTGAAAAACCTCAGAAACTATCTATACGGAGAAAAAAATTTAAATATTTTTACAGACCATCAGCCTCTAACGTTTGCAGTTTCTGATCGCAACCCAAACGCAAAAATAAGACGTTGGAAAGCTCTCATAGACGAGTACAATGCAAATATCTTCTACAAGCCAGGAAAAGAAAACTTCGTCGCTGACGCACTATCACGACACTACATCCATACCTTAGAAGATGATGCACAGTCAGACAGGGCCACAATACACAGCGAAATATCACTTACATACACTATAGAATCAACAGACAAACCAATCAACTGTTTTCGAAACCAAATTATAATAGAGGAACATGAAGTAGCTTCAAATCGCACAACCATTTTGTTCGGTGAAAAGATCCGACATACAATATATTTCTCAAGTAGGGACTCGTTAATTAAAAAAATAAGTGACGCTGTCAAAAAAGATGTCGTAAATGCAATCCACTGCGAATTACCCATATTAGCATTCATTCAACATAAATTAATAGAAACATTTCCAACAACAATATTCCGATGCACAAAACATATAGTAAATGACATTTTGGACAAGAACGAACAAAAATAAATAGTTATTACAGAACACAATAGAGCCCATAGGGCGGCACAGGAGAATGTAAAACAAATTTTACAAGACTATTTTTTCCCGAAAATGACCAAATTAGCAGTCGAGGTTGTTGCAAATTGCAAAATTTGTCAAACGGCCAAGTACAACCGACACCCACAAAAACAAATACTTGGGGAAACACCCATACCCTCGTATGTGGGCGAAATGCTACATATCGACGTATATTCAACCGATAAAAAATATTTCCTCACATGCATAGACAAGCTTTCAAAATTTGCAGTTGTCCAACCCATCGCTTCAAGAACAATAGTTGACATACAATCAGCAATTTTACAACTTATCAATTTTTACCGGAACACCAAGACGATCTATTGCGATAACGAACCTTCCATAAAGTCCGAGACAATAAAATCATTATTAAGTAACCAATATAACATTCAAATTATAAATGCTCCACCACTTCATAGTACTTCCAATGGACAAGTCGAAAGATTCCATAGCACCCTTAATGACATTGCGAGATGTTTAACAGCCCAAAGGAAGCTTACAAATACTGTGGAAACGATACTTCAAGCAACTATTGAATACAATAACACAGTTCACTCCGTAACGAAGAAACGTCCGGTCGATGTAATTCACTCGTCCTCCCCTGAACTTGAGGTGGAAATCAGGAATAGAGTTCATAAAGCACAACAACTCCAAATGAAAAAACTGAATGAAGTAAGACATGATAGACAGTTTCAAGTAGGTGACACAGTCCTTGTAAAAGCAAACAAACGATAAGGAAACAAACTGACACCTTTGTACACCGAAAATAAAATCGAGGCAGACTTGGGGACAACGGTCCTAATAAAAGGAAGGGTGGTCCACAAGGACAATTTAAGATAGACATCAGTTCATAATGAGTTCATATTCCTCTTCACTATTCAATATACAACAATAATAGAGGATACAGAAGAGTTAAGAAACCAATTCCTACAATCGCAAATGAGACATTACTTTCAAGAAACAGAATAATTATTTCAGAATTAAAAGCATTAATGTTATCAGTTACACTTGCAAAGATAGGAATTGTTAACCCTTCCGTATTAGACTCTCTCGATTTGAGAAGAATAATTAATGAACACTCTACGAATTTAACTATTACTGATTTAATAGAGGAAGCTAAAATCAAAGTTTTATTTAATAATGAATTCTTTCCTAAGCCTTACCTAGTTTGCAAAAAAAAAAAAAAAAAAAAAAAAAAAAAAAAATATTCTGTAAGATTAATCTGTAATCACCCTGTTGAGCACAACGGCATCACAATTAACTTCGCCGAAGACGAAAAATTGCCGACGGTGGTAACCATGTTACAGCTATCGGAAACCGCGCTACCACTCTTACAACAACATTCTGTAAAAAACTTCCCTACACAACTTGTGCGCAGCAACTACACTCCGGTGTCATCGCGCACTGTCCAACTCGGCCCAGCCATCTCGAACCTGTAACACGCATCGATGATGGCATAATCATCATAAACGACATAGTGGAGACAATCGATAAACAGAACTACGCGAGGAAGTCTCCAGGATCAACAGTATCCACATTCCTCGACATAACAAACCATGAAGACGTACCGAGCTTGCCGTACTTATAAAGGTTAAGTATGGAAACTTACGACACATCGACCAACTGGAATCAGGACTCGTAAGAAGACCGATAATATCTGGATTGGCTCCGAGAAACAGACGCCAACGTGGCCTCCAAGTGCTAATTGACGGCTTAAAGGAATCCGAGGACGTCTTCCACTTAAGTGAAGGAGGAGTTAACACAATCGATCGAAAAAATATATAAAAACAAGATCAGCCGTTATACAGGGGATGTTGCCCAGCGACACCGGAGTTTTGTGTACGCAACAATGTTGCAGAGCGCGCAGTGAGCGTCGGGAGTGCTGGGAACTTACTTGTAAGAGTAGAGTAGTTCGGGGGGAGAAATTAACCGCGTCGGCCGTCGCCACGCCTATCTCAAGCCGAATAAAATAAAATAAAAATTGAAAGAAATAAAATTAAAATTTGTATACACATATTCCACGGACCCTCGGACTTGGATGGAAAACTCGCACAAAATCACTGGACTGGTGTTGGGCACAATCGAAGAGTCTTCCTTATCTTGCACTTGGAGCGGTCCGCCGATACTTGCTGGGGTGACTGTGATGATATTCACAAACTTATTGAGAAATACTTTAAAATATAAAACTTTGGTCAAAGTTCTCTTTCGTAGTGATCAGACGTGTTTTTGTTTTGCGCTCCGCATTTTTTCCTTTTGTTTTGAATAAACAGCCGGTGTTTTCCTAACTAAATTCTAATTATACTTCCTAACCAGACAACAATCTGGAAACCTATTCTATTACGCGAGTGCATGCCTTTTGATTTGTGTTAAAACATTATTTAACTTTTTATTTTTCGGCGTCGGCTTGTGCTTGTGCTTGTGTTTGTGTTGTTGCAGTGAGTGAGTACGCATTACATTGCATTGCAGTCCGCTCTCGTCTGGTAGCTTTTGTTGCTTTATCACTCTCTCGCTATCACCTCAACTTCAATAACTGTTCTTTCTCTCTCGCTCTTTAAACTTTCTGAGCAATAGCGCTCTCTGCTTAGTAGCTCTCGCTATAACCGCTCTCCACTCTGCTCTCTTTTTTTACCAATTACGCTTTGAGCGTTGTCTGGCACATTGGTCTGATACCAATTTGTTTTGCAAATAATAGTAAATAAATAAATAATAAAATGGAATACGCTGTGGTCTGTGCCAAAAAAAGCTGTAAGAAGCAGATCACCCACGATCAGCCGAATGTCCCCTGCTGGCTCTGCGACAGCGTAGTGCACACGAAATGCGCTGGATTTTCTGGCCTCGTGAGTGATGCTATAGCCAAACGTAATGGCTTGCATTACAGTTGCGAGGCATGCCGTGCGGTGGAGAAAGACATGGTGGCTTTCATGAGGCAGACGCGGAGTGGCTTTAAGGAGCTGACCGTTGGTTTTAAAAACCAATACGATCGGCTCCTAGCCATGGAGGCTCAGTTTAGCGGTTTAAAACTGCTGAATGAGTCTCCGAGGCGCAAAAAGGTCACTCCGCGGGATCTGCAATTGCCAACCGTCACTCAGCCGTGCGCCGCCGAAAAACTGACTCCGACCACTCAAAGTGTGCAGCAGTTGATCTCGTTTGCCACTCCAAGGGCAACGACAGCTGCTGGCGACGCAGATTCGGTAGCCGAATTCATCGCCTCGGAGAATGTGCAGCCAAGTACGTCTGCAGCGTCCGTGTCCGTGGTGTCCGCAAGTTCGCTAGTTGTCCCGTCTATACCGATCCCACCAGTAAATAGACGTTCCGGACCTCCGGATATTGCCACCACAGGTACTAGGCCTGTGGTGACTAAACCACTGGTGGGAGTCCCACCAAAACGACAAGTTTTTGTTTCACGGCTGGCGCCTGACCTCACACCTAATGATGTAATTACTTTTATTCAAAGCAAAATAAAAGCCGTGGGTTTAAAGGTGGAGAAATTTAACTTCTCTTATGCCAGGGAGATAGCCTCGTTTAAGATAAGCATCTCCCCAACTCAATTTGACACCATTTGCTCCGCCAAATTTTGGCCAGAGCATTTGGGGGTGAAGGAGTTTAAGGCTAAGAAGAAGAATAGGCCCCCCATATCCCTTCCAAATCCTTCCAGTGTGCCACCCTCAACCTCAACTTCCTCTTCCTCAACTTCCCGTCTTGCTTCCACCTTTCCAAAAAACTAACTTCTCTTTTAGTAACCTATCAGAATGTAAGAGGCTTGCGTAGTAAGCTCAGCATTCTTTTCCGGGATAGTGTTGCATTTGCTTCCCACGTTATTGTGTTTACTGAAACCTGGTTAAAGCCGGACATTCTTAGTTCCGAGGTTTTGGCAGGTCGGTACACAACTTTTAGAAAGGACCGTTCGTCTCGACGTGCAGGGGGGGTTCTAATTGCAGTGGACTCTTACTTCACGTCGGAACACTTCACAGTCCAAGTTCAACAGGAACTGGAATTCCTGTGTGTAAAACTGATTCTTCCCGCTTTCGCTATATTCATTACTTGCTCGTATATCCCACCTTCTTCGGATATTTCAATTTATAAGCAGCACTTGTCCGCTTTAATCGCTGTTTCTTCCTCGCTATCTGATAAAGATCGTATGATAGTTCTTGGTGACTTCAACTTGCCAGGAACTGTTTGGTCTTCGGTAAACGAGTCTAGTATCCTAGTGCCCATGTCACGACATGACTTTGTTGACGGATTGCTTGACCTATCCCTGTCTCAAGTCAACCATGAGAAAAATTCCTTGGGTCGATTGCTTGATCTGTGCTTTGTATCGGATCCGACCATAGTGTTGTTAACCCGAGCCCTTCCGCTCACTATACCTGAAGACGCCTACCACCCTAATTTCGAGGTGTCGCTAGATATAGGACCAACTGTATTGGATCGGTCGAGTAGGCTGTCCGAACGTGTCCGCTGCTTTCGTAAAGCCGAGTTTGCGAAGCTTAATAACCTCATTAGGGATTTTGATTGGTCCGCTTTGTACTTGTGCACTGATGTCATAAAAGGCACAAACATTTTATACAATGCTCTTGGCACATTTTTCGATTCTTGTGTCCCGCTTTCTTGTCCGACTAGATCTGGAAAACCCCTGGTTTACCAAAGTGTTATCCAGTCTAAAAAACTTAAAATCAAGACTTTATAAAAAATTTCAAGAAGTGGGTTCTCCTACTTCTCACTCTCGCTATGTAATAGCTCGGTCAAACTTTTCAGTTCTTAATGCTCAATGCTATAAGAACTACCTATCTCGATGCAGGATACGTTTTTCTCAGGACCCTAAACAGTTTTACTGCTTCGTAAACAGTAAGCGTAGAACGTCCGCACACCCATCCTCGCTATCATTTTGTAATACGTCGGCAAATAATGATCAGGCAATTGCCGACCTTTTTGCCCAATTTTTCCAAACCACCTATTCTGAGGAAAGCTACTCTGGTCATCCGTACCCATACGGTTTACCGAGGTCAAACGGCATTTTCAGTCCCTTGTTAAATGAATGTTGCCTACTTCATGATCTTCGACTATTAAGCCGGTGTTTTCACCGGGTCTAGACGGGGTTCCAGGTTGTGTACTCAGGTACTGCGCCGAGGCTCTGTGTGGACCTTTGCTTAAACTATTCACCCTGTCCATTGATTTTTCTTGCTTCCCCCCGATCTGGAAGGAATCGTTTATAAATCCTCTCCATAAAAAAGGTAGCAAGTCTGATGCAAAAAATTATAGAGGTATAGCAAAGTTATCCGCTATTCCTAAAATGTTTGAGAACGTTTTAACTCCGCACTTGCAACATCTCTGCAAGTCACTTATATCTCCAACTCAGCATGGATTTATAAGGCGGCGATCAACCACCACGAACTTGTTAGAGTTTACCTCTTTCATTATTAAAAGCTTTCAATGTAATTTACAGACGGATGTTATTTACACCGACCTTAGTAAAGCATTAGACTCTGTAAACCATTCCCTTTTAGCGCATAAACTTGACCTTTTAGGGTTTCCGCCCAACCTCCTGAGATGGATTTCTAGCTATCTTTGTTCTAGGTCTCAAAGAGTCCTCTTCAAAAACTCCCTCTCTTTACCAGTAAAGGTTTCTTCGGGAGTACCACAAGGCAGCCATCTAGGCCCCTTACTCTTCACACTCTTTATTAATGACATGCCTTCATACTCTCGAGTACTTATGTATGCGGATGATGTTAAGCTCTGTGTCCAGTATAAGGACATTTCATTTCATTCTCGCTTGCAATCCGATCTATTTGGTGGTTCTCTTGAGAGAATTACCCTGGTGGATGATCTGGGTGTTATGTTAGACCCCAAGTTAAAGTTTTCCGAACACATTTCTACCATGGTAAATAAGGCCATGGGCGTGCTGGGGTTTATAAAGAGGTGGTCAAAGGAATTTGACGACCCCTATATAACAAAGACTCTCTATACCTCGCTTGTTCGTCCGATCTTAGAATACGGCTCCTGTGTATGGTGCCCTCAGTACAAAGTACACCAGGACCGTATAGAATCAGTACAGAAAAACTTTTTACTCTTTGCTCTGCGGGGCCTTAACTGGGATGCGGGTGTAAGACTCCCATCTTACTCTAGTAGACTACTATTAGTAAACCTCCCATCCTTAGTTAACCGTAGAAAAATGCTTGGTGTGATATTTATGCACAACTTGATCAGGGGTGACATAGACAGCCCTGATCTGTTGAGCCGCATAAACTTCACGATTCCTATTAGACTGACTAGAAATTTTATTTGTGGACGTTGACATGCAATGACTGCATCTTTCAAGAGGCGATGCAGCTACTGCACCGTCAAGTGGCCCGTGTGACACCAGCAGAAGGCTGTTACGCGCGGATCCCAGGCAAAACGCAGCCCTCCTCCCGCCCAACCGACCGAGGGGCGCTGCCGCATGACGCGCGGTGCGTAGCCGAACCAAACGCGAACATGCAAGAAAGATAGCTATTAGACTAACATTCGAGGAAAATTAGTACTAAACTTACTAAGAAACTAAGCATGCAATCAAAGTACAAATACCACTACAGTTACTAATTAATAGAAAGGTGTGTAAGGATTAATAATTTAATAAGAGGAAGAGAATTAGTGGTGGATATAATATGGTAGAGGGAATTATAATCCGAGCATAAGACCCTAAACGGTTCATGCAAGGAATAATTCGATCTACAAAGTGGAAGGAACAACGGTATAAAATTTCTAGTCAGTCTAATAGGAATCGTGAAGTTTATGCGGCTCAACAGATCAGGGCTGTCTATGTCACCCCTGATCAAGTTGTGCATAAATATCACACCAAGCATTTTTCTACGGTTAACTAAGGATGGGAGGTTTACTAATAGTAGTCTACTAGAGTAAGATGGGAGTCTTACACCCGCATCCCAGTTAAGGCCCCGCAGAGCAAAGAGTAAAAAGTTTTTCTGTACTGATTCTATACGGTCCTGGTGTACTTTGTACTGAGGGCACCATACACAGGAGCCGTATTCTAAGATCGGACGAACAAGCGAGGTATAGAGAGTCTTTGTTATATAGGGGTCGTCAAATTCCTTTGACCACCTCTTTATAAACCCAAGCACGCTCATGGCCTTATTTACCATGGTAGAAATGTGTTCGGAAAACTTTAACTTGGGGTCTAACATAACACCCAGATCATCCACCAGGGTAATTCTCTCAAGAGAACCACCAAATAGGGTGTAAGGAGCCAACAAAGGGCTAGAACGATGAAATGTCATAACTTTGCATTTCGAGGCATTAAGGTGTAACAAGTTTGCACAACACCATGACTGAAAGTTATTGAGATCGGATTGCAAGCGAGAATGAAATGAAATGTCCTTGTACTGGACACAGAGCTTAACATCATCCGCATAAATAAGTACTCGAGAGTATGTTAATACTGAAGGTAAGTCATTAATAAAGAGTGTGAAGAGTAAGGGGCCTAGATGGCTGCCTTGTGGTACTCCCGAAGAAACCTTTACTGGGAAAGAGAGGGAGTTTTTGAAGAGGACTCTTTGAGACCTAGAACAAAGATAGCTAGAAATCCATCTCAGGAGGTTGGGCGGAAACCCTAAAAGGTCAAGTTTATGCGCTAAAAGGGAATGGTTTACAGAGTCGAATGCTTTACTAAAGTCGGTGTAAATAACATCCGTCTGTAAGTTACCTTGAAAGCCTTTAATAATGAAAGAGGTAAACTCTAACAAGTTCGTGGTGGTTGATCGCCGCCTTATAAATCCATGCTGAGTTGGAGATATAAGTGACTTGCAGAGATGTTGCAAGTGCGGAGTTAAAACCCTCTCAAACATTTTAGGAATAGCGGATAACTTTGCTATACCTCTATAATTTTTTGCATCAGACTTGCTACCTTTTTTATGGAGAGGAATTATAAACGATTCCTTCCAGATCGGGGGGAAGCAAGAAGAATCAATGGATAGGGTGAATAGTTTAAGCAAAGGTCCACACAGAGCCTCGGCGCAGTACCTGAGTACACAACCTGGAACCCCGTCTGGACCCGGTGAAAACACCGGCTTAACTAGTCGAAGATCATGAAGTAGGGAACATTCATTTAACAAGGGACTGAAAATGCCGTTCGACCTCGGTAAACCGTATGGGTACGGATGACCAGAGTAGCTTTCCTCAGAATAGGTGGTTTGGAAGAATTGGGCAAAAAGATCGGCAATTGCCTGATCATTATTTGCCGACGTATTACAAAATGATAGCGAGGATGGGTGTGCGGACGTTCTACGCTTACTGTTTACGAAGCTGTAAAACTGTTTAGGGTCCTGAGAAAAACGTATCCTGCATCGAGATAGGTAGTTCTTATAGCATTGAGCATTAAGAACTGAAAAGTTTGACCGAGCTAATACATAGCGAGAGTGAGAAGTAGGAGAACCCACTTCTTGAAATTTTTTATAAAGTCTTGATTTTAAGTTTTTTAGACTGGATAACTCTTTGGTAAACCAAGGGGGTTTTCCGGATCTAGTCGGACAAGAAAGCGGGACACAAGAATCGAAAAATGTGCCAAGAGCATTGTAAAAAATGTTTGTGCCTTTTATGATATCAGTGCACAAGTACAAAGCGGACCAATCAAAATCCCTAATGAGGTTATTAAGCTTCGCAAACTCGGCTTTACGAAAGCAGCGGACACGTTCGGGCAGCCTACTCGACCGATCCAATACAGTTGGTCCTATATCTAGCGACACCTCGAAAGTAGGGTGGTAGGCGTCTTCAGGTATAGTGAGCGGAAGGGCTCGGGTTAACAACACTATGGTCGGATCCGATACAAAGCACAGATCAAGCAATCGACCCAAGGAATTATTCACATGGTTGACTTGAGACAGGGATAGGTCAAGCAAGCCGTCAACAAAGTCATGTCGTGACATGGGCACTAGGATACTAGACTCGTTTACCGAAGACCAAACAGTTCCTGGCAAGTTGAAGTCACCAAGAACTATCATACGATCTTTATCAGATAGCGAGGAAGAAACAGCGGTTAAAGCGGACAAGTGCTGCTCATAAATTGAAATATCCGAAGAAGGTGGGATATACGAGCAAGTAATGAATATAGCGAAAGCGGGAAGAATCAGTTTTACACACAGGAATTCCAGTTCCTGTTGAACTTGGACTGTGAAGTTTTCCGACGTGAAGTAAGAGTCCACTGCAATTAGAACCCCCCCTGCCCGTCGAGACGAACGGTCCTTTCTAAAAGTTGTGTACCGACCTGCCAAAACCTCGGAACTAAGAATGTCCGGCTTTAACCAGGTTTCAGTAAACACAATAACGTGGGAAGCAAATGCAACACTATCCCGGAAAAGAATGCTGAGCTTACTACGCAAGCCTCTTACATTCTGATAGGTTACTAAAAGAGAAGTTAGTTTTTTGGAAAGGTGGAAGCAAGACGGGAAGTTGAGGAAGAGGAAGTTGAGGTTGAGGTTGAGGGTGGCACACTGGAAAGGTTTGGAAGGGATATGGGGGGCCTATTCTTCTTCTTAGCCTTAAACTCCTTCACCACCAAATGCTCCGGCCAAAATATGGCGGAGCAAATGGTGTCAAATTGAGTTGGGGAGATGCTTATCTTAAACGAGGCTATCTCCCTGGCATAAGAGAAGTTAAATTTCTCCACCTTTAAACCCACGGCTTTTATTTTGCTTTGAATAAAAGCAATTACATCATTAGATGTGAGGTCAGGGGCCAGCCGTGAAACAAAAACTTGTCGTTTTGGTGGGACTCCCACCAGTGGTTTAGTCACCACAGGCCTAGTACCTGTGGTGGCAATATCCGGAGGTCCGGAACGTCTATTTACTGGTGGGATCGGTATAGACGGGACAACTAGCGAACTTGCGGACACCACGGACACGGACGCTGCAGACGTACTTGGCTGCACATTCTCCGAGGCGATGAATTCGGCTACCGAATCTGCGTCGCCAGCAGCTGTCGTTGCCCTTGGAGTGGCAAACGAGATCAACTGCTGCACACTTGGAGTGGTCGGAGTCAGTTTTTCGGCGGCGCACGGCTGAGTGACGGTTGGCAATTGCAGATCCCGCGGAGTGACCTTTTTGCGCCTCGGAGACTCATTCAGCAGTTTTAAACCGCTAAACTGAGCCTCCATGGCTAGGAGCCGATCGTATTGGTTTTTAAAACCAACGGTCAGCTCCTTAAAGCCACTCCGCGTCTGCCTCATGAAAGCCACCATGTCTTTCTCCACCGCACGGCATGCCTCGCAACTGTAATGCAAGCCATTACGTTTGGCTATAGCATCACTCACGAGGCCAGAAAATCCAGCGCATTTTGCGTGCACTACGCTGTCGCAGAGCCAGCAGGGGACATTCGGCTGATCGTGGGTGATCTGCTTCTTACAGCTTTTTTTGGCACAGACCACAGCGTATTCCATTTTATTTTATTATTTATTTATATATATACTATTATTTTCAAAAAAATTGGTATCAGACCAGTGTGCCAGACAACGCTCAAAGCGGAATTGGTAAAAAAAAGAGAGCAGAGTGGAGAGCGGTTATAGCGAGAGCTACTAAGCAGAGAGCGCTATTGCTCAGAAAGTTTAAAGAGCGAGAGAGAAAGAACAGTTATTGAAGTTGAGGTGATAGCGAGAGAGTGATAAAACAACAAAAGCTACCAGACGAGAGCGGACTGCAATGCAATGTAATGCGTACTCACTCACTGCAACAACACAAACACAAGCACAAGCACAAGCCGACGCCGAAAAATAAAAAGTTAAATAATGTTTTAACACAAATCAAAAGGCATGCACTCGCGTAATAGAATAGGTTTCCAGATTGTTGTCTGGTTAGGAAGTAAATTTAGAATTTAGTTAGGAAAACACCGGCTGTTTATTCAAAACAAAAGGAAAAAATGCGGAGCGCAAAACAAAAACACGTCTGATCACTACGAAAGATACGAAAGATACCGTTGTTCCTTCCACTTTGTAGATCGAATTATTCCTTGCATGAACCGTTTAGGGTCTTATGCTCGGATTATAATTCCCTCTACCATATTATATCCACCACTAATTCTCTTCCTCTTATTAAATTATTAATCCTTACACACCTTTCTATTAATTAGTAACTGTAGTGGTATTTGTGTTTTGATTGCATGCTTAGTTTCTTAGTAAGTTTAGTACTTATTTTCCTCGAACGTTAGTCTAATAGCTATCTTTCTTGCATGTTCGCGTTTGGTTCGGCTACGCACCGCGCATCATGCGGCAGCGCCACTCGGTCGGTTGGGCGGGAGGAGGGCTGCGTTTTGCCTGGGATCCGCGCGTAACAGCCTTCTGCTGGTGTCACACGGGCCACTTGACGGTGCAGTAACTGCATCGCCTCTTGAAAGATGCAGTCATTGCATGTCAACGTCCAAAGATAAAAAAATCCAAGAGAAACCGTTAGAATTAAATACACCCAATTCTGCTTTTACACGGTAGATTGGTTCCGCGGCCAATACCGTCTGATTTACTCGTTCGGCCGCGTTTGCCTGCGGTGCATAATTCCCCGACCTCATATGCTTTATGCTTTCTCTTTCTATGAAATGAATGAATTCGGCTGACACAAATTGCTTTTTTTATACCCGATACTCAAAATGAGTATTGGGGTATATTAGATTTGTGGTAAAAGTGGATGTGTGTAACGTCCAGAAGGAATTGTTTTCGACCCCATAAAGTATATATATTCTGGATCAGCATCAATAGCCGAGTTGATTGAGCCCTGTCTGTCTGTCCGTCTGTCCGTCCGTCCGTCCGTCCATCTGTCTGGCCGTCCCCTTCAGCGCCTAGTGCTCAAAGACTATAAGATCTAGAGCAACGAGGTTTTGGATCCAGACTTCTGTGATATGTCACTGCTACAAAAATATTTCGCCCCGCCCACTTCCGCCCCCACAAAGGACGAAAATCTGTGGCATCTACATTTTTAAAGATACGATAAAACCAAAAACGCAGAATCGTAGAGGATGAGTATATGTTCTAGAGTGTAAAATCTCAATTAGATCGTATAATTATTATAGCCAGAATCAAGAAAACAATTTCATTCTTTCTCGCTCTGTCTCTCTCTAACACACAGGTTTCATGGTCGGTTTTGCCAATTGCAAAATATGAGTTCAAGGATCTCAGAACCTATAAGAGCCAGAGCAACCAAATTTGGTATCCACACTCCTGTGATATCGGACCTTGACCGTTTCGTGTCCAAATTTCGCCACACCCCCTTCCGCCCCCGCAAAGGACGAAAATCTGGGGCATCCACAAATCTCAGAGACTATTAAGGCTAGAGTAACCAAATTTGGTATCCGCACTTCTGTTAGATCTCACTATAAAACGTATATCTCAGAATTTCGCCCCACCCCCTTCCGCCCCCACAAAGGACGAAAATCTGTTGCATCCACAATATTGCACATTCGAGAAAACTAAAAACGCAGAATCATAGATAATGACTATATCTATCAGATTGCTGAATCTGGATCAGATCGGATCATTTTTGTAGCCAAAAGCAAGAAATCAATTTGCAGTGGCCACGCACAGACTGATTTTCTGTCTCTCTCGCACGCACTCTTTGTCGTGTGGTTCAATATTAGCGGCGTCTGCCGCAGGAGAGCCATACTGACTTAGTATCGGGTATAACTGTAGAGTTGCGGTGTACGCAGCAACTCACAACGTTCCCCCTCGTTTTTTTTATTCATAGTAAAAATATGATATATATATATAAAATATAAGAATATAAATGTTAAAAATAAAAATATATAGCATATATATATATATGGACCAGACTTGCGGGACTGCCGTGAAGCATTGCTTCGCAAGGCTGGCTAGCCTATTACGGCCGCTCGTTTCGTGTGCGTTCAAGCCGCCTCAATTCCGAAGCGATTTCTGATGCAAGACTGCATATCGCCGTCCAATTTGCTTGGTTTTCCAGCATCCTAGGTACCAAACTTTCCACTGTAATGGGCACCCCTAGGTTGCCTTCTGCTCGCCTGCGGGCCTCTGAGAATCTGGCGCATGCGGTCAGGACATGCTCAGCGTTTTCTATTTTTCCGCAGCAGCTGCGCAGCCCGTCTTCCTCGTGGCCAAAGCGGTGGAGGTACTCTTTAAGGCACCCGGGGCCGCTGAGAACTTGTGTCAGCGAGAACGTAAGTTCTCCATGCCGCCGATTCATCCATGCTGCAATGTTGGGGATTAGTCGGTGGGTCCAACGGCCGGTTTCAGCATTATCCCATCTGAGTTGCCAGCTCTCGAGACATTCAGCCCTCGCCCTGGTCTTAACCGTTCTAGCGTCTGCCTGTGTGTTGGCGGCCTTTCTTCCCTTGTGGATTTCGCTGGCTTCCCTCGCTGCGAGCTCTACTGGTGGTATGCCGCTTATTACCATTATTGCCTCTGTGGAGACAGTACGGAACGCCGAGCTCACCCGCAGGGCTCCGAGTCTGAAGTCCGACTCAATGCCCCTAGTGTAGCTCCTGGTCCTCGTGGCCTGGGCCCATATTGGCGCTGCGTATAGTATGGATGACTTGGCCACGTTAAATAACAGTCTCCTACTCGTTGACTTTGGGCCTCTGTGGTTCAGCATCATGCGTGAAACCGCCATGACTACGCCGCGTGCCTTCTGGTGTGTCTGCTGCAGGTGCTCTCTAAACGAGAGCATAACTCCCAGGTATCTGATCGCTCGTTTTGAGGTAATTGAGGCTCCTCCTACGGTTATCCTCGCCGTCTCCACCTGTTTCCTGCTGCTGATGAGAACCGCTTCCGTCTTGTGCTCGTCTAGCTTGAGCCCTGCCAGGTCTAGCCAGTCGCTTATGGTTCCGATTGCCTCGTTCATACAGCTCTCGGTCTCCGCCAGGGTTTTCTTCGTGACCGTCACCGCGACATCGTCAGCGAATCCCACGATTTCGACTCCTTGTTGGAAGTTGAGGCGAAGAATTCCATCATACATGGTATTCCACAGTAGAGGTCCCAGTACAGATCCTTGTGGGACCCCTCCCGTGATGGAGTATGACCGAGGGCCATCTTCCGTGTCGTAAATCAGCCATCTGTTATTCAGGTAGTCACTGACCATCGCCTTCCTAAAGCCGTACTGGCTGTCGGAGAGTCCACCAGCGGCCTCGATTGCCTCCGTTAACCTTGCGCTGATTACGCTTTCCAGCATCTTACCTGCGCCGTCCAGGAGGCAGATAGGCCTGTATGCCGATGGGTCCTCCGTGTCTTTCCCAGGTTTTGGTATCAGCACAGCTTTTGCTTCTTCCATCTTCCAGGAAAGCACCCATCGGTGAGGCATTTGGTATAGGTCTGCGCAAAGATCGTCGGGTGCAGGCTAATAGCCAGCTTGAGGGCCCGATTGCCGTCTGGTCCTGGTGCCTTGCAGTTTGGCACTCTCTTTACTAGTTCTGCCAACTCTGTCCCGTACTCGTGATCCTGTCTACCTGCGTGTCCTGCGCTGGGAATAGGTGCTTGACGATTGCCTCCATTTTTTCCGCTCCCGTTGGTGCCGCGTGCTTGAATGCGCCGGTCTTCTTCATGACCACCTTGTAGGCCTTACCCCAGAGATCGTTTTCGGCTTCGTCACAGAGATCTAGGAAACTTCGTTTTTTACTGTTTTTGATTTCCTTCTTCAGTGCCGTCCTTCTTCGGGTGTAGATTTCCTTGAGACCCTGAAAGTCTGCTGTTCCGCGGGATCTGTGGTATGCTCTTCTGGCGCCTATGCATGCGTGGCGGGCCTCCTCAATTGCCTGGTTCCACCAGTATACCGGCCTATGGCCTTTAAATGGTTTGCTGCGCTCCATGCTAGCTTTGCACGCCCTTTCGAGTTGTCCCATGACTTGTGCCACTAGATCGTCTTCGCCTTCCACCTCGGCTAGTCCTGCTAGGGCTGCCCTGAAGGCTGGTGTGTTCAGCGTGTTTTCTTTGTAGTGCCCCCTCGTAGCGATACTCTGGGTGGCTCTTCTGGTCTGGATACTGCAGAGGATAGCGTTGTGGTCGCTCGCGGTGTACTGTTCGCTGATCTGCCATAACGTGCTCGCTGCAAGTCGAGTACTTATGTAGGTGAGGTCTATGATGGATGTGGTACCTGCTCTGCTGAATGTTGGGTTGGAACCAGCGTTTTTTAGGACTATGTCCAGGGAGGCAAAAGCCTCCACTAGGACACGGCCCCTAGCATTCGTTGTTGCTGACTCCCATTCCGTAGCCCAGGCGTTAAAGTCCCCAGCTACTAGCGACGGCGAGTGTGCTCTGATGTCATCTGCCAAGTTGTCGATTGTGTCGCTGAACTCTTCGAGTGACCAGCTGGGTGGTAGGTAACAGCTGTATACCCATAGGTCTTTCAGCCTCCCTCGTACGTATCCTTTGGATCTTTTAACTTCGACTAGATGCTGTGCCGGTTTGCCGCACATCCAGATTGCCGCTTTCCCCGATTGATCCATGACCCACGTGTTGGATCTCACGGTCTTGTAGGGCTCGCTCAGCAGTGCCAGGTCCGTGTTGAGCTCTGTAACGGATTGGGTGAGAAGGTCTTGGGCCACCCTGCAATGGTTAAGGTTCAGTTGGATGATCCTTAACATTTGACACAAATTGCTTCCCATTGTCTGTGTGCACCGTTTCGGTCACACCAAACTGCGCGAAGACATCCGCATGTAAGAATCGGATCACGGACGCCGACGTTGCTTTCGACATAGCCTTCAACCACACATATTTAGACATGTGGTCGACATTGCCACTTCGTGTCCTCGGATATGGACCCAGAAAAACCAAGTACAGTTTCTGCATCGGCCTCTCGGTTATGGTTTCGGCCCCCGTGAGTGGACGGTGTACCTGTGTTGAGTGCTTTATTTCTTTGCAGGTATAACAGTCAGCTGCACAGTCATACGGGGCTAAAAATAACACTCACGCAGCCGTCCCAGTGTTCTCGCGACCCCTCCATGCATTGCCACATCGCTGTCGTGCGCCTGTTTGATTAGCGTGCTCGTCAGAGCTTCTGGGATACACAGCTTCCACGGGAGCTCCTCCTACTTTGGCCGGCCAAACCCCGTGCACTTAAACCGCAGTCCCTCCTCCACCTTCAGGTCTTGGAACATATCCTGATCGTTCTGGACCGACTCAATTTTTCTTTGTTTTGTATTCTTCATCCTCGAACTGGTGTCGAACTCCAGGAAGTCGATAGCGTCAACGTCAAAGGGACGTGACAGCAAATCGGCGACGATATTGTCCTTTCCTTTGCGGTTTTCATAAGGTCATAAGACCGGAGAGCCAACGACCACCTGGCTAGCCTCCTATCCAGTGCTTTAAAGGGAATGAGCCATTGCAAACTGGCGTGGTCTGTTAACACCGTGAATGGCATCAGTTCCACGTACGCACGGAACTTCTCTGTGGCTCTTACCGCCGCTAGACACTCCTTCTCTGGTACGCTATAGTTAAGCTGTGCCTCTCTTAGCTTCGCCGAAAAGAATGCGATCGGGTGCACTGCTCCTTCCTCATCCTTGAAGAGAACTGCTGCAATCCCCACGTGGCTCGCATCACACTGGATGAAGAAGTGTGGTGTCGTCAGGGTGGTGTAGCACGGGGGCGCTGGTGAGTGTCTTCTTTAGCTCTTTGAACGATTTGACTGCCTTCTCCGTCAGCTTAAATTGCCCTTTACCTTTCAGACAGTCCGTGAGAGGAGCCGACAGTGCCGAGAAATTTTGAATAAATCGCCGAACCAGCCAGCTGTCCCCAAAAATCTTCGGATTTGTCTGACGTTCCTTGGACTTGGTATCTGGGTGATCGCCTGTACCTTCTCCGGATCGGTCCTTAGTGCGCCGTCGCCTACAATGTATCCTAAATACTTTAAATATTTATAACAGAATTTTGATTTCTTTCTTCATATTGTCAGGTTCGCCTCCTTGAGACACTTGGCCACTTGGTACATGCTCCTCGAACGTCCGGGAAATTACCAGCAGATCGTCTAAGTAAACGATTACATGGCTTCGGAGTCGTTGCGGAATGACTCGGTCCATCAACCGCATTGCACAACCCGAAAGGCATTGATTTGAATTGATAGAGTGGTCTGCCCGGCACCGTTAACGCTGTGTGCGTCCAACTTTCAGGCTCCAGCTCTATCTGCCAAAATACGTGCTTAAAATCAATGCTGCTGATTCACACGGTGTCCTCTACGCGGCTTATGATTGACTCAATGCTCTGCGGCGGGTAAGCATCCTTCACTGTTAATTTATTTAATTTCCGCGCATCCAAACACAATCAGTTTTTTCCAGGCTTCCGTACCAGAGTCACGCGGTTGCTCCACGGACTCTCGCTGGTTTCGACGACCCCAAGACGCAACATTTCGTTCACCTCGGCAAACAACAGCTCCTGCACCGCGGAAGATACAGGGTAGAAGCGCTCTTTTACGGGTGGGGCTGCCTTGATTAAGTGTATTTCGTGCCTTTCGAGCGTCGTTCTTCCCAAACCGTGTTTGTCGAATGCCCTGAAACTGTTCTTTACCTGGTCCAGACTGGTTTGCTGCGTGTGTGTCAACTCGTGCGGTTCCATTGGTCTACTCCTCGTTAGCCCTTCGGCCTCATTTTCGGCTATCTCCTCTTGTCATTCCAGGCCTACTATATGCCGATCCAGACCAAATTTCATCCAGAACTTAACCCTTAGATACACAGGTTGTTTTAGCGAGGGACACAGGAACAGCTCTAATTCTCCTATCAATTCAAGGCCACCTTTTCCAAGAAGGCTCACTGATGCCCCTGTATCCAGTAGTCCCAACAGGGCCCAATCTCACCCGCGCGAGTGGCCTGTCATCCTGACGCAGTGCCGAGTGGACTGCTGCAGCCACATGGACCCGCCTCCTCTTGCGCCCCTGGAACCTGTCCCGAGCCCGATGTGGTCTGACTGTTCTCGTTCCGATACTCTCATCGACTTCGTCTCCCATTATCCGATTCCTGGCCTGCTCGTTCTGCCGCAGTCTTTCCTTCATTGGCTTGCGCTCGGACAACCTAGCCTCGGGTAACACAGTTTGATTAACCTTATACATATATAATAGTGTATACATCCTTATCGTTAATTTCTCCCTTAGGTGTCTCTAACATATCATTGGAGGGCATTGCTATTGGATGCTTCGCAGTGACGGGGAACTCGACTCCTTAACTGCGTCATGCTCCTTTTCCCGTTTCCCGGCCTACATTTGAGAATTTGGGGATGATTACTTTGGCCAGCTCGCACTTGTTGCAGAACAAGTTACGCACGGCCGACTCACACTCAAAATAGGTGTGCCCCGGCTGAGTGCAATTCCAGCACTTCAACAGGGAGCGATCGCCCCGGAGTCCTTAGTCCTATGGACAGCATCCAGTGACTCAGTCTGCTGCTTAGAGTCTAGAGTGTTCGCCTCCAATTCATGGACTTTGTGGTCTTTTTTGCGCCTACTGCCCCCGTGTTCTGGACCGCTCCTTGCCAATCGAGTCGCAAGTAGATTCTCGGCATCCGCACACTCTTCTCGCAGCTTCTGTAGATTTGGTATATGCATCGGGTAGATCACCCTCGAAATTGCATCCCTAACATTAATTTTTATGATCTTCATTAGATCATAATCTGAGAACGGATTCAGCAATCTCGACCTCAACACCAACATCTCCTGGATGTACTGGTCTGCCGACTTCCCGTAGCGTTGTCGACGTTCCCTGAGCTCTTGCTCTCGCTCGAACTCTGTCCGACGAACTTGGAACTGCTGCTGGAGACCATATCTCAGATTCGGCCAGTCCAGCACTCCTACCATCCGAACATGCATCCAGTACCAGTCCCTAGCGTGAACACTGACTAATGTGTGACAGGATTTCAACTCCTCTGCCCACGGTACCTGATACGCCGTCTGTCGATGCTCCACATGGAATATGAACTCCGCCAAGGGCATCCCCTTTGGATCGCCATCGAAGCTAAGCCCCCATCTTCGTATCTGCACTTGATCTTGCCTAGCTTCCCCGAAACTCGGTCGATTCCTGTTAGGGTCTGCTCCTGAGCCTCTTCCGTTGAATCCTCCAGAGGCCTCTGATTGGCTTGGGCCTTTTGATCGGCTTGGCTCCACTGCTCGGCTTGGGTCCTCTGATCGGCTTCCAATGCCCGGTTGTCCACGAACAAGTGTGTGGGCTGTGCTTGCTGGTTCGCGGGTGCTTCCTGTTGACCTCCTCCTGCATTTGATCCCCAATTTATTCCGTTAGCATCACTCGGAGTTCACTCCGCTTTTAGTGTTCCCACCACAGCGTTCATCTCTCGCATGTCCGCTTGCATCGACGATCTCAGCGCTTCCATTTGCTGCCCGAGCGACGCTCGGTAGGTCTCATGTGCTTGGGCTAACGCTGCATTCACGGCTGACCTTAACTCGGATGGTAACTCCAGGTGCTTCCGGGTTCGTTGTTGACCTCCCTTTGCTCCGGCCGCTGAGTCCTCCTGGAAAACCCCGTCTGCACTTTTTCCGCCACTGGCGGCTTTACCGTCCTGGGACGGCTGATACCTGCGCGGAGCCTTCCGGCTACGCCTAGTCTTTCTCGACCTTTTGAAAACCTCCGGGTCACTCATCAACCACTTTTTGCTACTTACTTCTCTATATTGTATATTCCCTATTTACTCGACAATGCGGAAAGCTAAATTTACTCACATGTGTATGCTTGTGCTAAATAAGTTGGATATTTTATGATATGACTAAACTAAACAAACAGTACCTGACTGATTAATTCTAAATGCCTTCCATGACAGCGCAAAAATAAATAAATAAATAGTACAATGAATAAATACGCGAATAATTAATTCGGTGTTTAAATAAATAAATCGGTTAATTAAATTAATAAATTGATTAATTTAAACATCTAAATTGAATTAAATAAATAAGTAAACATACATAAGTATTTTGACAAAAATTATGCACTGCATATTTGGTTGTAACTTTTGATTTTTTTTAAGAAGAAAGTATATTTATTTATCGTAGATAGGTATTATATTAAGCTTATAAAAATATGTACAAAAAGTATGATAAGTGCGTTTATTCTGAAATGAAAATTAATTATTCGTAAACAGACGGTGGCATAAGTATTTTGACATTTTATAAAACGTGAAAAAAAAACAAAAACGAATGGAACGAAGTAACTTTTTATAATGAATCAGTAAAATATATATCCTCCCTTTGCCTCTATCACCTTTTGCAGACGTCTCGGAACTGATTCCACTAAGCTGTGGATATAAGACAATGGAATTTCTCTCCAGAGTGATTTCACCTCTAAGATTGTATCCTCACTGTTCCATGTCAAATCTGGAGTCCGGTTCCTTTTTATGTACGACCAGAGATTCTCAATAACGTTTAAATCTGGGCTCTGCGGCGGCCAGTCCAAAGTATTAACCCCAATGTCCTTCAAGAATTGGGTAACGACTTTAGCTTTATGGCACGGGGCGTTGTCCTGTTGGAATGTAAAGGACTCCCCAATCAAATTATCTCCAGAGGGGAAAGCGTGATCGTTTAGCACTTCCAAATATTTCTCTTTATTCATGCTGCCATCTACAGGCACTAAATTTCCCAAGCCATTGTAGGCGACGCATCCCCAAAACATTACCGTCCCACCTCCATGACTCGCTCTTTCACATATGGGTGCCACTTTTTTGCGACGTTCTTTCAGAATTCTTACGAAAACTTTCTTTTTTGAGCCGTGAAACTGGAAAGCACTTTCATCGCTCCATAAAACATTTTGCCAAAATGAAAATGGTTTGCCGATAAATTGTTTGGCAAACTCAAGGCGCTTTAGCTTATTACGCTGAGTTATTTGAGGTATAGCTCTGGCAATATATGTACCATAATTAGCTTCCTTAAGTCGTCTACGAATTGTCCGTTCACTGACATCAACATTTTCAGTTTCCTTAATTCACTGGCAACCGATCGAGGAGTTTTTAAGACATCCTGCTTAAATTTCCGCAAAATGAAAGTGTCTGCCTTGGCAGTTGTCTTTCGTGGTCTGCCACATCGTGAAACGTTTTTTGTAGTGTGGGTTTTTTATATTTGTTTATTTGGTAATATATTGTCTGACGTGAAGTATTGCATAATCTACTGATATTTTGACTGAAATACCAGAGTTAAACTTCACTATTATTTTATTTCTCAATTCCTTTGTTTTAACCATATTAAACAAATTATTGAACGAAAATAATTTTTATCAGTAAATACAATCTCTAAGCTGCGATAAACCGCAACAATGGTCTCGCTTTCTAGCGACAGCAGATCAATGCAAACTAATTAAAGCTTTGACAAAATACTTTTGTCCAGCTAAGCTCAGCTTACGAATGAGAATAAGAAGCATATTAAGAAAACTCAAAGTGCAACTACGAAGATAATTTGCAATCTACTTTATGCATTAATCTACTTAACGGTAAATCAGATAAGAGAACTTTTACATGTAGCAATTCGTCGAAATTCAAAGCTTAACGTTGCGTAGAGCTTTGTCAAAATAGTTATGCCGACGTGTGTACATCAACAATTAATCGCCTAAATAAATACAACACTAAATAAATAAATACTTCCTCTCCCAAATAAAAACTCTTTTTCCGCTGACCTGTTTAGTGCCTACTTCTAAAATTGTTTCCTTACAATACTAGCGAGGATCTTCAGTCCTCGAAAAAGGTGGTTTCTCCTTGGGTTTTCCTGGTTCGACTTTAAATCCCCAAAAAAAAATACTTTACACAAAATCTTTCAGACAAAAATTCGCATTTAATTTATTGGGTAGGACCAGAGAAAACTGAATTTATTTTTTTGCAGGTGAGTGGACCCCCTCTTTTCCCCTCGCTATTTATTTTCGCTTAATTTTTTCTGAGTGCCAACTCTCTTTGCTGTTTCTTTTCTCAGATTACCGTGGATCCCCCAAATCGGACAACGACGTTAATGCCTCTGGACTCGACAGATCCTCCGGTATCTCTTCCTCTCTTCAGATCCGGACAGTGAGATCCACAAGTCGGGCATCGAGGCTACTACCACTCGGCAACACCTGGACCACAACTCTGGACCTACACTTCCTTCCCTTCTACCTCCGATTAAAAAACTACCATGTCTATCTTCTTTAATTTCTACTCTAATTTCTTCCCAGATCACTGACCGTCTGAGTTTCCCTCTTCCAGGGTTCCATTTTAAGCCGGGTTCTTTCGACTCGCGTTTAAAACCGATCCCTTCTATTACCATTGGGCGCCATTTGTTATGACCCGCCTCTTCACTACCCTGGCCTATCGTTCCCAGCTAGCTCACGGGGAAGTCAGAGTGTTTCCGACCCGATAAACCAGGGGACAGACTGAACAAAAATAAAAAAAAACATACAAAAAAAAAAACGAGGGGGAACGTTGTGAGTTGTTGCGGACACCGCAACTCTACGGTTATACCCGATACTAAGTCAGTATGGCTCTGCTCCGGCAGACGCCGCTAATATTGAACGACACGACAAAGAGTGCGTGCGAGAGAGACAGAAAATCAGTCTGAGCGTGACGTCGGGCGCTGCGTAGCCACTGCAAATTGATTTGTTCCTATTGGCTATAAAAATGATCTGATCTGATCCAGATTCAGCAATCTGATAGATATGGTCATTATCTATGATTCTGCGTTCTCGAATGTGCAATAATGTGGATGCAACAGATTTTCGTCCTTTGTGTGGGCGGAAGGGGGTGGGGCGAAATTGTGAGATACACGTTTTATAGTAAGATCTAACAGGAGTGCGGATACCAAATTTGATTACTCTAGCCTTAATAGTCTCTGAGATTTTTGAATATCCCCAGATTTTCGTCCTTTGCGGGGGCGGAAGGGGGTGTGGCGAAATTTTGAAACAAACTCGTCTCGGTCCGATATATTAGGAGTGTGGATACCAAATTTGGTTGCTCTAGCTTTTGTAGTCTCTGAGATCTAGGCGCTAATGTTTTACTCTAAGCAAAGCCGCCTATGCTACGTGTGTGTTAGAGAGAGACAGGGCGAGAAAAAATGAAATTGTTTTCTTGATGCTGGCTATAATAATAATACGATCCAATTCAGATTCCGCAGTCTTAAAGATATGGTCATTCTCTACAATTCTACGTTTTTGGTTTTCTCATATCTTTAAAATTGTGGATGCCACAGATTTTCGTCCTTTGTGGGGGCGGAAGTGGGCGGGGCGAAGTTTTGAAATATTTTTGGAGCAGTGACATATCACAGAAGTCTGGATCCAAAACATCGTTACTCTAGCTCTTATAGTCTTTGAGCACTAGGCGCTGAAGGGGACGGACAGACGGACGGACGGACAGACGGACAGACGGACAGACAGACAGACAGACAGGGCCCAATCGACTCGGCTATTGATGCTGATCAAGAATATATATACTTTATGGGGTCGGAAACGATTCCTTCTGGACGTTACACACATCCACTTTTACCACAAATCTATTATACCCCAATACTCATTTTGAGTATCGGGTATAAAAACAAAGTGCAGTGCAACCATTAAACAGATTTGGTGGAGGCACAGTGATGTTCTGGGGGTGCATGTCTTACTACGGATTTGGAGACTTTGTTCCAATAGAAGGCACTCTGAATCAGACCCGGTATCTCGTTATACTGAATGAACATGCTTTTGTGTCTGGTGACAGGCTATTTCCCATCTCCGACTGGATTTTTCAGCAAGACAATGCTCCATGCCACAAGGGATCGGCACCTAAAAAATTTTTACGAGATCTCAATGTGGCTGTTCTTCCCTGGCCTGCGCAGAGCCCTGATCTCAATATCATAGAAAATGTTTGGTCGCTTATTAAGGACAAAGAACAATTGATAAAAACCGAAAACGCGACGCTACCATCGAGGAAGTAAAGGAAATTTGGTCGAAATTGGAACTTGGATATGCTCGCCACTTAGTGGAATCAGTACCAGCCAGGTTGCAAGCAGTTATTGATGCCAAAGGTGGAGTTACAAAATATTAATCATTATTATTATTATTCATCCAACAAATTTAAAAAAAAACGAGGGGGAACGTTGTGAGTTGCTGCGGACACCGCAACTCTACGGTTATACCCGATACTTAGTCAGTATGGCTCTCCTCCGGCAGACGCCGCTAATATTAAATGACACGACAAAGAGTGCGTGCGAGAGAGACAGAAAATCAGTCTGAGCGTGACGTCGGGCGCTGCGTAGCCACTGCAAATTGATTTGTTCCTATTGGCTATAAAAATGATCTGATCTGATCCAGATTCAGCAATCTGATAGATATGATCATTATCTATGATTCTGCGTTTTTAGTTTTCTCGTATCCTCAATATTGTGGATGCAACAGATTTTCGTTCTTTGTGGGGGCGGAAGGGGGCGGGGCAAAGTTTTGAAATATTTTTGTAGCAGTGACATATCACAGAAGTCTGGATCCAAAACATCGTTGCTCTCGCTCTTATAGTCTTTGAGCACTAGGCGCTGAAGGGGACGGACAGACGGACGGACGGACGGACGGACAGACGGACAGACGGACAGACGGACAGACAGACATGGCTCAATCGACTCGGCTATTGATGCTGATCAAGAATATATATACTTTACGGGGTCGGAAACGATTCCTTCTGGACGTTACACACATCCACTTTTACCACAAATCTAATATACCCCAATACTCATTTTGAGTATCGGGTATAAAAACAAAGTGCAGTGCAACCATTAAACAGATTTGGTGGAGGCACAGTGATGTTCTGGGGGTGCATGTCTTACTACGGATTTGGAGACTTTGTTCCAATAGAAGGCACTCTGAATCAGACCCGGTATCTCGTTATACTGAATGAACATGCTTTTGTGTCTGGTGACAGGCTATTTCCCATCTCCGACTGGATTTTTCAGCAAGACAATGCTCCATGCCACAAGGGATCGGCACCTAAAAAATTTTTACGAGATCTCAATGTGGCTGTTCTTCCCTGGCCTGCGCAGAGCCCTGATCTCAATATCATAGAAAATGTTTGGTCGCTTATTAAGGACAAAGAACAATTGATAAAAACCGAAAACGCGACGCTACCATCGAGGAAGTAAAGGAAATTTGGTCGAAATTGGAACTTGGATATGCTCGCCACTTAGTGGAATCAGTACCAGCCAGGTTGCAAGCAGTTATTGATGCCAAAGGTGGAGTTACAAAATATTAAACATTATTATTATTATTCATCCAACAAATTTAAAAAAAAACGAGGGGGAACGTTGTGAGTTGCTGCGGACACCGCAACTCTACGGTTATACCCGATACTAAGTCAGTATGGCTCTCCTCCGGCAGACGCCGCTAATATTAAATGACACGACAAAGAGTGCGTGCGAGAGAGACAGAAAATCAGTCTGAGCGTGACGTCGGGCGCTGCGTAGCCACTGCAAATTGATTTGTTCCTATTGGCTATAAAAATGATCTGATCTGATCCAGATTCAGCAATCTGATAGATATGATCATTATCTATAATAGTATAATTAGCTTAAAGTTTTGTGTAAATACTTCTGCAGCATTAAAAATGTGTGTAAATAATTTTGACAACTGATAAGCATCACTTAATTTGCTTCTCCTTATTCGCACAAACAGTTATCTTTTCCAATTCTTCTCTCATTCAATTGCTAGTAGATCAATCTTTTTGGCCTAAAAGTTTTTTATACCCGATACTCAAAATGAGTATTGGGGTATATTAGATTTGTGGTAAAAGTGGATGCGTGTAACGTCCAAAAGGAATCGTTTCCGACCCCATAAAGTATATCTATTCATGATCAGCATCAATAGCCGAGTCGATTGAGCCATGTCTGTCTGTCCGTCTGTCCGTCCGTCCGTCCGTCCGTCCGTCCGTCCGTCCGTCCGTCCCCTTCAGCGCCTAGTGCTCAAAGACTATAAGAGCTAGAGCAACGATGTTTTGGATCCAGACTTCTGTGATATGTCACTGCTACAAAAATATTTCAAAACTTCGCCCCGCCCACTTCCGCCCCCACAAAAGACGAAAATCTGTGGCATCCACATTTTTAAAGATACGATAAAACCAAAAACGCAGAATCGGTGCGGATGACCATATCTTCTACAGTGCAAAATCTGAACCAGATCGAATAATGATTATAGCCAGAATCAAGAAAACAATTTCATTCTTTCTCGCTCTGTCTCTCTCTAACACACAGGTTTCATGGTCGGTTTTGTCAATTGCAAAATATGAGTTCAAGGATCTCAGAACCTATAAGAGCCAGAGCAACCAAATTTGGTATCCACACTCCTGTGATATCGGACCTTGACCGTTTCGTGTCCAAATTTCGCCACACCCCCTTCCGCCCCCGCAAAGGACGAAAATCTGGGGCATCCACAAATCTCAGAGACTATTAAGGCTAGAGTAACCAAATTTGGTATCCGCACTTCTGTTAGATCTCACTATAAAACGTATATCTCAGAATTTCGCCCCACCCTTTTCCGCCCCCACAAAGAACGAAAATCTGTTGCATCCACAATATTGCACATTCGAGAAAACTAAAAACGCAGAATCATAGATAATGACCATATCTATCAGATTGCTGAATCTGGATCACATCAGATCATTTTTATAGCCAAAAGGAACAAATCAATTTGCACTGGCTACGCAGCCCCCGACGTCACGCTCAGACTGATTTTCTGTCTCTCTCGCACGCACTCCTTGTCGTGTCATTTAATATTAGCGGCGTCTGCCGGAGGAGAGCCATACTGACTTAGTATCGGGTATAACTGCAGAGTTGCGGTCTCCGCAGCAACTCACAACGTTCCCCCTCGTTTTTATGTAGCTTTCAACAACCTCAGGAAAAGCTCCTGAAATGGAACATGCAAAAAAAAACTCGTTGTGTAAATACTTTTGACCACCCCTGTATATCTATTTTATATCTTTATAAAACCGAAAAAACTATGGAGCATTGAGCATGAACGGAATAAACAACAAAGTAATTGCATGAATATGTCTTTATGTTTGTTGCCAGTCGCTCGAATTGCTTTGCTTACAGATATGTTTTTATGCATGCGCATGTGTCAGCAACGAAAGCTCAGCTGGTTGCTGGGAGAGCTAGGAATATTATTTAAAGACAGCTACATATATATGAATGTGGGCACTGGATCGCAGGCGGAACGCAGGAGCTAGCTCGGAGCAAATTAAACCTTTGGAGTAGTAGGAGGCCACAGCCGTTGGAAGAACGAAGAATGGTTTAATTTGGAGCTAGAGCAAAAAATTAATATGTACATATGTATATATGCCACGGCAACTCGGACTGGGATGGAAAACTCGCACAAAATCACTGCACTGGTCGGTTGAAACGGGGGTGAAATCGTAACTAAATCTTAGCTTAAGCGTTACGCTGCGGTGAAATGCCCGGAAATGCGGGAAAATAACTTTCCTCTGACGGAGGCCAACTTTCACGCCCTGCTCCTGGGTCAGCACCCAAGCGATTCACTTCGCAGCCTTTGTAGAAAACGATGAGGTTGCCAAGGCGAGGGATCTGCTGCAGGTCCACAGTGGTTTCACAGCCCCCCAGCTACTGCAGATGCTGCGCGTCACCCTTAATAGCCAGTCGGTGGACACCGATCTTGTTCAGCAGCTGGTCAAAGAGTTGCCCAAGGACTATCTGACTGGATTCGATGTACCCCCGATGGCCCTCAGTAGCCTCTGCATCGAACTGGTGCGCCAGGCCCAAGCCCAGCTGGTAATTCGACTGGTGGCTGCACTGCCAACACCCACGTTCAATGGTAACCAGAACGTGGACGAGTACGCGGCGCTAATCCTGCAGGAGTTCTTTGGCGCTCACGTGCCCATAAAGGAGACGCTCCAGTTCGCCCGCGAGCTGAGCCAGCGTGGAGAGAACTAGCGGACCCTGCACCTGGTCACCGGGCTGGCCCTGCGCCGGCTGCGTGCGGCAGGCCTACGCAGCTTTGAGGCCCTCTGTGCCGCCGGAGAGGAACTGCGTCCGCATTACTTCTGGCCCCAGCTGGAGTCGATGGGCATTAAGCCTCCCAAGACGTTGTCCAACTGATCACCCAACTGCTTCAGCAGCACCAGTAACTTCCCGAGATCCTGGATCTCCTCCAGCGCTATCCCACGCGCCTCCAGTTTTCCTTGCTCCTCCAACCTCTGTCCGCCCTCTCGGTCCACGACCGCGCCATTAAGGGCTACGAACTGTTCGCCCAACTTGTACAGGCCCTGCAGCTTCGGTCGCTGCAGAAGGAAGAGGACTTTGTCGGCGCCCTGCTCCTTCAAATGGGTGGCTCCAAATGCGACCCCGACAGGATGCCACCTCCCTGCTCAAATTCGTGCACGAGCTGCGACGCCTGGAGCTGAAAATGTCGCCGGCCGCCGCCGAAGCTCTACTCTTGATCGCCCGACAAGGCACCGAGGATAACCAGGTGCTCCAGGCGGTGGGCAAGACGATTCAAAAGATGCGCAACGCCAAGCTTACTCTACTGGCAGACTCATCAAGCACCCGCGCGACATGAGCCAGAACGAGCTGGAGTGCCATCTCATCGAGCTTGAGTCGAAGAAGCTTAATACACGCGGTGTCCTGCGACGCCTGCTGCAGTTCTCCGTGCGGAAAGGCCGCCTGGAACGGGCCCAGCAGCTGCTGGTAAAGTGTCAGGCACTCAATGTGAACGCCGTGTGGAACGTCCCGAGCGCTCGAGAGCGAGTTGAGTCCGGAGCGCACGGAGTTGGCGCAGTGCGCCGCAATTATCTGCTGCTGCCCTGAACAGCTTGTATAGTGTAACGAAATACTTCATTGTTTCCGTTAAGCTTTCATCATCAGTTTGTTTGACGTACAATCCATATACTTTTAAATTGTTCTTTTTTGATCTGTACTCACTCATACAGTGACGCAATAAATTGATTATATATTTTTTGCAATCATTAAAAAACTCTTTAGTCAATCTGTTCACTCTTGGGTGAACACGATATGATTTCAAATAAATCGCGACTCCGTTGAAATTAAAATTACGTTTTCATTTTCCTATAGTTGCGCTGCTTTTGCATTCTTATATTTGTCTGACATCAAATGGCGTCTTTCCCTAGGCGGAGGATAACTTTCATCACAACTTTCTCTTTCGTAGTGATCAGGCGCGTTTTTGTTTTGCGCTCCGCATTTTTTCCTTTTTTTTTAATGAACAGCCGGTGTTTTCCTAAATGAACTTTAATTAACTTCCTAACCAGGTACTAACCACAGGTACTAGGCCTGTGGTGCCCAAACCACTGGTGGGAGTCCCACCAAAACGACAAGTTTTTGTCTCACGGCTGGCCCCTGACCTCACATCGAATGATGTAATTGCTTTTATTCAAAGCAGAATAAAAGCCGTGGGTTTAAAGGTGGAGAAATTTAACTTCTCTTATGCCAGGGAGATAGTCTCGTTTAAGATAAGCATCTCCCCAACTCAATTTGACACCGTTTGCTCTGCCATATTTTGGCCAGAGCATTTGGTGGTGAAGGAGTTCAAGGCTAAGAAGAAAAATAGGCCCGCCATAGCACTTACAGCTTGGCAGGTTGGTACACAACTTTTAGAAAGGACCGTTGTCCGCTTTAACCGCTGTTTCTTCCTCGCTCTCTGATAAAGCGCTCTATGATAGTTCTTGGTGACTTCAACTTGCCAGGAACTGTTTGGTCTTCGGTAAACAAGTCTAGTAACCTAGTGCCAATGTCACGACATGACCTTGTTGACGGCTTGCTTGACCTGTCCCTGTCTCAAGTCAACCATGTGAAAAATTTCATCCTACTTTGGAAGTGTCCGTTGCTTTCGTAAAAACGAGTTTACGAAGCTTAATAAACTCATTAGGGATTTTGATTGGTCCGCTTTGTACTTGTGCACTGATGTCATAAAAGGCACAAACATTTTTTACAATGCTCTTGGCACATTTTTTGATTCTTGTGTCCCGCTTTCTTGTCCGATTAGATCTGGAAAACCCCCTTGGTTTACCAAAGAGTTATCCAGCCTAAAAAACTTAAAATCAAGACTTTATAAATGTTCAAACATGAACATATTATCGTCAATACAATGCCACTTTCGGCCCCTTGCAGAATGTTTAAACATAAATAGATTATTGTACACATTCACTCATGTAACAACACCGATCTCTAAAGAAATCACATATAAGGCTCTGATTTTAAGAATAAAATTAAGTTTGAATTTACAACTCAACTCGCAAATGTCTAGACTTTTCTTTTAAGGTCTTAACATTTTGGTCCTTCGAGACTCTCCGTTGTTTCCCCCCTGTGGTAAGAGCACGGAGTTAAACCAGCTCCTTTGAGACTGAACAAGTGTCTAGTTCACTGACAGCTAAAGGTAGCAAAATAAAAAATTCTGATTTCCCTCCTATAGGAAGGAACAGAGTATAAAATAAATTAATGAAACGAAAGTTTCAATTAATAATTTGGAAAAATACGAGCTAAACAGGCTGTATTTTTAATAGATAACTGGGTATATCTATTGTGATCGGAGAATACAAAAAAAATAAATAAAAACGAGGGGGAACGTTGTGAGTTGCTGCGGACACCGCAACTCTACAGTTATACCCGATACTAATTCAGTATGGCTTTCCTCCGGCAGACGCTGCTAATATTAAACGACACGACAAAGAGTGCGTGCGAGAGAGACAGAAAATCAGTCTGAGCGTGACGTCGGGCGCTGCGTAGCCAGTGCAAATTGATTTGTTCCTTTTGGCTATAAAAATTATCTGATCTGGTCCAGATCCAGCAATCTGATAGATATGGTCGTTATCTATGATTCTGCGTTTTTAGTTTTCTCGTATCCTCAATATTGTGGATGCAACAGATTTTCGTTCTTTGTGGGGGCGGAAGGGGGCGGGGCAAAGTTTTGAAATATTTTTGTAGCAGTGACATATCACAGAAGTCTGGATCCAAAACATCGTTGCTCTCGCTCTTATAGTCTTTGAGCACTAGGCGCTGAAGGGGACGGACAGACGGACAGACGGACGGACGGACAGACGGACAGACAGACATGGCTCAATCGACTCGGCTATTGATGCTGATCAAGAATATATATACTTTATGGGGTCGGAAACGATTCCTTCTGGACGTTACACACATCCACTTTTACCACAAATCTAATATACCCCAATACTCATTTTGAGTATCGGGTATAAAAACAAAGTGCAGTGCAACCATTAAACAGATTTGGTGGAGGCACAGTGATGTTCTGGGGGTGCATGTCTTACTACGGATTTGGAGACTTTGTTCCAATAGAAGGCACTCTGAATCAGACCCGGTATCTCGTTATACTGAATGAACATGCTTTTGTGTCTGGTGACAGGCTATTTCCCATCTCCGACTGGATTTTTCAGCAAGACAATGCTCCATGCCACAAGGGATCGGCACCTAAAAAATTTTTACGAGATCTCAATGTGGCTGTTCTTCCCTGGCCTGCAAAGAGCCCTGATCTCAATATCATAGAAAATGTTTGGTCGCTTATTAAGGACAAAGAACAATTGATAAAAACCGAAAACGCGACGCTACCATCGATGAAGTAAAGGAAATTTGGTCGAAATTGGAACTTGGATATGCTCGCCACTTAGTGGAATCAGTACCAGCCAGGTTGCAAGCAGTTATTGATGCCAAAGGTGGAGTTACAAAATATTAATCATTATTATTATTATTCATCCAACAAATTTAAAAAAAAACGAGGGGGAACGTTGTGAGTTGCTGCGGACACCGCAACTCTACAGTTATACCCGATACTAATTCAGTATGGCTTTCCTCCGGCAGACGCTGCTAATATTAAACGACACGACAAAGAGTGCGTGCGAGAGAGACAGAAAATCAGTCTGAGCGTGACGTCGGGCGCTGCGTAGCCAGTGCAAATTGATTTGTTCCTTTTGGCTATAAAAATTATCTGATCTGGTCCAGATCCAGCAATCTGATAGATATGGTCGTTATCTATGATTCTGCGTTTTTAGTTTTCTCGTATCCTCAATATTGTGGATGCAACAGATTTTCGTTCTTTGTGGGGGCGGAAGGGGGCGGGGCAAAGTTTTGAAATATTTTTGTAGCAGTGACATATCACAGAAGTCTGGATCCAAAACATCGTTGTTCTCGCTCTTATAGTCTTTGAGCACTAGGCGCTGAAGGGGACGGACAGACGGACAGACGGACGGACGGACAGACGGACAGACAGACATGGCTCAATCGACTCGGCTATTGATGCTGATCAAGAATATATATACTTTATGGGGTCGGAAACGATTCCTTCTGGACGTTACACACATCCACTTTTACCACAAATCTAATATACCCCAATACTCATTTTGAGTATCGGGTATAAAAACAAAGTGCAGTGCAACCATTAAACAGATTTGGTGGAGGCACAGTGATGTTCTGGGGGTGCATGTCTTACTACGGATTTGGAGACTTTGTTCCAATAGAAGGCACTCTGAATCAGACCCGGTATCTCGTTATACTGAATGAACATGCTTTTGTGTCTGGTGACAGGCTATTTCCCATCTCCGACTGGATTTTTCAGCAAGACAATGCTCCATGCCACAAGGGATCGGCACCTAAAAAATTTGTACGAGATCTCAATGTGGCTGTTCTTCCCTGGCCTGCAAAGAGCCCTGATCTCAATATCATAGAAAATGTTTGGTCGCTTATTACGGACAAAGAACAATTGATAAAAACCGAAAACGCGACGCTACCATCGAGGAAGTAAAGGAAATTTGGTCGAAATTGGAACTTGGATATGCTCGCCACTTAGTGGAATCAGTACCAGCCAGGTTGCAAGCAGTTATTGATGCCAAAGGTGGAGTTACAAAATATTAATCATTATTATTATTATTCATCCAACAAATTTTAAAAAAAACGAGGGGGAACGTTGTGAGTTGCTGCGGACACCGCAACTCTACGGTTATACCCGATACTAAGTCAGTATGGCTCTCCTCCGGCAGACGCCGCTAATATTAAATGACACGACAAAGAGTGCGTGCGAGAGAGACAGAAAATCAGTCTGAGCGTGACGTCGGGCGCTGCGTAGCCACTGAAAATTGATTTGTTCCTATTGGCTATAAAAATGATCTGATCTGATCCAGATTCAGCAATCTGATAGATATGATCATTATCTATGATTCTGCGTTTTTAGTTTTCTCGTATCCTCAATATTTTGGATGCAACAGATTTTCGTCCTTTGTGGGGGCGGAAGGGGGTGGGGCGAAATTTTGAGATATACATTTTATAGTGAGATCTAACAGGAGTGCGGATACCAAATTTGGTTACTCTAGCCTTAATAGTCTCTGAGATTTGTGATTATCCCCAGATTTTCATCCTTTGCGGGGGCGGAAGGGGGTGGGCGAAATTTTGAAACAAACTCGTCTCGGTCCGATATATTAGGAGTGTGGATACCAAATTTGGTTGCTCTAGCTTTTATAGTCTCTGAGATCTAGGCGATAATGTTTTACTCTAAGCAAAGCCGGCTATGCTACGTGTGTGTTAGAGAGAGACAGGGCGAGAAAAAATGAAATTGTTTTCTTGATTCTGGCTATAATAATTATACGATCTGGTTCAGATTTTGCACTCTAGAAGCTATAGTCATCTTCCCAATACTCATTTTGAGTATCGGGTATAATTAGCTTAAAGTTTTGTGTAAATACTTCTGCAGTATTAAAAATGTGTGTAAATAATTTTGACAACTGATAAGCATCACTTAATTTGCTTCTCCTTATTCGCACAAACAGTTATCTTTTCCAATTCTTCTCTCATTCAATTGCTAGTAGATCAATCTTTTTGGCCTAAAAGTTTTTTATACCCGATACTCAAAATGAGTATTGGGGTATATTAGATTTGTGGTAAAAGTGGATGTGTGTAACGTCCAGAAGGAATCGTTTCCGACCCCATAAAGTATATATATTCTTGATCAGCATCAATAGCCGAGTCGATTGAGCCCTGTCTGTCTGTCCGTCTGTCCGTCCGTCCGTCCGTCCGTCCGTCCGTCCGTCCGTCCGTCCGTCCGTCCCCTTCAGCGCCTAGTGCTCAAAGACTAAGAGCTAGAGCAACGATGTTTTGGATCCAGACTTCTGTGATATGTCACTGCTACAAAAATATTTCAAAACTTCACCCCGCCCACTTCCGCCCCCACAAATGACGAAAATCTGTGGCATCCACATTTTTAAAGATACGATAAAACCAAAAACGCAGAATCGGTGAGGATGACCATATCTTCTACAGTGCAAAATCTGAACCAGATCGAATAATGATTATAGCCAGAATCAAGAAAACAATTTCATTCTTTCTCGCTCTGTCTCTCTCTAACACACAGGTTTCATGGTCGGTTTTGTCAATTGCAAAATATGAGTTCAAGGATCTCAGAACCTATAAGAGCCAGAGCAACCAAAATTGGTATCCACACTCCTGTGATATCGGACCTTGACCGTTTCGTGTCCAAATTTCGCCACACCCCCTTCCGCCCCCGCAAAGGACGAAAATCTGGGGCATCCACAAATCTCAGAGACTATTAAGGCTAGAGTAACCAAATTTGGTATCCGCACTTCTGTTAGATCTCACTATAAAACGTATATCTCAGAATTTCGCCCCACCCTTTTCCGCCCCCACAAAGGACGAAAATCTGTTGCATCCACAATATTGCACATTCGAGAAAACTAAAAACGCAGAATCATAGATAATGACCATATCTATCAGATTGCTGAATCTGGATCAGATCAGATAATTTTTATAGCCAAAAGGAACAAATCAATTTGCACTGGCTACGCAGCCCCCGACGTCACGCTCAGACTGATTTTCTGTCTCTCTCGCACGCACTCCTTGTCGTGTCGTTTAATATTAGCGGCGTCTGCCGGAGGAGAGCCATACTGACTTAGTATCGGGTATAACTGCAGAGTTGCGGTCTCCGCAGCAACTCACAACGTTCCCCCTCGTTTTTATTTAGCTTTCAACAACCTCAGGAAAAGCTCCTGAAATTGAACATGCAAAAAAAAACTCGTTGTGTAAATACTTTTGACCACCCCTGTATATCTATTTTATATCTTTATAAAACCGAAAAAACTATGGAGCATTGAGCATGAACGGAATAAACAACAAAGTAATTGCAAGAATATGTCTTTATGTTTGTTGCCAGTCGCTCGAATTGCTTTGCTTACAGATATGTTTTTATGCATGCGCATGTGTCAGCAACGAAAGCTCAGCTGGTTGCTGGGAGAGCTAGGAATATTATTAAAAGACAGCTACATATATATGAATGTGGGCACTGGATCGCAGGCGGAACGCAGGAGCTAGCTCGGAGCAAATTAAACCTTTGGAGTAGTAGGAGGCCACAGCCGTTGGAAGAACGAAGAATGGTTTAATTTGGAGCTAGAGCAAACAATTAATATGTACATATGTATATATGCCACGGCAACTCGGACTGGGATGGAAAACTCGCACAAAATCACTGCACTGGTCGGTTGAAACGGGGGTGAAATCGTAACTAAATCTTAGCTTAAGCGTTACGCTGCGGTGAAATGCCCGGAAATGCGGGAGAATAACTTTCCTCTGACGGAGGCCAACTTTCACGCCCTGCTCCTGGGTCAGCACCCAAGCGATTCACTTCGCAGCCTTTGTAGAAAACGATGAGGTTGCCAAGGCGAGGGATCTGCTGCAGGTCCACAGTGGTTTCACAGCCCCCCAGCTACTGCAGATGCTGCGCGTCACCCTTAATAGCCAGTCGGTGGACACCGATCTTGTTCAGCAGCTGGTCAAAGAGTTGCCCAAGGACTATCTGACTGGATTCGATGTACCCCCGATGGCCCTCAGTAGCCTCTGCATCGAACTGGTGCGCCAGGACCAAGCCCAGCTGGTAATTCGACTGGTGGCTGCACTGCCAACACCCACGTTCAATGGTAACCAGAACGTGGACGAGTACGCGGCGCTAATCCTGCAGGAGTTCTTTGGCGCTCACGTGCCCATAAAGGAGACGCTCCAGTTCGCCCGCGAGCTGAGCCAGCGTGGAGAGAACTAGCGGACCCTGCACCTGGTCACCGGGCTGGAGTCGATGGGCATTAAGCCTCCCAAGACGTTGTCCAACTGATCACCCAACTGCTTCAGCAGCACCAGTAACTTCCCGAGATCCTGGATCTCCTCCAGCGCTATCCCACGCGCCTCCAGTTTTCCTTGCTCCTCCAACCTCTGTCCGCCCTCTCGGTCCACGACCGCGCCATTAAGGGCTACGAACTGTTCGCCCAACTTGTACAGGCCCTGCAGCTTCGGTCGCTGCAGAAGGAAGAGGACTTTGTCGGCGCCCTGCTCCTTCAAATGGGTGGCTCCAAATGCGACCCCGACAGGATGCCACCTCCCTGCTCAAATTCGTGCACGAGCTGCGACGCCTGGAGCTGCAAATGTCGCCGGCCGCCGCCGAAGCTCTACTCTTGATCACCCGACAAGGCACCGAGGATAACCAGGTGCTCCAGGCGGTGGGCAAGACGATTCAAAAGATGCGCAACGCCAAGCTTACTCTACTGGCAGACTCATCAAGCACCCGCGCGACATGAGCCAGAACGAGCTGGAGTGCCATCTCATCGAGCTTGAGTCGAAGAAGCTTAATACACGCGGTGTCCTGCGACGCCTGCTGCAGTTCTCCGTGCGGAAAGGCCGCCTGGAACGGGCCCAGCAGCTGCTGGTAAAGTGTCAGGCACTCAATGTGAACGCCGTGTGGAACGTCCCGAGCGCTCGAGAGCGAGTTGAGTCCGGAGCGCACGGAGTTGGCGCAGTGCGCCGCAATTATCTGCTGCTGCCCTGAACAGCTTGTATAGTGTAACGAAATACTTCATTGTTTCCGTTAAGCTTTCATCATCAGTTTGTTTGACGTACAATCCATATACTTTTAAATTGTTCTTTTTTGATCTGTACTCACTCATACAGTGACGCAATAAATTGATTATATATTTTTTGCAATCATTAAAAAACTCTTTAGTCAATCTGTTCACTCTTGGGTGAACACGATATGATTTCAAATAAATCGCGACTCCGTTGAAATTAAAATTACGTTTTCATTTTCCTATAGTTGCGCTGCTTTTGCATTCTTATATTTGTCTGACATCAAATGGCGTCTTTCCCTAGGCGGAGGATAACTTTCATCACAACTTTCTCATTCGTAGTGATCAGGCGCGTTTTTGTTTTGCGCTCCGCATTTTTTCCTTTTTTTTTAATGAACAGCCGGTGTTTTCCTAAATGAACTTTAATCAACTTCCTAACCAGGTACTAACCACAGGTACTAGGCCTGTGGTGCCCAAACCACTGGTGGGAGTCCCACCAAAACGACAAGTTTTTGTCTCACGGCTGGCCCCTGACCTCACATCGAATGATGTAATTGCTTTTATTCAAAGCAGAATAAAAGCCGTGGGTTTAAAGGTGGAGAAATTTAACTTCTCTTATGCCAGGGAGATAGTCTCGTTTAAGATAAGCATCTCCCCAACTCAATTTGACACCGTTTGCTCTGCCATATCTTGGCCAGAGCATTTGGTGGTGAAGGAGTTAAAGGCTAAGAAGAAAAATAGGCCCGCCATAGCACTTACAGCTTGGCAGGTTGGTACACAACTTTTAGAAAAGACCGTTGTCCGCTTTAACCGCTGTTTCTTCCTCGCTCTCTGATAAAGCGCTCTATGATAGTTCTTGGTGACTTCAACTTGCCAGGAACTGTTTAGTCTTCGGTAAACAAGTCTAGTAACCTAGTGTCAATGTCACGACATGACTTTGTTGACGGCTTGCTTGACCTGTCCCTGTCTCAAGACAACCATGTGAAAAATTCATCCTACTTTGGAAGTGTCGCGGAATATAGGACCAACTGTATTGGATCGGTCGAGTAGGCCACCTGAACGTGTCCGTTGCTTTCGTAAAAACGAGTTTACGAAGCTTAATAAACTCATTAGGGATTTTGATTGGTCCGCTTTGTACTTGTGCACTGATGTCATAAAAGGCACAAACATTTTTTACAATGCTCTTGGCACATTTTTTGATTCTTGTGTCCCGCTTTCTTGTCCGATTAGATCTGGAAAACCCCCTTGGTTTACCAAAGAGTTATCCAGCCTAAAAAACTTAAAATCATGACTTTATAAATGTTCAAACATGAACATATTATCGTCAATACAATGCCACTTTCGGCCCCTTGCAGAATGTTTAAACATAAATAGATTATTGTACACATTCACTCATGTAACAACACCGATCTCTAAAGAAATCACATATAAGGCTCTGATTTTAAGAATAAAATTTAGTTTGAATTTACAACTCAACTCGCAAATGTCTAGACTTTTCTTTTAAGGTCTTAACATTTTGGTCCTTCGAGACTCTCCGTTGTTTCCCCCCTGTGGTAAGAGCACGGAGTTAAACCAGCTCCTTTGAGACTGAACAAGTGTCTAGTTCACTGACAGCTATAAAATGAACAGAGTATAAAATAAATTAATGAAACGAAAGTTTCAATTAATAATTTGGAAAAATACGAGCTAAACAGGCTGTATTTTTAATAGATAACTGGGTACATCTATTGTGATCGGAGAATACAAAAAAAATAAATAAAAACGAGGGGGAACGTTGTGAGTTGCTGCGGACACCGCAACTCTACAGTTATACCCGATACTAATTCAGTATGGCTTTCCTCCGGCAGACGCTGCTAATATTAAACGACACGACAAAGAGTGCGTGCGAGAGAGACAGAAAATCAGTCTGAGCGTGACGTCGGGCGCTGCGTAGCCAGTGCAAATTGATTTGTTCCTTTTGGCTATAAAAATTATCCGATTGGATCCAGATTCAGCAATCTGATAGATATGGTCATTATCTATGATTCTGCGTTTTTAGTTTTCTCGAATGTGCAATATTGTGGATGCAACAGATTTTCGTCCTTTGTGGGGGCGGAAAAGGGTGGGGCGAAATTCTGAGATATACGTTTTATAGTGAGATCTAACAGAAGTGCGGATACCAAATTTGGTTACTCTAGCCTTAATAGTCTCTGAGATTTGTGGATGCCCCAGATTTTCGTCCTTTGCGGGGGCGGAAGGGGGTGTGGCGAAATTTGGACACGAAACGGTCAAGGTCCGATATCACAGGAGTGTGGATACCAATTTTGGTTGCTCTGGCTCTTATAGGTTCTGAGATCCTTGAACTCATATTTTGCAATTGGCAAAGCCGACCATGAAACCTGTGTGATAGAGAGAGACAGAGCGAGAAAAAATGAAATTGTTTTCTTGATTCTGGCTATAATAATTATACGATCTGGTTGATATTTTACACTATAGAACATATAGTCATCCTCTACGATTCTGCGTTTTTGGTTTTATCGTATATTTCAAAATGTGGATGCCACAGATTTTCGTCCTTTGTGGGGGCGGAAGTGGGCGGGGCGAAGTTTTGAAATATTTTTGTAGCAGTGACATATCACAGAAGTCTGGATCCAAAACATCGTTGCTCTAGATCTTATAGTCTTTGAGCACTAGGCGCTGAAGGGGACGGACGGACGGACGGACGGACGGACGGACAGACGGACAGACAGACAGGGCTCAATCGACTCGGCTATTGATGCTGATCAAGAATATATATACTTTATGGGGTCGGAAACGATTCCTTCTGGACGTTACACACATCCACTTTTACCACAAATCTAATATACCCCAATACTCATTTTGAGTATCGGGTATAATTAATGAAACAGAAGTTTCAATTAATAATTTGGAAAAATACGAGCTGGACAGGCTGTATTTTAATAGATAACGAAAGATGTATATCTATTGTAATTGAAAAACTAGGGGGAACGTTGTGAGTTGCTGCGGACACCGCAACTCTACGGTTATACCCGATACTAAGTCAGTATGGCTCTCCTCCGGCAGACGCCGCTAATATTAAACGACACGACAAAGAGTGCGTGCGAGAGAGACAGAAAATCAGTCTGAGCGTGACGTCGGGCGCTGCGTAGCCACTGAAAATTGATTTCTTGCTTTTGGCTACAAAAATGATCCGATTTGATCCAGATTCAGCAATCTGATAGATATAGTCATTATCTATGATTCTGCGTTTTTAGTTTTCTCGAATGTGCAATATTGTGGATGCAACAGATTTTCGTCCTTTGTGTGGGCGGAAGGGGGTGGGGCGAAATTTCGAGATACACGTTTTATAGTTAGATCTAACAGGAGTGCGGATACCAAATTTGGTTACTCTAGCCTTAATAGTCTCTGAGATTTTTGAATATCCCCAGATTTTCGTCCTTTGCGGGGTCGGAAGGGGGTGTGGCGAAATTTTGAAACAAACTCGTCTCGGTCCGATATATTAGGAGTGTGGATACCAAATTTGGTTGCTCTAGCTTTTGTAGTCTCTGAGATCTAGGCGCTAATGTTTTACTCTAAGCAAAGCCGCCTATGCTACGTGTGTGTTAGAGAGAGACAGGGCGAGAAAAAATGAAATTGTTTTCTTGATGCTGGCTATAATAATAATACGATCCAATTCAGATTCCGCAGTCTTAAAGATATGGTCATTCTCTACAATTCTACGTTTTTGGTTTTCTCATATCTTTAAAATGGTGGATGCCACAGATTTTCGTTCTTTGTGGGGGCGGAAGTGGGCGGGGCGAAGTTTTGAAATATTTTTGTAGCAGTGACATATCACAGAAGTCTGGATCCAAAACATCGTTGCTCTAGCTCTTATAGTCTTTGAGCACTAGGCGCACTAGGACGGACAGACGGACAGACGGACGGACGGACAGACGGACAGACAGACAGACGGACGGACGGACGGACGGACGGACGGACAGACGGACAGACAGACATGGCTCAATCGACTCGGCTATTGATGCTGATCAAGAATATATATACTTTATGGGGTCGGAAACGATTCCTTCTGGACGTTACACACATCCACTTTTACCACAAATCTAATATACCCCAATACTCATTTTGAGTATCGGGTATAATACAAATTTTTTCGCGACGGTGGCGTTTTCGAGGCCGGAACATCGAAAGAAAAAAATAATAATCCGAAACATCGAAAGTGCTTAATGGCTAGCAATTGAAAAAAAAGGTGGCAAATAACTGTGACTGTGAGAAAATAAATAAATAAATTGGTTTGTGTGTGCCCACTGTGCCAGCGATATTAACTGCAGCGACAGAAAGATCAGCGACAGCGACTTTAGCAGCATCGACATCAGCAGCCGTGACAATAGCTGCAGCGACTTAAGCAGAGGCAACACCAGCAGCAGCGACAACGATATCAGCAGCAGCGACATAAGAAGAGGCAACACCAGCAGCAGCAACAGCAGTATCAGCAGCAGCGACTTCAGCGGCAGCAGTAACAACAACAACAGAAGCAGAATTCATCAGCTAAGTCTCATATCTCAAATTGTTTTTAAGTCTAATTAAGTAAAAACGAGGGGGAACGTTGTGAGTTGCTGCGGACACCGCAACTCTACGGTTATACCCGATACTAAGTCAGTATGGCTCTCCTCCGGCAGACGCTGCTAATATTAAACGACACGACAAAGAGTGCGTGCGAGAGAGACAGAAAATCAGTCTGAGCGTGACGTCGGGCGCTGCGTAGCCACTGCAAATTGATTTGTTCCTTTTGGCTATAAAAATGATCTGATCTGATCAAGATTCAGCAATCTGATAGATATGGTCATTATCTATGATTGTGCGTTTTATTTTTCTCGTATCTGCAATATTGTGGATGCCACAGATTTTCGTTACTTTTGGTTACTCTAGCGTTAATAGTCTCTGAGATTTGTGGATACCACCAGATTTTCGTCCTTTGCGGGGTCGGAAGGGGGTGTGGCGAAATTTTGAAACAAACTCGTCTCGGTCCGATATATTTGGAGTGTGGATACCAAATTTGGTTGCTCTAGCTTTTGTAGTCTCTGAGATCTAGGCGCTAATGTTTTACTCTAAGCAAAGCCGCCTATGCTACGTGTGTGTTAGAGAGAGACAGGGCGAGAAAAAATGAAATTGTTTTCTTGATGCTGGCTATAATAATAATGCGATCCAATTCAGATTCCGCAGTCTTAAAGATATGGTCATTCTCTACAATTCTACGTTTTTGGTTTTCTCATATCTTTAAAATTGTGGATGCCACAGATTTTCGTCCTTTGTGGGGGCGGAAGTGGGCGGGGCGAAGTTTTGAAATATTTTTGTAGCAGTGACATATCACAGAAGTCTGGATCCAAAACATCGTTGCTCTCGCTCTTATAGTCTTTGAGCACTAGGCGCTGAAGGGGACGGACAGACGGACAGACGGACAGACGGACAGACGGACAGACGGACGGACGGACGGACGGACGGACGGACAGACAGACATGGCTCAATCGACTCGGCTATTGATGCTGATCAAGAATATATATACTTTATGGGGTCGGAAACGATTCCTTCTGGACGTTACACACATCCACTTTTACCACAAATCTAATATACCCAAATACTCATTTTGAGTATCGGGTATAAAAAAAAATTAAACTAAGATGTTGTCGGAACAAATATTTAAGCTATTAGAGGCTCAAGCTGCGATAGCAAGGGAGATTAAAAAGATTGAAGCTGGTCATTTGACCAGCGATTTAATCCAAAGGTTAGTAGACCTTAAAAACAAAGTTACAGGCAATAATTCTGCACTGTTAGCATATGGAGTAGTCGATCATGACTACTATAAGAGACAGCAGTACGAAAAAATGATTAAAAATATAGAGGACATACATAAAAAGTATGTAGAGTCAAAAAATAATGAAACATTAACGAAAGGGAAGGTAGAAACAATAAACTTACAACCAGTGGAGACTGGAACTTTGAAGGAAAACATAGAGCCCAAAATTGACAATAGCATAGAAAAAGTATCTGAGGAAATCGACAGAATAGTGGAAAACCTAAGGACATATTTAGAGCAAACCATGCAGAGGTTTGATCAGGCTAAAATGGGAGAGTGTAGAATGAGAATGGAAAAAATTGAGTTCCTCAGTAAAAAACTGAGCTCAAAAATTGAGGAGTTTAATCATAGCTATGAAACAAACGACAGCTTCAACGAGCAGATCGTCGAGTTGGACTTTGATATTCAAAGCATGTTGAGCAACCTAGAAGTTAGAATGCAAACCATAGCTGAAGAAAACAGCATGGATACTAAAGGGGCAACGGTAAAAAAAGAAGATATCGACTTGCCTGATCTTCCGAAAGTGGAAGTACCCACATTCTCGGGCGAAGAATAAGAGTGGGACGGCTTTTCACAAATATTTTGTGAATTAATTCATAACAGAGATAGTCTGAGTACATCTCTAAAATTCAATTATTTGAAAATCGCGATAAAGGGTGAGGCACGGAGTATGGTAGCTCACCTTTTAACTGGGCCGCTGGAGAATTATAATGCCTCTTGGGAATTGCTGACCAAGCGGTATGAAAATAAGCGAAAAATTTTTTCGGATCAGCTGAATCGTTAACTAGACTTACCAATGCTAGATCACGATTCAGCGAAACATATTAAATGGTTTTCTGATTCTATAAATGAGTCAATACATTTAATTAAATTAAGGTCACATTTAACAGAAGAAGTTGATGTGATTTTCGCGCACATTGTGTTGAAAAAATTCAACAAAGATACCTTACAATTATATGAAAGTCATATTTATTTATTTATTAGTTGAAAAAAGTAGTGCAATATGGTAAAATAAAAGAAAATTGTCCGATATGTAAAATGGCAGGTCATACCATAATTCACTGCTATAAGTTTAAGGGAATGAGTCCGATAGATAGAGGCCAGTTTATTAAAAAACAGCGCCTTTGCACAAAATTCTGTAGGCATGATATGTATAAGAAATGCTTTTCTGAAATTTTATGTGGGATTTGTAAAAAACCTCATCATACGATGCTCCACATTCCCTACGAAAAGAGGGAAAATGTTAACACTTGCTTGACAAAAGAACAAGCGTTCTTAGCCACAGCACTTATAAAAGTAAGGGCAAGGAATGGTGGCTATCAAAACCTTAGAGCTCTCATTGATTGTGGGTCGCAATGTACCATAATTTCAGAAGAAGCTGCGCAAATATTAAACCTAGTACGAAAAAGAGCGAACACCGAGGTAAGTGGAGTGTCATCTACAGACTCTTGCACTTCAAAGTACAAAATTACTTTATCGGTAAAAACTCGTGATTATAATAAAGGTCCTCTAATTATTGAAGCAATTATTCTTCCGAAACTGATGAAAGCTTTACCATTAAAGTCTTTCAATATTGATAAAACTAAGTGGCAAGATTATGTGTTGGCAGACCCTAACTTTAACAAACCAGGTAGGGTAGATGTAATAATTGGGATAGATTTGTATACCCATATTTTAAAAGACGGAGTAGTAAAAATAGACGGACTACTTGGACAAAATTTATTGTGGCGACAACAATTGAAGTTGGGGACTTAGAGCGGTTCTGGGAATTGGAAAGTGAAAAGAATGACGTAGAAGAAGATGTGTGCGAGGAGAATTTCTTGGAAACAACAAGAAGAGATGAGAATGGTAGGTATGTGGTTAAAATACCATTTAAAAAAGAAAAGGATCTAGGAGATTCAAAACCCCAAGCTATAGCGCGATTTTATAGTTTAGAAAGAAAGCTCAGCAATAATAAAACATTAAAAGAAAATTATGTAAAGATGGGAAATATTATTTACCCCATCAAGGAGTCATAAGAGATTTCAGTCTAACGACAAAGCTGAGGGTGGTTTTCGATGCTTCAGCAAAAACCACAAACAATAAAAGTTTAAATGATATCATGTGGGTTGGACCAAGGGTCCAAAAAGATATCTTCGATATTATGGTGAAATGGCGTAAATGGCCATTTTTAATATCTGCGGACATTGGAAAAATGTACCGGCAAATTAATGTTGATAAAGACGATCAACAATATTTGCATATAATTTGGAGAGATAATCCAAACGAAAAGTTAAAAGATTATAAACTTACAACCGTTACTTACGGTACAGCTTCAGCACCCTACTTAGCAACCAGGGTGCTTGTTGCAATAGCAGATAATTGCAAAAATCAAGCAATTAAGGAAATCATAAAGAATGATTTTTATATGGACGACCTGATGACAGGTGCCGACACGATACTGGATGCTAAAAAGCATGTAAAGGAAGTTACCCGGGAGTTTAATAAGGTTGGGTTTAACTTAAGAAAGTGGATAACAAATATCCCAGAAATTATAGAAGGAGATGACCAAGAAAATAAAGCATTAACCATTGAGGAGAATGAATCCGTCAAAACATTAGGACTACAATGGGAACCGGTTAAAGACGAGTCAAGGTTCAATTTCCACTATGAACCAATTAAGAAAAATAACAAAAGAATAGTATTATCTACCTTAGCCAAGATATATGACCCCTTAGGCTGGTTGTCTCCAGTGACACTTGTCGGAAAATTGTTTATTCAAAAACTTTGGCTAGCAGACAAAGTAACAAGTTTGCACAGCACCATGACTGAAAGTTATTGAGGTCGGATTGCAAGCGAGAATGAAATTAAATGTCCTTATACTGGACACAGAGTTAAACATCATCCGCATACATAAGTACTCGAGAGTATTTTAATACCGATGGCAAGTCATTAATAAAGAGTGTGAAGAGTAAGGGGCCTAGATGGCTGCCCTGTGGTACTCCCGAAGAAACCTTTACTGGTAAAGAGAGGGAGTTTTTGAAGATGACTCTTTGAGACCTGGAACAAAGATAGCTAGAAATCCATCTCAGGAGGTTGGGCGGAAACCCTAAAAGGTCAAGTTTATGCGCTAAAAGGGAATTGTTTACAGAGTTGAATGCTTTACTGAAGTCGGTGTAAAGTTTAAGTTACCTTGAAAGCCTTTAATAATGAAAGAGGTAAACTCTAACAAGTTCGTGGTGGTTGATCGCCGCCTTATAAATCCATGCTGAGTTGGAGATATAAGTGACTTGCAGAGATGTGCAAGTGCGGAGTTAAAACTTTCTCAAACATTTTAGGAATAGCGGATAACTTTGCTATACCTCTATAATTTTTTTGCTTCAGACTTGCTACCTTTTTTATGGAGAGGAATTATAAACGATTCCTTCCAGATCGGGGGGAAGCAAGAAGAATCAATGAACAGGGTGAATAGTTTAAGCAAAGGTCCACACAGAGCCTCGGTGCAGTACCTGAGTACACAACCTGGAACCCCGTCTGGACCCGGTGAAAACACCGGCTTAACTAGTCGAAGATCATGAAGTAGGGAACATTCATTTAACAAGGGACTGAAAATGCCGTTCGACCTCGGTAAACCGTATGGGTACGGATGACCAGAGTAGCTTTCCTCAGAATAGGGGGTTTGGAAAAATTGGGCAAAAAGATCGGCAATTGCCTGATCATTATTTGCCGACGTATTACAAAATGATAGCGAGGATGGGTGTGCGGACGTTCTACGCTTACTGTTTACGAAGCAGTAAAACTGTTTAGGGTCCTGAGAAAAACGTATCCTGCATCGAGATAGGTAGTTCTTATAGCATTGAGCATTAAGAACTGAAAAGTTTGACCGAGCTATTACATAGCGAGAGTGAGAAGTAGGAGAACCCACTTCATGAAATTTTTTATAATGTCTTGATTATAAGTATTTTAGACTGGATAACTCTTTGGTAAACCAAGGGGGTTTTCCAGATCTAGTCGGACAAGTAAGCGGGACACAAGAATCGAAAAATGTGCCAAGAGCATTGTATAAAATGTTTGTGCCTTTTATGACATCAGTGCACAAGTACAAAGCGGACCAATCAAAATCCCTAATGAGGTTATTAAGCTTCGCAAACTCGGCTTTACGAAAGCAGCGGACACGTTCGGACAGCCTACTCGACCGATCCAATACAGTTGGTCCTATATCTAGCGACACCTCGAAAGTAGGGTGGTAGGCGTCTTCAGGTATAGTGAGCGGAAGGGCTCGGGTTAACAACACTATGGTCGGATCCGATACAAAGCACAGATCAAGCAATCGACCCAAGGAATTTTTCACATGGTTGACTTGAGACAGGGATAGGTCAAGCAAGCCGTCAACAAAGTCATGTCGTGACATGGGAACTAGGATACTAGACTCGTTTACCAAAGACCAAACAGGTCCTGGCAAGTTGAAGTCACCAAGAACTATCATACGATCTTTATCAGATAGCGAGGAAGAAACAGCGGTTAAAGCGGACAAGTGCTGCTCATAAATTAAAATATCCGAAGAAGGTGGGATATACGAGCAAGTAATGAATATAGCGAAAGCGGGAAGAATCAGTTTTACACACAGGAATTCCAGTTCCTGTTGAACTTGGACTGTGAAGTGTTCTGACGTGAAGTAAGAGTCCACTGCAATTAGAACCCCCCCTGCATGTCGAGACGAACGGTCCTTTCTAAAAGTTGTGTACCGACCTGCCAAAACCTCGGAACTAAGAATGTCCGGCTTTAACCAGGTTTCAGTAAACAAAATAACGTGGGAAGCAAATGCAACACTATCCCGGAAAAGAATGCTGAGCTTACTACGCAAGCCTCTTACATTCTGATAGGTTACTAAAAGAGAAGTTTTTTGGAAAGGTGGAAGCAAGACGGGAAGTTGAGGAAGAGAAAGTTGAGGTTGAGGATTGCACACTGGAAAGATTTGGAAGGGATATGGGGGGCCTATTCTTCTTCTTAGCCTTAAACTCCTTCGCCACCAAATGCTCCAGCCAAAATTTGGCGGAGCAAATGGTGTCAAGTTGAGTTGCGGAGATGCTTATCTTATTTATTTATTTATTTATTTATTAAATTAACAAATTATCTGTTAATAATGGTACTTAGTTACTAAAGGCAGAAAAAGATAAGTTAAAAGTTAGCTAAATTCAAATGATTATAAATATTGCATGCAATTAGTTTAAGAGACAGTTCAGGGGATAGGGTTAGACAGAGGGAGTTATAATTATGGCATAAAACCCTAAAAGGTTCATGATCAGCATAATTAGACCTACATATGGGTAGACGGATAGGCCTAAAAGTACGGGTAGGTCTGGATGGAACGGCCAAGTCAATCTGACCCAAGAGAGTTTGGGAGTCAACAGTCCCAAGAAGGAGCTTGTGCACGAACATTACGCCATTGCATATTCTGCGATGGTGCAACGACGGCAGGTCAATAAGATTTAGCCTAGACCGGTAGGGTGGCAAGATTCTACCCGAGTCCCAGTTAAAGTTCCGAAGGGCAAAAATTAAAAATTGCTTTTGCACGGATTCAATAACAGCCTGCTGCTCTTTATACTGCGGGCTCCACACACAAGAACAATACTCCAATATAGGACGTACTAACGAGATGTACAATTGTTTCGTAACGTACGGGTCGTCAAACTCCTTGGACCAACGCTTGATGAACGCTAAAACACCCTTAGCTTTATTTACAGTTGCAGCTATATGGGTGTTGAAACACATCTTATGATCAAAAAGGACTCCGAGGTCATTTGAACTCGAAATTCGCTCAAGGACATGATTTCCTAGAACATATGAGGAACATATGAACAAAATGAGGAGCGCGACGGTAAAATGTCATAAGTTTGCATTTGGAAAGGTTCAGAAAAAGAAGATTAGTTGAACACCACAATAGTAGTTCACTTAGATCAAGTTGAAGGCGTGTGTGCAAATACCAATCAGAGTAAGAAAGACAGATTTTGACATCATCAGCATACATTAGTGTAGTAGAGTATGTTATAACTTGAGGAAGGTCGTTCACAAATAAAATAAACAGAAGCGGGCCAGATGACTTCCCTGTGGCACACCTGAAGTAACATTAACAGTATTTGACAACACGTTAGAAAACAAAACACGTTGAGTACGGTTAGAGAGATAGGACAAAATCCAATCTAGAAGATTCGTTGGGAACCCTAATAAGGAGAGCTTTTGAATAAGCAGAGCATGGTTCACAGAATCGAATGCCTTGCTGAAGTCCGTAAAAACTACATCCGTCTGCAAACCAATTTGAAAATCACGGTGGATTAGGTTAGAAAACTCAAGAAGGTTAGTCGATGTTGAACGATGTCTGAAAAAACCGTGTTGCGACGGAGATATCAAGCTGCAACAAAGATGTTGCAGTTGCCGGGTGACCAGGAACTCAAGAAGCTTCGGGATGGCGGAAAGCTTTGCGATACCACGATAGTTTTCAATGTTTGATCTTGAACCTTTTTTGTGAAGCGGAATGATGTAGGACTCATTCCAAATTACTGGGAGACAAGACTGTGCCAAGGAGAGGTTGAAGAGAAAGGTCAAGGGCTTGCAAAGGGACTGGGCACAGTGTTTTAAGATGCAACTTGGTACCTTATCTGGACCCGCAGAAAACGATATGTCCATAGATGACAAACCTTCAAGAACAACGCTTTCCTCGAAAAAGGGCAGAAAAATACTGTTAGCTTGAGGTAGCTGGTACGGATACGGAGTGGATGCGTTGTAAATATGAGACGAGTACGTTGTTTGGAAAAAGTTAGCGAATAAATTTGCAATACCAACAGCAGAAGCTTCTGTTTTGTTCTGGTAATGAAGGGACGGAGGAAAAACGTTTGACTTGCGCTTAGAATTAACGAACGAATAGAATTTTTTAGGATCACTACGAAAATTACTACTACATTGTGAAAGGTAATGATTATAACACTGACTATTGACGGCAAGGAACAGAGAGCGAGCGGAGGAGTATAGAGCTAAGGCCAACGTGGAGCCCGACTTCTGGTACTTTTTATAGAGCCGGGATTTATTATTTTTTAAGTATGACAAATACTTGGAGAACCAGGGAGGCTTGGACGATACAGGTACAGTGATATCTGGAACAAACGTATTAAGGGCGGAGTAAATAGAACTATAAAACGAGTTAACAGTTGCATCTATGTTCGGTAATGAATAAAGAAACGACCAATCAACACGCGAGAGATGTAGATCTAAATCAATAAAGTTTGTTTTGCGAAAACACTTTATGTGACAAGGAGCCATGGAACTGTCAGCACCTCCAGATTGTGTACACTCCAGTGATATCAACAAAGTTGGATGGTAAGGATCTTCAGGGAGAGATATTGGGCTTGCTCTAGATACAGTAGCAAGAGAACCATCGTTAACAAAAACGAGGTCAAGAAGTCTGTCCCTAATGTTTTTAACGGCATTAATTTGGACAAGGGAAATATCCGTTAGCCCATTGATAAAGTCATTATGGCAATTGGGAAACAACAGGTTAGCGTCATTACAAGGCAGCCAAGAAAGAAATGGGAGGTTAAAGTCCCCATGACAATAATTCGATCATTGCACCCTAATGTAGAAACAACATTATTAATTGCTGAAAGGTGGTGTAAGTAAAGCTCAGCATCAGACCTGGGAGTAATGTAAGAGCAGGTTAAATAGAAGAATGCGGAGCCAACACGAACTTTGACTGCAACAAATTCAATTCCATGAATGTTATTGAATGGGAATAACTCAGATGAGAAAACAGATTTAACTGCAATCAGAACCCCACCTGCAAAAGATGGGCGGTCCATTCTATAAATAGTGTAACTATCAATGAAAATTTCGTGATCATTGACAGAGGAGTTAAGCCAGGTTTCGGTAAACGCGATGGCATCGAAATCAAAGGACGCGCTATTAGTATGAATTTGACGCAACTTTCCCAGCAAACTGCGAACGTTCTGATAGTGCATGGAAAAATAGTACATTAGTTTTTTGGAGCATGTTCGGTAATTCTTGGATTCGAGTTCGAATCTTTGAGAAGGAACTCATGCACAATTGTATGCTCAGGCCATATTGACGGTTCTAGAGAACAGGATAGTAAAGAATCAGGGAGAAGAATTTTAAATGATGATATGTTGCGCTTATGTTTAAATGAAAATTTAGTCACAACTATATCAACAGGCGAAGTGTTAAGTTTAGTGGCAAGATGTTGTTTAACATCCTCCGTTGTAGCCTCAGGAATAAGACGAGAAACAAATATTGCTTTCCGAGGGACCACTGCTTTAAGTTGAAGTCCCGAGCGAGATCGAGATGGTGGAGCCACACCTAAAAGAGATCTCGGTACAAGGGCAGAGGAATTGGCAGCAATGGCTGTAGCAGGAATTGGAGTAGGAATTGCAGCAGGAATTGGAGCAGGAATTGGCAAGACGTCGTCAGCAACCAGCACACCCGCACTAGGAGCACTCACCGCGTCAGAAGTGACGGCCACAGAAACTGCAGGGATGGGATTGAGCTGTTGGGGAGTTGGGTGCTCGAAGGAAGCACATTGCTCGGTGTAAAGAACTCCGGAGCCACCGTTGGCGGATTTACAGACAACGGCGTGGCATGCCTACACGGAAATGCTTCCGATGGATGAAGGTGGGAGGCAGGCGTACCAATCGGATTAGGTTGCAAGAGATTGGTATCATTATGCGGAATTTTCCGTCTAGGCGATTCGCTCAAGAGTTTGAGCCCAAGAAACTGTGATTCAAGGGCAAGAAATTTCTCGTTGAGAGCCACAAATTGTTTCCGGACATCCAGAAACCCAGTTCGAGTCTGTCTCATAAATGTGCGCATTTCGGCCTCAATCTCCCGACAAGCCAGACATGACCAAGACAGGCCCATGCGTTTCGAGATCAGATCATTCAGCCGGCCAAAATTTCCACCACCAGCACATTTTATGTGGGCAAAATTGTCGCACAGCCAGCAGCTAAGAAATGAATCACCAATGATAACACCACCGAATTCACATTTCTTTGCACTACAAACGATTGCCATTATTGACAGCAGTAGAATCACTGTGCACGAATAATAAGAGAACGGAGTGAGATCGCAGGTAAAGTAGGAGAGCAGACAGCAGAGCGAGCCAGACAATCAGCTGCAGCGGCAATAATTCAAAGCAGATGATCCAACGAAGTGCAGAAAACGAGCGGTAAACTCACCAAAGCAGAGACACAAAAGAAAAGTCCACAGAGAGGGAGAGTGTAGGCAATCCAGAGAGAGTGAGAGCAACAATGCGAGAAGCCCGCGTATGCTCACGAGAGAGTGTGGGCGATGCAAACGCTGATGCGCGAGAACAGTGCACACCGAAGAAGCGATAACGAAAAGCAGACTGGGCAAAAAACAATAACAAATTGCCTGCACGAGTCCGATGTGTTACGTTGCAATATTGAATTTATATTAAACACTTGTTTACAAACAAAACACTGGTGGTTAACACAAAGTAGAATCAAATTAAAGAGATGCGATAATAAATCAAAACAAAGACACAACAATGTTGTATGTTATTTAGGCAAAGGGCGGAGAATGCGGGAGCAAGAAAAAAACACAACCGGCTTAAGCAAGAGCTAGAAGCGAATTTTAAACGAGGCTATCTTCCTGGCATAAGAGAAGTTGAATTTCTCCACCTTTAAACCCACGGCTTTTATTTTGCTTTGAATAAAAGCAATTACATCATTAGATGTGAGGTCAGGGGCCAGCCGTGAAACAAAAACTTGTCGTGTTGGTGGGACTCCCACCAGTGGTTTAGGCACCACAGGCCTAGTACCTGTGTTGGCAATATCCGGAGGTCCGGAACTTCTGATCACTGGTGGGATCGGAATAAACGGGACAGCTAGCGAGCTTGCGGGCACCACGGACATGGACAGTGCAGACCTACTTGGCTGCACGTTCTCCGAAGCGATGAATTCGGCTACCGAATCTGAATCGCCAGCAGCTGTCGTTGCCCTTGGAGTGGCAAACGAGATCAACTGCTGCACACCGGGAGTAGTCGGAGTCAGTTTTTCGGCGGCGAGCGGCTGAGTGACGGTTGGCACTTGCAGATCCCGCGGAGTGACCCTTTTACGCCTCGGAGACTCATTCAGCAGTTGCAGACTGCCAAACTGAGACTCCATGGCTAGGATCCGATCGTACTGCTTTTTAAAGCCAACGGTCAGCTCCTTAAAGCCCTTCAGCGTCTGCCTCATAAATATGACCATGTCAGTCTCAACCGCACGGCATGCCTCACAACTATAGTGCAAGCCATTACGTTTTGATATGGCATCGCCCACGAGGCCCGTAAACCCAGCGCATTTTGGGTGCACTACGCTATCGCAGAGCCAGCATGGGATACTCGGCTGATCATGGGTGATCTCTTTCCGACAGGACTTTTTGGCACATACCACAGAAAAATCCATAATACAAAATTTGAGCACAATTAAAATCAAATAATATTCCAAAACAAATGGCTATCAAACCAGTGTGCCACACAACGCTAATAGGAGGAGAGGAGAAAAGTTGCAGCAGCAGCTAATGATAGAGAGAGAGCTACTGAACAGAAAGCTATGAGAGCGAGAGAGAAAGAACAGTTATTGCAGCTGAGGTGATAGCAAGAGAGTGATAAAACAACAAAAGCTACAAGACGAGAGACGAGAGCTGTTAATGCAATGTAATGCGTACTCACGGCAACAACACAAACACGACAAGCCGACGCCGAAAAATTAAAAGTTAAATAAATAATGTTTAAACACAAATCAAAGGCATGCAGATTTCCAGATTGTAGGCTGGTTAGGAAATTGATTAAAGTCTATTTTAGTAGGTTGGTTGGCCCTACTGCTACTAGCTTGGGTATTCTAGCTATGGCAATTCATAGGATTTTGGGGTTGCCCTTGTTGCAATGAATTTCGGAATTCGTGGCGAAGTCCTTGGATATTATTAATATTTCGAGATGAACTCGTTTGATCATGCGAATTCTGCGATTGTTGCTGGCTATTATTATTTGTATAATTTGGATAATAGTTTTCAGTATTCTTACGGTTAGATTCCTGTTGTTTCTGCCTATCTTTGCTCACATATTTCTCTTCTGTATTATTTTCATACAGCCCCTCTTCTTGAGCTGCCTTTTTTAGGTTTAGTGTTGATGTGATATCTTTTCTCGATAGGGTCATAAACAATCTATCCGGTAGTTTCCGGGATATTACATCTTTCACTATATTTGGGGGGGTGGGGGGGAGAGAGAGAAGGGAGAAAGAAGGAAGAGGAAGGAAGATCTACAGTCCTTTCTTGGTAGGTGCAGTAGGTAGTGGCATTATTTTCGAGGTTCTGCAGGTGGTGGTACTCCTCCACCTGCTTTCGGTTTGTGATCTGGCCCGCTTCTCTAGATCGCTTTGCAGCGTTCTATAGGAGACAGGCAGGTTCTCGGTTCTCCCATTCTCCAGCCCGACGACTTCCTTGGCTAGTTCGTCCGCCGCCTCGTTTCCTTTGATGTCTTGGTGACTGGGAACCCAGTAGATCCGCACCGACTTTGTCGTACTTAGGGTATCTAGTGCCTCCCAGCTCGCCATGACACTTCTGGAACTAACCGCGGACGACTGCATGGATCTTATCGCCGCTTGGCTGTCGAAAAATTGGTTGACCGCATCGTGTGCTCTATCAGTGAAAAGAGCGACCTCTGCTGCTTTTCTGATGGCAAAAACCTCTGCCTGGAATATGCTGAATTGGTCCGGTAGCTTATATGACAGCCTATCTCTGTACAATATAGGCCCGCTCCGATTTCTTCGTCCATCTTGGAGCCGTCCGTATATATATTGAGGTGCTCAGTTTGGTGTCTACCGATTTTCCAGTCTTCAGGTCCCAAAGATGCGGTTTTTTTGACGCCAAGGCAAGTCTGGGGGGTCATGTAATCAGTTGATCTGGTCAGTTCCCTGCCAATTGAACTATGCCCGTATCCTTGTTGCGACAGATTTCCTGATGCGATGAGCCGTTGTGCTGCCTTTCCTGCAGTCAGACGAGCGTGAATGTCTAGGGGTTCAATTCCAAGTAGGGTTTTGAGTGCTTTTGTTGGGGTTGACCTCAGCGCCCCTGTGATACAGAGCAAAGCCTGTCGCTGAGTCTTTTCCATAAGCTTATGATACGATTTCTTCCCGGTAGCTTGCCACCACACTAAGACTCCATACAGCAGAGTTGCTCGTACCACCGAGATGTAAATCCAGTGCATCAGAGCAGGAGACAGGCCCCATGTGCTGCTGAGCATCTTCTTGTATGCGTAAAGCGCAATGGTGGCCTTCTTCACCCTTTCCAATACATTGGGTTTCCATGCCAGTTTACTATCCATACTGTGCCCAGGTATTTGACTTGTGTTTTTGGGGTTAGCCTAGTTCGATTGATCTTCGGGGGGGTCCATATCGGTACCTTGTACCTCTTGGTAAAGACAGGACTCCACCCAGGGGTGTGCCTCTGTGTGCCTCTTTTACCTTGGAAGCGGTGCCCCACTCTGATTGCACCCGTCTGCAACTCAGGAGGTTCCTTATCCACAGGTTGATTGCTGGGTGTGTATTAGTCGCTACCAGGCGACTTGTTATTGCTTTCGTAGCCACGTTTTTAAATGCTCCGGAGATGTCCACGAATACTCAAAGTGCATACTTTTTATTGTGAAGAGCTTTCTCAATGGTAGCTACTACCGAGTGTAGTGCAGTCTCCACCAATTTCCCTTTGGTATAGGCATGCTGGTTGGTTGACATCAGTCCTCCTACCTCATTCCTGATGTGTAAGTCCAGCAGCTTTTCTAGTGTTTTTAATATAAACGAGGTAAGGCTTATCGGTCTATAGTCCTTGGGACTCGCATGGCTGCACTTTCCTGCCTTTGGGAGGAAGACAACTTTCGAGGTTCTCCATTGGACAGGGGTGTAGCCTGCACTTAGACACGCTGTGAATATTGCGGAAAGCCATGGGGTAATCGCCTCTTTGGTCACCTGCATCATGGCTGGGAATACCCCGTCCAGTCCTTGTGCTTTTGAGCCCGCAAAGGAGTCTATTGCCCAGTGGATTCGCTTAGTGGTTAACAGATCTGTTGGGGGGTGTTGTTCCTCGGTAGCTAGGTCCTGGTGCTTTTTGGCATCAGCGACCTCGGTGCAGCCAGGGAAATGCTCCACCATTAGTGCTGTTAGGGCTTCATCACTGCCCTCTGTCCACTGTCCGTCGTCTTGCTTTAATTGGCTTTGTATGGTAGGCTGCTTAGAGAGCAGCTTCCGTAGCCGTGCGGTTTCTGGTACTTTCTCGATGTTGGAGCAGAAGGTCGTCCACGAGTTCCGTTGTGCTTTGCGTATTTCCTTCTTGTGGCTCCTAAGTAGGAGTCTGCATTCCTCATAGACGATCCCTTCGTTATCTTTTTTGGCGATCTTAAAGAATTCCTCGAGGTTGTTCCTTTAAAGAGAGAGATCCCGGTTCCACCAGAGTGGCTTGGACCTCTTCTTCGTCCTCGAGGGTTTGCACGATGTGTGGTACGCGTCCAGTAACGCGTTGGGTCTCTAGAGACTTCTCTATGTCCTCCGCGTATTTCACTGAGCCCGGACTCGCGAGCTTCGAAGTAGCTGTCGTGTTAAACTTTTCCCAGTTTGTATTCCGGGGGTTTCTATCGACTGTTACCTTCGAAGACTATTTGAAATCGCACTTAAACTGAATGTACTTATGATCTTAGAAGGAGGGTCTTTCAAGGACACTCCAGCCAGATACCGTAGTACTGTTTCCCGTTGCAAGTGTTAGGTCTAGCACGTTGGTTGAGGTCGGACTATATATAGATTAGTTGCTAGTATAATTTCTAAGAGTGACTCACCTCTGTCATTGATGTCGGTGCTTCCCCACACATTGTGGTGGGCATTGGCGTCCGTCGCGATGACGAGATGATGGTTTTTGGTGCCGGCTTCTGTCACCAGACTCCGGAGTTCGTCGGGTGGTGCGGGTCTGTCGTGAGCCATGTAGCAGGAAGCCACCAGAAGGCGCTTTTCCTCACTTTGCAGCATCACAACCGTCAGGTCATCCGTGCTGTAATGAGACATAAGGTAAGCATGGATTCCCTTTCGTACGAGTACGACGGTTCTGTTCCTGCTTACCGATGTTGAGTAGAACAGGTTGTGATTTGAGGACTTTAGTCCGGCCACTGAATTGCCCGTCGCAATCCAGGGCTACTGGACTAGAGCTATGTCGGCGAGCCCTTGCTCCATGGCGATGGGGAGCTCCGCCGACGCTACTTTGCTTTTATTCAAGTTGAGCTGCAGCACACTCAGCATGGAAGGCTGGCTTACTTGCACCTGACGGGTTGACTACTAGCGTCAGGTCACCGTCTTCCTCTTCTTCGTCTTCAAGTGCAAGACCCTGGGCGGCCTCCACGATGGACTCGAGACCTAAGTTCTTTTCCACCTCGCCTGCCTGCAGGGTATGCGCGTCCTTGTCCTCAGGGTGGCGCTTTTTGAGGCGCAGGTAGACGCTACCCATGCCCCACGCCATCTCCCCGAATATGGGGTACAGCAGATCCTCTGCTTCCTTATTTATTTGGAGGATCACACATTGGCCTCCCTCGTTGGGTAGTAGGCTACCAATGTGTAAGATCCTCCAATCGGTCGGTGGCACGTCCGCGTTTTGCCGCTGAAGGACTTCAGCGCTCGGTCCCCCTGGATTATGATGGGGAAGAGTACCTTCGCTTTAGGCTTGGACGGGATCAGCTCCCAGTGCACAACATCTAGCTTGGCCCCTCCCACTTCGCCTCCAGTTGGCAGACCGTGAGCGTCAGCCACCTTAGGGTTGGATCGTCGTTGCACTTTAGGATTTTAACCCCATTTAGCCACCCAGCACCATCAAAAGTGGGCACTGGGGCCGCGGGGTCTTCCTCCATATGTGCAAACAGTGCGTCGACGAGACGTGCATGCACCAGCTTCCACTGTGCCGCGGTCATTTTGCCATTCTCCTCGCTACGGTCGATGAGTGGCACGATCAGATGTCGTTTGGTCACATCGCTGACCTTCGCTTTCGGCTTTGTTGGCTTGACTTTCTCCTCCTGGGAGATGTCTGCTTTACCTTGCAGCCGGCTTTTGATATTGCTTTGCTTGGCCTTCATCTCCTCTTTGGAACGTTTCGGCACTTCCCTACGCAGGGAGCTGGTGCCTGGTTCCGGCGCGCGGAGAAGGCTCACTTCCTCCGTCATGCTTAGAGAGAGCACGCTCTCCAGATCCGTGTCTGTTTCGACTACGGCATCTGTGCAGATCAATTTGCAGGCTGCGGAGTGAGTTGAAGTTGGATATAGCTTTTGGATATATACTATTCGCTTGATAAATGAACTCAGTTGTTCAACTGATCCATCATAAGCTGGCACTTGTCGTATCGACAACAGTGCTTGGTTCAAATGAATTTCGCTCAGGATATGTGGTGGTAATGCCATTTTGCAATTCTGTAGTTGTTCTTTTGATTAAGTTTCACTTTGAATATTTGGTGTGATCTCGGTGTTTGCTTGTTGTAACACTTATACTGCGATACACTTAGATTCTTAATATTTTGCGTGAACTCACTTTGTTTTTGAATTGTCGATCTCGGTGTTTACTTTTTGTAACACATGTGCTGCGGTGCACTTAAATTCTTATGCGGATTCTATTCTACTAACACTATCCCGGGATTACTATGATTAGCGAATCGCTTACCCGAATATTTTTCGCGTTAGTTTCGTTAGAATTCTACCGGCTGCGCCAATTAAGTTTCCACTGTTGAAGTTTAGATTTTTTTAAAAAGATGTTTTTATTTAATCTTAACTTATGATTATTACAATGAGTTATTATTGAGTTATCCCCAACTTTGATTTTGAAAGTCTCAAAGGGAACTGATTCTTATATCTTAATCTATTTTCCAATAGGACTCGCTTGGGAAGCTTTGAGCTTTGGTCCCAAGCTTTGATCTTCGGCTGCAGCTTTCTTCTTCGGTTGTACTTCGGCTGATCGTGGCTTTTGTTCTCGGTGCGTTGGCCTACGTGCGTTGGCCAACGTATGGATGGTAATCAATGAATTGTCGGCTTTGATAAAAGGATTCACTGCAACTGGTGATCTGTATCATATTTCATCTGGGTGGGTCACTTGTTTATACGATTGGAGTGTGGGAGCCGAATTTGTTTACTTGGGTATCTATGATTCAATTTGGTTGTGGGAACTAAGTTGTTTATTCTAGTAGCTTGGAACTTAGGTGATTTGCTGTTGACAGCTTATGATGCATTTGTTTTCTGGTGTTGGGGGTCTTATCCTTTGTTTATCCTAATCTGGTATATGTGTATAAGGGTTAGTTCTGGTCATATGTATAACGTGTTATTGATATGTCCAGTGCTTAACGTATACATAATGCGTGTGTGGGTGTAGGGCATTATGGATATGTTACTATATATATATGGTTCGTGTATTTAGTGTATATCCGCTCGGTAGGTCGGCCGGTTGAAGCGGGGGTGAAACCGTAACTAACTCTATGCTTTATGATTTATGCTTTATGCTGCAGTGAGCGCAGTGTGGATCGTGGATTGTGGATAGTGGAGTTCTTCCGAGCGCCCCTCCGAGCGCGCGAGAGTGAGTTGGGACCGGAGCGCACGGAGTTGGCACAGTGCGCGGCAATCAATTTCTGCTGGCCTGAACACATTCTATTAATTTGGAACATTGAGTCTTCGAGCTGTACAGCACAATCTCCTACAGACCTTGAATTAAACATATTTCGTACACCACAACATCTCTAGCTGTCATAAATTTCCTTGATTCCACATTCCACAGTTTTAAGCCATTTGGTTTACATCCAACGAGTAAACATTTTGTTTTTTCATGGAACTTTCGTTTTCTTACATTATTAAGATCGTATACCGTTGAGCAAAATATTTTAACATACATTAAATACATAGCCACATTAAATATGGTGTTCTTTTAACATCTTTAAAATCTAGAGGTGGGCATCTTTTTATTAAGTATGTTACAGGTAAAACTGCTTCGCACCAAAAACTTTTTTCCAATTTAGCTCCATTATCTGGTCTGGTCTGATGGGCTCGTGAGGTGGCTTAAAGGGGGCCTAGCTGAGGCCACCGGACGGGTCACGGGTTGCGGATAGCGAACGGCCTACCTCGGTAAGTCAGCTGCGAATAAGCGGGCATCCCTTATGGGAGAGTACCGAAAAAAGCAGTCTCGGATAGCCAGCTAGGTAGCAACACTGACGATGCGCTTGTGGTGCCGCCTCAATAAGTAGCTCATACACTCCCAACCATACACGATACCTACCCACATCACAACCCCCACACCCACCTCACACCGGGCCAGACTAAGTGAGTTACTCGACCCGTGCCGAGAGTCAGCCTGGCTGGTGGCCCGATATAAAAACTAGCCCAGTCGCTAACGGAGGGCTCAGGGACCTGGCAGCCGCCTGTTCTAATGGTGCCTTACCCGGGCAACCTGGATCTCTGCCCGGGCTGACCGTTCCCCTTCTCTGCATCTTTAAGGATAATTAAAAAAAAAAACATAAAAAAACCAATGAGTGTGGCACTCCCCAAACGCCAACTGGGAGCAATCCCAAGCATGGGAAGGCAGCGGCATAAAGGGATGGCCCTACCAGCTCTACAGCAGGGAAAACCTGCAAGATGGAAGGTGCCTGTGCGAAACCGAGGGGGTCCCATGCCGATTTCGACTGGTGGAAGTAGGTGGAATGGGGTTCGGCCGTGCTCCCAGAGTTCACCTTGGACCAGAAAAAGGTGGCTCCCCGAGCCAAGAGGCAGCGCTCACAGGAGACACCGGGACCGGCAGCAAAGCGCTCCAGAGTGCTGCCAAATGTCTCTTTTGCGCAGATTGCCAAGGAGAATACGCTAATTGGCATCATCGACAAAGGCAGCGCAGAGGGAAGGATCCCAAGGAGTCAGTGGAAGTGGGTGGAAGCGGCACTGGCCGACCGCTGCTTCGACCTCCTCGACAAAGACCCAGGACCACCGCCAGTCTGCAAGGATATGGGATGGTTCCAGGGAAACGTCAAGTTAATTGCCTGCGAAGACGAGCGCTCCGTGAAGCTGTATAAAGTGGCGGTGGCACAGGTCGGCGAGGTCTATGTTGAGGCGAAGCTACTCGCAGTCGACTGGAGCGAGGTGCCCAGCAGACCGATGGCCAGAATTTGTGTGCCGGCTACCTTCAAAGAGCCAGAACGCACCCTCAAGATGTTGCAGAGGTGCAACCCAGGCCTACCGACCTCGGATTGGAAGGTAGCCAAGGTTGAGACGACACAAGGGTCGACTAACCAGGCGGTGCTCGTTCTAAATAAGGAGTCGCTGGCCCCGATATAGGCAGCTAAAGGTGAACTGTTAGCATATGGAGTAGTCGATCATGACTACTATAAGAGACAGCAGTACGAAAAAATGATTAAAAATATAGAGGACATACATAAAAAGTATGTAGAGTCAAAAAATAATGAAACATTAACGAAAGGGAAGGTAGAAACAATAAACTTACAACCAGTGGAGACTGGAACTTTGAAGGAAAACATAGAGCCCAAAATTGACAATAGCATAGAAAAAGTATCTGAGGAAATCGACAGAATAGTGGAAAACCTAAGGACATATTTAGAGCAAACCATGCAGAGGTTTGAACAGGCTAAAATGGGAGAGTGTAGAATGAGAAAGGAAAAAATTGAGTTCCTCAGTAAAAAACTGAGCTCAAAAATTGAGGAGTTTAATCATAGCTATGAAACAAACGACAGCTTCAACGAGCAGATCGTCGAGTTGGACTTTGATATTCAAAGCATGTTGAGCAACCTAGAAGTTAGAATGCAAACCATAGCTGAAGAAAACAGCATGGATACTAAAGGGGCAACGGTAAAAAAAGAAGATATCGATTTGTCTGATCTTCCGAAAGTGGAAGTACCCACATTCTCGGGCGAAGAATAAGAGTGGGACGGCTTTTCACAAATATTTTGTGAATTAATTCATAACAGAGATAGTCTGAGTACATCTCTAAAATTCAATTATTTGAAAATCGCGATAAAGGGTGAGGCACGGAGTATGGTAGCTCACCTTTTAACTGGGCCGCTGGAGAATTATAATGCCTCTTGGGAATTGCTGACCAAGCGGTATGAAAATAAGCGAACAATTTTTTCGGATCAGCTGAATCGTTAACTAGACTTACCAATGCTAGATCACGATTCAGCGAAACATATTAAATGGTTTTCTGATTCTATAAATGAGTCAATACATTTAATTAAATTAAGGTCACATTTAACAGAAGAAGTTGATGTGATTTTCGCGCACATTGTGTTGAAAAAATTCAACAAAGATACCTTACAATTATATGAAAGTCATATTTATTTATTTATTCGTTGAAAAAAGTAGTGCAATATGGTAAAATAAAAGAAAATTGTCCGATATGTAAAATGGCAGGTCATACCATAATTCACTGCTATAAGTTTAAGGGAATGAGTCCGATAGATAGAGGCCAGTTTATTAAAAAACAGCGCCTTTGCACAAAATGCTGTAGGCATGATATGTATAAGAAATGCTTTTCTGAAATTTTATGTGGGATTTGTAAAAAACCTCATCATACGATGCTCCACATTCCCTACGAAAAGAGGGAAAATGTTAACACTTGCTTGACAAAAGAACAAGCGTTCTAAGCCACAGCACTTATAAAAGTAAGGGCAAGGAATGGTGGCTATCAAAACCTTAGAGCTCTCATTGATTGTGGGTCGCAATGTACCATAATTTCAGAAGAAGCTGCGCAAATATTAAACCTAGTACGAAAAAGAGCGAACACCGAGGTAAGTGGAGTGTCATCTACAGACTCTTGCACTTCAAAGTACAAAATTACTTTATCGGTAAAAACTCGTGATTATAATAAAGGTCCTCTAATTATTGAAGCAATTATTCTTCCGAAACTGATGAAAGCTTTACCATTAAAGTCTTTCAATATTGATAAAACTAAGTGGCAAGATTATGTGTTGGCAGACCCTAACTTTAACAAACCAGGTAGGGTAGATGTAATAATTGGGATAGATTTGTATACCCATATTTTAAAAGACGGAGTAGTAAAAATAGACGGACTACTTGGACAAAATACAGAATTCGGATGGATTATATCCGGTTGCACCAAATCAAAAGGTGATAAATTTATTGTGGCGACAACAATTGAAGTTGGGGACTTAGAGCGGTTCTGGGAATTGGAAAGTGAAAAGAATGACGTAGAAGAAGATGTGTGCGAGGAGCATTTCTTGGAAACAACAAGAAGAGATGAGAATGGTAGGTATGTGGTTAAAATACCATTTAAAAAAGAAAAGGATCTAGGAGATTCAAAACCCCAAGCTATAGCGCGATTTTATAGTTTAGAAAGAAAGCTCAGCAATAATAAAACATTAAAAGAAAATTATGTAAAGATGGGAAATATTATTTACCCCATCAAGGAGTCATAAGAGATTTCAGTCTAACGACAAAGCTGAGGGTGGTTTTCGATGCTTCAGCAAAAACCACAAACAATAAAAGTTTAAATGATATCATGTGGGTTGGACCAAGGGTCCAAAAAGATATCTTCGATATTATGGTGAAATGGCGTAAATGGCCATTTTTAATATCTGCGGACATTGGAAAAATGTACCGGCAAATTAATGTTGATAAAGACGATCAACAATATTTGCATATAATTTGGAGAGATAATCCAAACGAAAAGTTAAAAGATTATGAATAAAAGGTATGAATAGTCGCGGCAGTGTTTAGTGGGTTTTGAAGTCCTCGAGGATCGAGGTATTTTTCGCATAGGCCAGTAGTTGCTGTGGCGTCCTCTTGGAGGCATCTTCCAGTGATGCCAGCCCTGGGGCGCCCAGGTACTTCCTCCTTGCCCTTAAGAGAGCAGGACAGTTGCAGATGAGATGTTCCAGCGTTTCGGTTGCCCCAGGTTCGTCACATTTCCTACAACTGTCTCTGTTTGTGATGCCTAGCTTTGTTGCATGCGCCGCAGCCAGGCAATGGCCCGTTAATATTCCCACTAATAATCTGCAGTCCTTCCGTGGTAGGTGCAGCAGGTAGTGGCTGAGTTTGTCATTGCGTTCCTTGCACATGATTTTCGAGGTTCTGCAGGCGGTGGTACTCCTCCACCTACATTCGGTTTGTGATCCGGCCTGCTTTTCTAGATCGCTTTGCAGCGTTCTGAGGGAGACAGGCACGTTCTCGGTTCTCGTATTCGCCAGCCCGACGCCTTCCTTAGCTAGTACGTCCGCCGTCTCGTTCCCTTCGATGCCCTGGTGGCTGGGAATCCAGTAGATCCGCACTGACTTTGTCGTGCTTAGGGTATCTAGTGCCTCCCTACTCGCCAAGACATTTCTGGAACTGACTGCGGACGACTGCATGGATCTTATCGCCGCTTGGCTGTCGACGAATAGGTTGACCGCATCGTGTGCTCTTTCAGTGAGAAGAGCGACTTCTGCTGCTTTCCTGATGGCAAAAACCTCTGCCTGGAATATGCTACAATGGTCCGGTAGCTTATATGACAGCCTTATCTCAGGGTCTGTACAGTATAGGCCCGCTCCTACTCCTCCGTCCATCTTGGAGCCGTCCGTATATATATTGAGGTGCTCCGTTTGGTCTCTTCCGATTTTCCAGTCTTCAGGTCCCAAGGATGCAGTTGTTTTTACGTCGAGGCATGTTTGGGGGGTCATGTAATCAGTTGATCTGTTCATTTCCCTTCCAATTGAACTATGCCCGTATTCTTGTGGCGACATATTTCCTGAAGCGATGAGGCGTTGTGCTGCCTTTCCTGCAGTCAGACGGGCGTGGATGTCTAGGGGTTCGATTCCAAGTAGGGTTTCGAGTGCTTTTGTTGGGGTTGACCTCAGCGCCCCTGTAATACAGAGCAAAGCCTGTCGCTGAGTCCTTTCCATAAGCTTATGATACGTTTTCTTTCCAGTAGCTTGCCACCACACTAAGACTCCATACAGCAGAATTGGTCGCACCACCGAGATGTAAATCCAATGCATCAGAGCCGGAGATAGGCCCCATGTGCTGCTGAGCATCTTCTTGGATGCATAAAGCGCAATGGTGGCCTTCTTCACCCTTTCCAATACATTGGGTTTCCATGCCAGTTTACTATCCAGTACTGTGCCCAGGTATTTGACTTGTGTTTTTGGGGTTAGCCTAGTTTGATTGATCTTCGGGGGGTCCATATCGGTACCTTGTACCTCTTGGTAAAGAGGATGAGGTCCGTCTTATCCGCGTTGATACTGAGTCCTACTTCTTCCGCCCACTCGCGAATCTCCCTGAGTGTTCGTTGCATTAGTGAGCTGAGGGTCGATGGGCAAACACCCGTAATAAGTATGCTTATGTCGTCCGCATAAGCTGTTATTATTGGGGCCTTCCTTTCGTATCTCTTGATGAGGTCGTCGACTACCAGATTCCACAGGAGGGGCGACAGGACTCCACCCTGGGGTGTGCCTCTGTGTGCCTCTTTCACCATGGAAGCGGTGCCCCACTCTGATTGCACCCGTCTGCAACTCAGGAGGTTCCTTATCCACAGGTTGATTGCTGGGTGTGTATTAGTTGCTACCAGGCAATTTGTTATTGCTTCCATAGCCACGTTGTTGAATGCTCCGGAGATGTCCACGAATACTACCAGTGCATACTTTTTATTGTGAAGGGCTTTCTCAATGGTAGCTACTACCGAATGTAGTGCGGTCTCCACCGATTTCCCTTTAGTATAGGCATGCTGGTTGGTTGACATCAGTCCCCCTACCTCATTCCTGATGTGTAAGTCCAGCAGCTTTTCTAGCGTTTTTAATATAAAGGAGGTAAGGCTTATCGGTCTATAGTCCTTGGGACTCGCATGGCTGCACTTTCCTGCCTTTGGGAGGAAGACAACTCTCAAGGTTCTCCATTGGATAGGGATATAGCCAGTACTTATACAAGCTGTGAATATTGCGGAGAGCCATGGGGTAATCGCCTCTTTGGTCACCTGCATCATGGCTGGGAATATCCCGTCAAGTCCTGGTGCTTTTGTGCCCGCAAAGGAGTCTATTGCCCAGTGGATTCGCTTGGTGGTTAACAAATCTGTTGGGGGGTGTTGTTCCTCGGTTGCTAGGTCCTGGTGCTCTTTGGCATCAGCGACCTCGGTGCAACCAGGGAAATGTTCCTCCATTAGTGCTGTTAGGGCTTCGTCACTGCCCTCTGTCCACTGTCCGTCATCTAGCTTTAATTGGCTTTGTATGGTAGGCTGCTTAGAGAGCAGCTTCCGTAGCCGTGCGGTTTCTGGTACTTTCTCGATGTTGGAGCAGAAGGTCGTCCACGAGTTCCGTTGTGCTTTGCGTATTTCCTTCTTGTGGCTCCTAAGTAGGAGTCTGCATTCCTCATAGACGATCCCTTCGTTAGCTTTTTTGGCGATCTTAAAGAATTCCTCGAGGTTGTTCCTTTAAAGAGAGAGATCCCGGTTCCACCAGAGTGGCTTGGACCTCTTCTTCGTCCTCGAGGGTTTGCACGATGTGTGGTAGGCGTCCAGCAACGCGTTTGATAGGGTCTCTAGAGACTTCTCTATGTCCTCCGCGGATTTCACTGTGCCCGGACTCGCGAGCTTCGAAGTAACTGTCTTTTTAAACTTTTCCCAGTTTGTATTCCGGGGGTTTCTATAGACTATTACCTTCGAAGAATGTTTGAAGTCGCACTTAAACTGAATGTACTTGTGATCTGAGAAGGAGGGTCTTTCAAGGACCCTCCAGCTAGATACCGTAGTACTGTTTCCCGTTGCTAGTGTTAGGTCTAGCACGTTGGATGAAGTCGGACCCACGAAGGTGTGCTCCTCCCCGACGTTTGCTATATATAGATTAGTATAAAGTATAAAGTCTAAGAGTGACTCACCTCTATCATTGATGTCGGTGCTTCCCCACACATTGTGGTGGGCATTGGCATCCGTCGCGATGACGAGATAGTTTGATAGTTGATAGTTTTTGGTGCCGGCTTCTGTCACCAGGCTCCTGAGTTCGTCGGGTGGTGCGGGTCTGTCGTGAGCCATGTAGCAGGAAGCCACCAGAAGGCGCTTTTCCTCGCTTTCCAGCATCACAACCGTCAGGTCATCCGTGCTGTAATGAGACATAAGGTAAGCATGGATTCCCTTTCGTACGAGTACGACGGTTCTGTTCCTGCTTACCGATGTTGCGTAGAACAGTTTGTGATTTGAGGACTTTAGTCCGGCCACTGAATTGCCTGTCGCAATCCAGGGCTCCTGGACTAGAGCTATGTCGGCGAGCCCTTGCTCCATGGCGATGAGGAGCTCCGCCGACGCTACCTTGCTTTTATGCAAGTTTAGCTGCAGCACACTCAGCATGGGTGGCTGGCTCACTTGCATCCGACGGGTTGACTACTAACGTCAGGTCACCGTCTTCCTCGTCTTCGTCCTCAAGCGCAAGACCCTGGGCGGCCTCCACGATGGACTCGAGACCTAAGTCCTTTTCCACCTCGCCTACCTGCAGGGTATGCGCGTCCTTGTCCTCAGGGTGGCGCTTTTTGAGGCGCAGGTAGACGCTACCCATGCCCCACGCCATCTTCCCGAACTTGGGATACAGCAGATCCTCTGCCTCCTTGTTTATTTGGAGGATCACACATTGGCCCCCCTCGTTTGGTAGTGGGCTACCAATGTGTAGGATCCTCCAATCGGTCGTTGGCACGTCCGCGTTTTGCCGCTGAAGGAGCTTCAGCGCTCGGTCTCCCTGGATTGTGATGGGGAAGAGTACCTTCGCCTTAGGCTTGGACGGGATAAGCTCCCGGTCCACAACCTCCAGCTTGGCCCCCTCCCACATCGCCTCCAGTTGGCAGACCGTACGCGTCAGCCACCTTAGGGTTGGATCGTCGTTGCACTTTAGGATTTTAACCCCATTTAGCCACCCAGCACCATCGAACGTGGGCATAGGGGCCGCGGGGTCTTCTTCCATGTGTGCAAACAGTGCGTCGACGAGACGCGCGTGCACAAGCTTCCACTGTGCCGCTGACATCTTGCCGTTTTCCTCGCTCCGGTCGATGAGTGCCACGATCAAATGTCGTTTGGTCACATCGCTGACCTTCGCGTTCGATTTCGATGGCTTCTTGGCCACTTTCGGTGGAGGGGCTGCACTCTTGGGCCCGCGTTGCCGCTTGCTCGCCGGAGTGTCTTTAATGGCACTCTCAGTCGAGCGTTGCCTCTTGGTGGCCATCATCTCCTCCACCTTATTGGCATATTCGCCATTCGACGCCCTCATCTGTGGCATCTGGGCGTAATGTAGTCGGCCCTCCTCTACTCGCTGCTCGGCCCAGGCTAGCTTGACCTTCTCCTCCTGGGAGATGTCTACTTTACCTTGCAGCCGGCTTTTGATATTGAGGGCCGCTTTGTATTGTGCTTTGGCCTTCATCCCCTCCTTGGAACGCTTCGGCCCTTCCCTACGCAGGGAGCTGGTGCCTGGTTCCGGTGAGCGGAGAAGGCTTTCTTCCTCCGTCCTGCTCATAGAGAGCACGCTCTCCAGATCCGTGTCTGTGTCGACTACGGCATCTGTGCGGCTCAACTTGCAGGCTGCGGAGTGAGTTGTTTTTGTTGTTGTTGTTGTGGCAGTAGCTTTACAACTGACTTGGCCTGCTCCCGCCAAGTCTGAGGTGTGACCGCTGGCGACACGCAGAGAGGATTGCTCCTCCCCGTGCCCGCCGGTGGTAGCAGTCACGCTTCCCACCGACGTTTGGGTTGACATCCCAACCCGTGCTTTATCTTCCTTCTTCGCCTCCATATTTGGCCCGAGGGTCCATACTGGCTAATATTTTTCGGGGGGACCACCCCCTAGCGTTTTAGGCCTGACCGCCAGGCACCTCTAGCCATGGCCCTGGTTCGGTTCCCCCGACTTTGAATCGGGAAGACGCCGGACCATAGCCTTAGCTAGACACTGCATTACCCCGGACAGAGCAAGCGACAGTGCATTACCCTTGTCCCGGGTAATGCAGTGTCCATTGCCCAGCCGGCACCCTCGTGGAGGGTTCAGCTAGAGGATTTTCGCCAGCTGAACCAATTAAGAAAAATAACAAAAGAATAGTATTATCTACCTTAGCCAAGATATATGACCCCTTAGGCTGGTTGTCTCCAGTGACACTTGTCGGAAAATTGTTTATTCAAAAACTTTGGCTAGCAGACAAAGTAACAAGTTTGCACAGCACCATGACTGAAAGTTATTGAGGTCGGATTGCAAGCGAGAATGAAATTAAATGTCCTTATACTGGACACAGAGTTAAACATCATCCGCATACATAAGTTCTCGAGAGTATTTTAATACCGATGGCAAGTCATTAATAAAGAGTGTGAAGAGTAAGGGGCCTAGATGGCTGCCCTGTGGTACTCCCGAAGAAACCTTTACTGGTAAAGAGAGGGAGTTTTTGAAGATGACTCTTTGAGACCTGGAACAAAGATAGCTAGAAATCCATCTCAGGAGGTTGGGCGGAAACCCTAAAAGGTCAAGTTTATGCGCTAAAAGGGAATTGTTTACAGAGTTGAATGCTTTACTGAAGTCGGTGTAAAGTTTAAGTTACCTTGAAAGCCTTTAATAATGAAAGAGGTAAACTCTAACAAGTTCGTGGTGGTTGATCGCCGCCTTATAAATCCATGCTGAGTTGGAGATATAAGTGACTTGCAGAGATGTTGCAAGTGCGGAGTTAAAACTTTCTCAAACATTTTAGGAATAGCGGATAACTTTGCTATACCTCTATAATTTTTTTGCTTCAGACTTGCTACCTTTTTTATGGAGAGGAATTATAAACGATTCCTTCCAGATCGGGGGGAAGCAAGAAGAATCAATGAACAGGGTGAATAGTTTAAGCAAAGGTCCACACAGAGCCTCGGTGCAGTACCTGAGTACACAACCTGGAACCCCGTCTGGACCCGGTGAAAACACCGGCTTAACTAGTCGAAGATCATGAAGTAGGGAACATTCATTTAACAAGGGACTGAAAATGCCGTTCGACCTCGGTAAACCGTATGGGTACGGATGACCAGAGTAGCTTTCCTCAGAATAGGTGGTTTGGAAAAATTGGGCAAAAAGATCGGCAATTGCCTGATCATTATTTGCCGACGTATTACAAAATGATAGTGAGGATGGGTGTGCGGACGTTCTACGCTTACTGTTTACAAAGAAGTAAAACTGTTTAGGGTCCTGAGAAAAACGTATCCTGCATCGAGATAGGTAGTTCTTATAGCATTGAGCATTAAGAACTGAAAAGTTTGACCGAGCTATTACATAGCGAGAGTGAGAAGTAGGAGAACCCACTTCATGAAATTTTTTATAAAGTCTTGATTTTAAGTTTTTTAGACTGGATATCTCTTTGGTAAACCAAGAGGGTTTTCCAGATCTAGTCGGACAAGTGAGCGGGACACAAGAATCGAAAAATGTGCCAAGAGCATTGTATAAAATGTCTGTGCCTTTTATGACATCAGTGCACAATTACAAAGCGGACCAATCAAAATCCCTAATGAGGTTATTAAGCTTCGCAAGCTCGGCTTTACGAAAGCAGCGGACACGTTCGGACAGCCTACTCGACCGATCCAATACAGTTGGTCCTATATCTAGCGACACCTCGAAAGTAGGGTGGTAGGCGTCTTCAGGTATAGTGAGCGGAAGGGCTCGGGTTAACAACACTATGGTCGGATCCGATACAAAGCACAGATCAAGCAATCGACCCAAGGAATTTTTCACATGATTGACTTGAGACAGGGATAGGTCAAGCAAGCCGTCAACAAAGTCATGTCGTGACATGGGCACTAGGATACTAGACTCGTTTACCAAAGACCAAACAGGTCCTGGCAAGTTGAAGTCACCAAGAACTATCATACGATCTGTATCAGAAACAGCGGTTAAAGCGGACAAGTGCTGCTCATAAATTGAAATATCCGAAGAAGGTGGGATATACGAGCAAGTAATGAATATAGCGAAAGCGGGAAGAATCAGTTTTACACACAGGAATTCCAGTTCCTGTTGAACTTGGACGGTGAAGTGTTCTGACGTGAAGTAAGAGTCCACTGCAATTAGAACCCCCCCTGCACGTCGAGACGAACGGTCCTTTCTAAAAGTTGTGTACCGACCTGCCAAAACCTCGGAACTAAGAATGTCCGGCTTTAAACAGGTTTCAGTAAACACAATAACGTGGGAAGCAAATGCAACACTATCCCGGAAAAGAATGCTGAGCTTACTACGCAAGCCTCTTACATTCTGATAGGTTACTAAAAGAGAAGTTCGTTTTTTGGAAAGGTGGAAGCAAGACGGGAAGTTGAGGAAGAGGAAGTTGAGGTTGAGGGTGGCACACTGGAAGGATTTGGAAGGGATATGGGGGGCCTATTCTTCTTCTTAGCCTTAAACTCCTTCACCCCCAAATGCTCTGGCCAAAATTTGGCGGAGCAAATGGTGTCAAATTGAGTTGGGGAGATGCTTATCTTAAACGAGGCTATCTCCCTGGCATAAGAGAAGTTAAATTTCTCCACCTTTAAACCCACGGCTTTTATTTTGCTTTGAATAAAAGCAATTACATCATTAGATGTGAGGTCAGGGGCCAGCCGTGAAACAAAAACTTGTCGTGTTGGTGGGACTCCCACCAGTGGTTTAGGCACCACAGGCCTAGTACCTGTGTTGGCAATATCCGGAGGTCCGGAACTTCTGATCACTGGTGGGATCGGAATAAACGGGACAGCTAGCGAGCTTGCGGGCACCACGGACATGGACAGTGCAGACCTACTTGGCTGCACGTTCTCCGAAGCGATGAATTCGGCTACCGAATCTGAATCGCCAGCAGCTGTCGTTGCCCTTGGAGTGGCAAACGAGATCAACTGCTGCACACCGGGAGTAGTCGGAGTCAGTTTTTCGGCGGCGAGCGGCTGAGTGACGGTTGGCACTTGCAGATCCCGCGGAGTGACCCTTTTACGCCTGGGAGACTCATTCAGCAGTTGCAGACTGCCAAACTGAGACTCCATGGCTAGGATCCGATCGTACTGCTTTTTAAAGCCAACGGTCAGCTCCTTAAAGCCCTTCAGCGTCTGCCTCATAAATATGACCATGTCAGTCTCAACCGCACGGCATGCCTCACAACTATAGTGCAAGCCATTACGTTTTGATATGGCATCGCCCAAGAGGCCCGTAAACCCAGCGCATTTTGGGTGCACTACGCTATCGCAGAGCCAGCAGGGGATACTCGGCTGATCATGGGTGATCTCTTTCCGACAGGACTTTTTGGCACATACCACAGAAAAATCCATAATAAAAAATTTGAGCACAATTAAAATCAAATAATATTCCAAAACAAATGGCTATCAAACCAGTGTGCCACACAACGCTAATAGGAGGAGAGGAGAAAAGTTGCAGCAGCAGCTAATGATAGAGAGAGAGCTACTGAACAGAAAGCTATGAGAGCGAGAGAGAAAGAACAGTTATTGCAGCTGAGGTGATAGCAAGAGAGTGATAAAACAACAAAAGCTACAAGACGAGAGACGAGAGCTGTTAATGCAATGTAATGCGTACTCACGGCAACAACACAAACACGACAAGCCGACGCCGAAAAATTAAAAGTTAAATAAATAATGTTTAAACACAAATCAAAGGCATGCAGATTTCCAGATTGTAGGCTGGTTAGGAAATTGATTAAAGTCTATTTTAGTAGGTTGGTTGGCCCTACTGCTACTAGCTTGGGTATTCTAGCTATGGCAATTCATAGGATTTTGGGGTTGCCCTTGTTGCAATGAATTTCGGAATTCGTGGCGAAGTCCTTGGATATTATTAATATTTCGAGATGAACTCGTTTGATCATGCGAACTCTGCGATTGTTGCTGGCTATTATTATTTGTATAATTTGGATAATAGTTTTCAGTATTCTTACGGTTAGATTCCTGTTGTTTCTGCCTATCTTTGCTCACATATTTCTCTTCTGTATTATTTTCATACAGCCCCTCTTCTTGAGCTGCCTTTTTAAGGTTTAGTGTTGATGTGATATCTTTTCTCGATAGGGTCATAAACAATCTATCCGGTAGTTTCCGGGATATTACATCTTTCACTATATTTGGGGGGGGTGGGGGGGAGAGAGAGAAGGGAGAAAGAAGGAAGAGGAAGGAAGATCTACAGTCCTTTCTTGGTAGGTGCAGTAGGTAGTGGCATTATTTTCGAGGTTCTGCAGGTGGTGGTACTCCTCCACCTGCTTTCGGTTTGTGATCTGGCCCGCTTCTCTAGATCGCTTTGCAGCGTTCTATAGGAGACAGGCAGGTTCTCGGTTCTCCCATTCTCCAGCCCGACGACTTCCTTGGCTAGTACGTCCGCCGCCTCGTTTCCTTCGATGTCTTGGTGACTGGGAACCCAGTAGATCCGCACCGACTTTGTCGTACTTAGGGTATCTAGTGCCTCCCAGCTCGCCAAGACACTTCTGGAACTAACCGCGGACGACTGCATGGATCTTATCGCCGCTTGGCTGTCGAAAAATTGGTTGACCGCATCGTGTTCTCTATCAGTGAAAAGAGCGACCTCTGCTGCTTTTCTGATGGCAAAAACCTCTGCCTGGAATATGCTGAATTGGTCCGGTAGCTTATATGACAGCCTATCTCTGTACAATATAGGCCCGCTCCTATTTCTTCGTCCATCTTGGAGCCGTCCGTATATATATTGAGGTGCTCAGTTTGGTGTCTACCGATTTTCCAGTCTTCAGGTCCCAAAGATGCGGTTTTTTTGACGTCAAGGCAAGTCTGGGGGGTCATGTAATCAGTTGATCTGGTCAGTTCCCTGCCAATTGAACTATGCCCGTATCCTTGTTGCGACAGATTTCCTGATGCGATGAGCCGTTGTGCTGCCTTTCCTGCAGTCAGACGAGCGTGGATGTCTAGGGGTTCAATTCCAAGTAGGGTTTTGAGTGCTTTTGTTGGGGTTGACCTCAGCGCCCCTGTGATACAGAGCAAAGCCTGTCGCTGAGTCCTTTCCATAAGCTTATGATACGATTTCTTCCCGGTAGCTTGCCACCACACTAAGACTCCATACAGCAGAGTTGCTCGTACCACCGAGATGTAAATCCAGTGCATCAGAGCAGGAGACAGGCCCCATGTGCTGCTGAGCATCTTCTTGTATGCGTAAAGCGCAATGGTGGCCTTCTTCACCCTTTCCAATACATTGGGTTTCCATGCCAGTTTACTATCCATACTGTGCCCAGGTATTTGACTTGTGTTTTTGGGGTTAGCCTAGTTCGATTGATCTTCGGGGGGGTCCATATCGGTACCTTGTACCTCTTGGTAAAGACAGGACTCCACCCAGGGGTGTGCCTCTGTGTGCCTCTTTTACCTTGGAAGCGGTGCCCCACTCTGATTGCACCCGTCTGCAACTCAGGAGGTTCCTTATCCACAGGTTGATTGCTGGGTGTGTATTAGTCGCTACCAGGCGACTTGTTATTGCTTTCGTAGCCACGTTTTTAAATGCTCCGGAGATGTCCACGAATACTCAAAGTGCATACTTTTTATTGTGAAGAGCTTTCTCAATGGTAGCTACTACCGAGTGTAGTGCAGTCTCCACCAATTTCCCTTTGGTATAGGCATGCTGGTTGGTTGACATCAGTCCTCCTACCTCATTCCTGATGTGTAAGTCCAGCAGCTTTTCTAGTGTTTTTAATATAAACGAGGTAAGGCTTATCGGTCTATAGTCCTTGGGACTCGCATGGCTGCACTTTCCTGCCTTTGGGAGGAAGACAACTTTCGAGGTTCTCCATTGGACAGGGGTGTAGCCTGCACTTAGACACGCTGTGAATATTGCGGAAAGCCATGGGGTAATCGCCTCTTTGGTCACCTGCATCATGGCTGGGAATACCCCGTCCAGTCCTTGTGCTTTTGAGCCCGCAAAGGAGTCTATTGCCCAGTGGATTCGCTTAGTGGTTAACAGATCTGTTGGGGGGTGTTGTTCCTCGGTAGCTAGGTCCTGGTGCTTTTTGGCATCAGCGACCTCGGTGCAGCCAGGGAAATGCTCCACCATTAGTGCTGTTAGGGCTTCATCACTGCCCTCTGTCCACTGTCCGTCGTCTTGCTTTAATTGGCTTTGTATGGTAGGCTGCTTAGAGAGCAGCTTCCGTAGCCGTGCGGTTTCTGGTACTTTCTCGATGTTGGAGCAGAAGGTCGTCCACGAGTTCCGTTGTGCTTTGCGTATTTCCTTCTTGTGGCTCCTAAGTAGGAGTCTGCATTCCTCATAGACGATCCCTTCGTTAGCTTTTTTGGCGATCTTAAAGAATTCCTCGAGGTTGTTCCTTTAAAGAGAGAGATCCCGGTTCCACCAGAGTGGCTTGGACCTCTTCTTCGTCCTCGAGGGTTTGCACGATGTGTGGTACGCGTCCAGTAACGCGTTGGGTCTCTAGAGACTTCTCTATGTCCTCCGCGTATTTCACTAAGCCCGGACTCGCGAGCTTCGAAGTAGCTGTCGTGTTAAACTTTTCCCAGTTTGTATTCCGGGGGTTTCTATCGACTGTTACCTTCGATGATGGTTTTTGGTGCCGGCTTCTGTCACCAGACTCCGGAGTTCGTCGGGTGGTGCGGGTCTGTCGTGAGCCATGTAGCAGGAAGCCACCAGAAGGCGCTTTTCCTCACTTTCCAGCATCACAACCGTCAGGTCATCCGTGCTGTAATGAGACATAAGGTAAGCATGGATTCCCTTTCGTACGAGTACGACGGTTCTGTTCCTGCTTACCGATGTTGAGTAGAACAGGTTGTGATTTGAGGACTTTAGTCCGGCCACTGAATTGCCCGTCGCAATCCAGGGCTACTGGACTAGAGCTATGTCGGCGAGCCCTTGCTCCATGGCGATGGGGAGCTCCGCCGACGCTACTTTGCTTTTATTCAAGTTGAGCTGCAGCACACTCAGCATGGAAGGCTGGCTTACTTGCACCTGACGGGTTGACTACTAGCGTCAGGTCACCGTCTTCCTCTTCTTCGTCTTCAAGTGCAAGACCCTGGGCGGCCTCCACGATGGACTCGAGACCTAAGTTCTTTTCCACCTCGCCTGCCTGCAGGGTATGCGCGTCCTTGTCCTCAGGGTGGCGCTTTTTGAGGCGCAGGTAGACGCTACCCATGCCCCACGCCATCTCCCCGAATATGGGGTACAGCAGATCCTCTGCTTCCTTATTTATTTGGAGGATCACACATTGGCCTCCCTCGTTGGGTAGTAGGCTACCAATGTGTAAGATCCTCCAATCGGTCGGTGGCACGTCCGCGTTTTGCCGCTGAAGGACTTCAGCGCTCGGTCCCCCTGGATTATGATGGGGAAGAGTACCTTCGCTTTAGGCTTGGACGGGATCAGCTCCCAGTGCACAACATCTAGCTTGGCCCCTCCCACTTCGCCTCCAGTTGGCAGACCGTGAGCGTCAGCCACCTTAGGGTTGGATCGTCGTTGCACTTTAGGATTTTAACCCCATTTAGCCACCCAGCACCATCAAAAGTGGGCACTGGGGCCGCGGGGTCTTCCTCCATATGTGCAAACAGTGCGTCGACGAGACGTGCATGCACCAGCTTCCACTGTGCCGCGGTCATTTTGCCATTCTCCTCGCTACGGTCGATGAGTGGCACGATCAGATGTCGTTTGGTCACATCGCTGACCTTCGCTTTCGGCTTTGTTGGCTTGACTTTCTCCTCCTGGGAGATGTCTGCTTTACCTTGCAGCCGGCTTTTGATATTGCTTTGCTTGGCCTTCATCTCCTCTTTGGAACGTTTCGGCACTTCCCTACGCAGGGAGCTGGTGCCTGGTTCCGGCGCGCGGAGAAGGCTCACTTCCTCCGTCATGCTTAGAGAGAGCACGCTCTCCAGATCCGTGTCTGTTTCGACTACGGCATCTGTGCAGATCAATTTGCAGGCTGCGGAGTGAGTTGAAGTTGGATATAGCTTTTGGATATATACTATTCGCTTGATAAATGAACTCAGTTGTTCAACTGATCCATCATAAGCTGGCACTTGTCGTATCGACAACAGTGCTTGGTTCAAATGAATTTCGCTCAGGCTATGTGGTGGTAATGCCATTTTGCAATTCTGTAGTTGTTCTTTTGATTAAGTTTCACTTTGAATATTTGGTGTGATCTCGGTGTTTGCTTGTTGTAACACTTATACTGCGATACACTTAGATTCTTAATATTTTGCGTGAACTCACTTTGTTTTTGAATTGTCGATCTCGGTGTTTACTTTTTGTAACACATGTGCTGCGGTGCACTTAAATTCTTATGCGGATTCTATTCCACTAACACTATCCCGGGATTACTATGATTAGCGAATCGCTTACCCGAATATTTTTCGCGTTAGTTTCGTTAGAATTCTACCGGCTGCGCCAATTAAGTTTCCACTGTTGAAGTTTAGATTTTTTTAAAAAGATGTTTTTATTTAATCTTAACTTATGATTATTACAATGAGTTATTATTGAGTTATCCCCAACTTTGATTTTGAAAGTCTCAAAGGGAACTGATTCTTATATCTTAATCTATTTTCCAATAGGACTCGCTTGGGAAGCTTTGAGCTTTGGTCCCAAGCTTTGATCTTCGGCTGCAGCTTTCTTCTTCGGTTGTACTTCGGCTGATCGTGGCTTTTGTTCTCGGTGCGTTGGCCTACGTGCGTTGGCCAACGTATGGATGGTAATCAATGAATTGTCGGCTTTGATAAAAGGATTCACTGCAACTGGTGATCTGTATCATATTTCATCTGGGTGGGTCACTTGTTTATACGATTGGAGTGTGGGAGCCGAATTTGTTTACTTGGGTATCTATGATTCAATTTGGTTGTGGGAACTAAGTTGTTTATTCTAGTAGCTTGGAACTTAGGTGATTTGCTGTTGACAGCTTATGATGCATTTGTTTTCTGGTGTTGGGGGTCTTATCCTTTGTTTATCCTAATCTGGTATATGTGTATAAGGGTTAGTTCTGGTCATATGTATAACGTGTTATTGATATGTCCAGTGCTTAACGTATACATAATGCGTGTGTGGGTGTAGGGCATTATGGATATGTTACTATATATATATGGTTCGTGTATTTAGTGTATATCCGCTCGGTAGGTCGGCCGGTTGAAGCGGGGGTGAAACCGTAACTAACTCTATGCTTTATGATTTATGCTTTATGCTGCAGTGAGCGCAGTGTGGATCGTGGATTGTGGATAGTGGAGTTCTTCCGAGCGCCCCTCCGAGCGCGCGAGAGTGAGTTGGGACCGGAGCGCACGGAGTTGGCACAGTGCGCGGCAATCAATTTCTGCTGGCCTGAACACATTCTATTAATTTGGAACATTGAGTCTTCGAGCTGTACAGCACAATCTCCTACAGACCTTGAATTAAACATATTTCGTACACCACAACATCTCTAGCTGTCATAAATTTCCTTGATTCCACATTCCACAGTTTTAAGCCATTTGGTTTATATCCAACGAGTAAACATTTTGTTTTTTCATGGAACTTTCGTTTTCTTACATTATTAAGATCGTATACCGTTGAGCAAAATATTTTAACATACATTAAATACATAGCCACATTAAATATGGTGTTCTTTTAACATCTTTAAAATCTAGAGGTGGGCATCTTTTTATTAAGTATGTTACAGGTAAAACTGCTTCGCACCAAAAACTTTTTTCCAATTTAGCTCCATTATCTGGTCTGGTCTGATGGGCTCGTGAGGTGGCTTAAAGGGGGCCTAGCTGAGGCCACCGGACGGGTCACGGGTTGCGGATAGCGAACGGCCTACCTCGGTAAGTCAGCTGCGAATAAGCGGGCATCCCTTATGGGAGAGTACCGAAAAAAGCAGTCTCGGATAGCCAGCTAGGTAGCAACACTGACGATGCGCTTGTGGTGCCGCCTCAATAAGTAGCTCATACACTCCCATCCATACACGATACCTACCCACATCACAACCCCCACACCCACCTCACACCGGGCCAGACTAAGTGAGTTACTCGACCCGTGCCGAGAGTCAGCCTGGCTGGTGGCCCGATATAAAAACTAGCCCAGTCGCTAACGGAGGGCTCAGGGACCTGGCAGCCGCCTGTTCTAATGGTGCCTTACCCGGGCAACCTGGATCTCTGCCCGGGCTGACCGTTCCCCTTCTCTGCATCTTTAAGGATAATTAAAAAAAAAAACATAAAAAAACCAATGAGTGTGGCACTCCCCAAACGCCAACTGGGAGCAATCCCAAGCATGGGAAGGCAGCGGCCCAAAGGGATGGCCCTACCAGCTCTACAGCAGGGAAAACCTGCAAGATGGAAGGTGCCTGTGCGAACCCGAGGGGGTCCCATGCCGATTTCGACTGGTGGAAGTAGGTGGAATGGGGTTCGGCCGTGCTCCCAGAGTTCACCTTGGACCAGAAAAAGGTGGCTCCCCGAGCCAAGAGGCAGCGCTCACAGGAGACACCGGGACCGGCAGCAAAGCGCTCCAGAGTGCTGCCAAATGTCTCTTTTGCGCAGATTGCCAAGGAGAATACGCTAATTGGCATCATCGACAAAGGCAGCGCAGAGGGAAGGATCCCAAGGAGTCAGTGGAAGTGGGTGGAAGCGGCACTGGCCGACCGCTGCTTCGACCTCCTCGACAAAGACCCAGGACCACCGCCAGTCTGCAAGGATATGGGATGGTTCCAGGGAAACGTCAAGTTAATTGCCTGCGAAGACGAGCGCTCCGTGAAGCTGTATAAAGTGGCGGTGGCACAGGTCGGCGAGGTCTATGTTGAGGCGAAGCTACTCGCAGTCGACTGGAGCGAGGTGCCCAGCAGACCGATGGCCAGAATTTGTGTGCCGGCTACCTTCAAAGAGCCAGAACGCACCCTCAAGATGTTGCAGAGGTGCAACCCAGGCCTACCGACCTCGGATTGGAAGGTAGCCAAGGTTGAGACGACACAAGGGTCGACTAACCAGGCGGTGCTCGTTCTAAATAAGGAGTCGCTGGCCCCGATATAGGCAGCTAAAGGTGAACTGAATTTTGGCTCCAGCTCGGTCTCCATCGAGGTGTACAAGTCGCTGGCGGCAGAGGCTGCTCGACAGGGTTGTCGGCAGGACGTCACTGCGGAGATCGAAGCGTCTAACAAAGAGCTGGAGCCAGACCAGGAAGGCTTCTCGTCGGAGACAGAGCTGGTGCTCGACTTTGAACCGATGTGCCGAGAGGGTCTCAGACGATTCGGACGCAGACATAACAGTAGTGGAGAACCTTGAAGATAGTCCTAAGGATTCTTCAAATCGATCTCCACCACTGTAAAGCAGCATCGGCTGCCCTCATACTCCACTTAGACGCGAGTGGAGCCGACGCAGTCCTGATCCAGGAGCCTTGGGTGATAGGAAACAAGGGACGACTATATCAACCCCAGAAAAGCCAACTGGGAAAAATATAGCACAACCCTGGAGAAACTACTCCCTCCTAACGCCCCTAATTGCCCGAACACGGAAGACAACCTAAACCGTCTTGTGAACAGGTTTACGGATGCGTGCAATAAAGCCTACAAGGCAGCATGCCCTTCTACCAGACTAAGGGGGAAAAAGAAACCCCCCTGGTGGTCTAAGCAACTAGACACTCTTCGTAGAACTTGTAGCACTCTATTCAATAGAGCCACAAGAGCTAAGGAGGATACTCACTGGGCAGACTATAAGACCAGTCTAGCACTATACAAAAAGGAAACGAGGAAGGCTAAAAGAGCCTCCTGGCAAAAATGTTGCTCCGAAATCGGGGAAACTTCGGAGGCCGCAAGGCTCCGGAAAGTTCTCTCAAAAACTGCCCCTTCGGCCGACATACCTCCAAGGACAGGGATCGGTAGAATCGATGGACCATATCCTTACAAAACGGAACATAAGTTGGGCAGTAAACAGCTTCAACCCGTTTAAATCGCCAGGCCCGGACCAGGTAATCCCGGCCCAACTTCAGAAGGCCGGGGATACGGCCATCAACTGGCTACATAGTATCTTCCGGCAGGCAGGCAAAGCTTCACACTCAACCCCGAAAGTTTATCAGTTTATCGTCTTTCCTACTCAAAACCTTTGAGAGACTTATCGGGTTACAATTACGGACAACCATAAGTCCCCAGCAGTACTCAAGTGCGCAGCATGCCTACCGGAAAGGAAAATCCACGAAAACGGCACTTCATGAAGTGATCTCGAGTGTGGAAAAATCGCTGCATCTCAAAGAATACTCATTAATAGCTTTTCTCGATATCGAGGGAGCCTTCAACAACGTCATACCGGGCGCCATTACAGAAGCCCTGACTGACCTGGGGGTGGACCGTCACTTGGTGATGCTCATTGATCAATTGCTCATAGGCAGGACGGTGACATCATCGATGGGATCGTACACCCAGTCAAGGTATGTCAACAGAGGAACCCCGCAAGGGGGAGTTCTGTCTCCTCTTCTGTGTTACATGGCAGTCAATAAGATTATATGCGACCTGGAAGAGGGGGGCTGTAAAGTAGTAGCATACGCGGACGACGTTGCAATTATCTTCGCGGGGAAATACCCCCAAACACTACGCGACTTAATGACCGCAAAGCTTGCTCGATTGTCCGGATGGACAGAATCGCGCGGATTGGGACTAAATCCCTCGAAAACGGAACTCGTGTTATTCACCAAAAAAACAAGGTCCCGCCCTCAACCCCCCAATACTAAATTATTGGGGGGTAACTTAGTTACTTAGGGTTGGTAATTGACAAAAAGCTTAACTGGAGCCTGAATGTCAAGGATAGGGTGAAGAAGGCAACGACAGCACTCTACACAAGCAAAAAAGCTATTGTGCTAAGATGGGGTATGAAGCCAACCATAGTCCAATGGATATATCTAGCTATAGTTAGACCAATACTACTCTACGGAGTTACGGTATGGTGGCCGGCCCTATCAAAAAGGGTGATCACAGCAACTGGGCAAAGTTTAGCGAACTGCCGCCCTATGCATCAGCGGAGCTCTTCACACCACCCCAAATGATGCCCAAATGATGCTGAATGCCATCCTATGCCTCCAGAGCCTTTACCTCGCAGGAAAGGAACGGGCAGAAGCAGCAGCAATACGTCTAAGAGACTCCGAACAATGGGTGCACATAGGCCACTCATCCATCCAAACAACATCCATCCAGCCTTATATGGGCCCCGGGCCACCGGGACATCGAGGGAAACTGCATAGTGGACGAGCTGGCCAGATCTGGTACCACGACCCCCCTTCTCCAAGATACCCTCCTTATTTGTATGCATATGGCCACCTGCAAGCTCATCATAAAAGAGCAATACAAGCGACTGACAGAAGAAAAGTGGCAAATAGCCACATTGTCGCACAACAGCAGCGCAACTCAGAGCTCTGCAAACTAGGCAGGGAAAGGCGCAGCGCAGTCATACGTTCCCTCACAGGACATTGGCTAATAGGCACCCACGCAAACAGGCTGGGTGCCCCACATAATGATTTCTGCCGCAGCTGCAGAGACGAGGACGAGGAGGAGACAGTGGAACACCTGTTCTGCTTCTGTCCAGCTCTCAGCAAAAGAAGGCTACAACACTTGGGCTTCGTTGTGTCCCAGGAAGATCGCAAACTTTATAAGAGCATCTGGCTGGGACATCTGCTGACATGAAGTCTCCCTGCAGGAAGGGAATGATCCCAAGCGGTATCACAATGGGCCGAAAACGGCCTAACTGTGCCGGGCTCCGAGCGAGCCTGGCAACCGCCTCTACCTAACCTAGCCTAGATCCATTAAAAATGGAACGAGCGTTTTCTGTAAGTGTTCTAATCATTCGTTCAGAAACACCATTTAGCTGTGGAGTGTGAGGAATACTTAAATCATAGCAGATACCTTTTCAAGATAGCATTTTTAGAACAAAAATCACGCATTTCGTAAGACAAATATTCCCTTCCATTGCCAATACATAAGTTTACTACTTTTATGTTAAAATGACTTTCGCCTTCGGCAACAAAGTCTTTGAAACCGAAAAAATCGGATTTTTACGTTATTAAATACGTCACACAATAATGTGTAAATGAATTAATTACACAAGCACAACGCATTGGTGAATTAAGTTCTTTATTAATTAAGTTAGTTACAATACCTTAGCTAGCTAGCTAAGAATATTGGATATAATTGAATGAGTTGTAATTGATATCAAATTCGGTAATGGTAGCTGGCCGATATGAAGAATGAGAATTAGTTATCTACTGCGAGCGATACGCTACGCTTTTATTAGATTCAAACTGATAAGACTGATCATTAAAGAAATTAAAAAATATAATTGCAGACCAATTCGCTTGATAAATGAACTCAGTTGTTCAACTGATCCATCATAAGCTGGCACTTGTCGTATCGACAACAGTGCTTGGTTCAAATGAATTTCGCTCAGGCTATGTGGTGGTAATGCCATTTTGCAATTCTGTAGTTGTTCTTTTGATTAAGTTTCACTTTGAATATTTGGTGTGATCTCGGTGTTTGCTTGTTGTAACACTTATACTGCGATACACTTAGATTCTTAATATTTTGCGTGAACTCACTTTGTTTTTGAATTGTCGATCTCGGTGTTTACTTTTTGTAACACATGTGCTGCGGTGCACTTAAATTCTTATGCGGATTCTATTCTACTAACACTATCCCGGGATTACTATGATTAGCGAATCGCTTACCCGAATATTTTTCGCGTTAGTTTCGTTAGAATTCTACCGGCTGCGCCAATTAAGTTTCCACTGTTGAAGTTTAGATTTTTTTAAAAAGATGTTTTTATTTAATCTTAACTTATGATTATTACAATGAGTTATTATTGAGTTATCCCCAACTTTGATTTTGAAAGTCTCAAAGGGAACTGATTCTTATATCTTAATCTATTTTCCAATAGGACTCGCTTGGGAAGCTTTGAGCTTTGGTCCCAAGCTTTGATCTTCGGCTGCAGCTTTCTTCTTCGGTTGTACTTCGGCTGATCGTGGCTTTTGTTCTCGGTGCGTTGGCCTACGTGCGTTGGCCAACGTATGGATGGTAATCAATGAATTGTCGGCTTTGATAAAAGGATTCACTGCAACTGGTGATCTGTATCATATTTCATCTGGGTGGGTCACTTGTTTATACGATTGGAGTGTGGGAGCCGAATTTGTTTACTTGGGTATCTATGATTCAATTTGGTTGTGGGAACTAAGTTGTTTATTCTAGTAGCTTGGAACTTAGGTGATTTGCTGTTGACAGCTTATGATGCATTTGTTTTCTGGTGTTGGGGGTCTTATCCTTTGTTTATCCTAATCTGGTATATGTGTATAAGGGTTAGTTCTGGTCATATGTATAACGTGTTATTGATATGTCCAGTGCTTAACGTATACATAATGCGTGTGTGGGTGTAGGGCATTATGGATATGTTACTATATATATATGGTTCGTGTATTTAGTGTATATCCGCTCGGTAGGTCGGCCGGTTGAAGCGGGGGTGAAACCGTAACTAACTCTATGCTTTATGATTTATGCTTTATGCTGCAGTGAGCGCAGTGTGGATCGTGGACTGTGGATAGTGGAGTTCTTCCGAGCGCCCCTCCGAGCGCGCGAGAGTGAGTTGGGACCGGAGCGCACGGAGTTGGCACAGTGCGCGGCAATCAATTTCTGCTGGCCTGAACACATTCTATTAATTTGGAACATTGAGTCTTCGAGCTGTACAGCACAATCTCCTACAGACCTTGAATTAAACATATTTCGTACACCACAACATCTCTAGCTGTCATAAATTTCCTTGATTCCACATTCCACAGTTTTAAGCCATTTGGTTTATATCCAACGAGTAAACATTTTGTTTTTTCATGGAACTTTCGTTTTCTTACATTATTAAGATCGTATACCGTTGAGCAAAATATTTTAACATACATTAAATACATAGCCACATTAAATATGGTGTTCTTTTAACATCTTTAAAATCTAGAGGTGGGCATCTTTTTATTAAGTATGTTACAGGTAAAACTGCTTCGCACCAAAAACTTTTTTCCAATTTAGCTCCATTATCTGGTCTGGTCTGATGGGCTCGTGAGGTGGCTTAAAGGGGGCCTAGCTGAGGCCACCGGACGGGTCACGGGTTGCGGATAGCGAACGGCCTACCTCGGTAAGTCAGCTGCGAATAAGCGGGCATCCCTTATGGGAGAGTACCGAAAAAAGCAGTCTCGGATAGCCAGCTAGGTAGCAACACTGACGATGCGCTTGTGGTGCCGCCTCAATAAGTAGCTCATACACTCCCATCCATACACGATACCTACCCACATCACAACCCCCACACCCACCTCACACCGGGCCAGACTAAGTGAGTTACTCGACCCGTGCCGAGAGTCAGCCTGGCTGGTGGCCCGATATAAAAACTAGCCCAGTCGCTAACGGAGGGCTCAGGGACCTGGCAGCCGCCTGTTCTAATGGTGCCTTACCCGGGCAACCTGGATCTCTGCCCGGGCTGACCGTTCCCCTTCTCTGCATCTTTAAGGATAATTAAAAAAAAAAACATAAAAAAACCAATGAGTGTGGCACTCCCCAAACGCCAACTGGGAGCAATCCCAAGCATGGGAAGGCAGCGGCCCAAAGGGATGGCCCTACCAGCTCTACAGCAGGGAAAACCTGCAAGATGGAAGGTGCCTGTGCGAACCCGAGGGGGTCCCATGCCGATTTCGACTGGTGGAAGTAGGTGGAATGGGGTTCGGCCGTGCTCCCAGAGTTCACCTTGGACCAGAAAAAGGTGGCTCCCCGAGCCAAGAGGCAGCGCTCACAGGAGACACCGGGACCGGCAGCAAAGCGCTCCAGAGTGCTGCCAAATGTCTCTTTTGCGCAGATTGCCAAGGAGAATACGCTAATTGGCATCATCGACAAAGGCAGCGCAGAGGGAAGGATCCCAAGGAGTCAGTGGAAGTGGGTGGAAGCGGCACTGGCCGACCGCTGCTTCGACCTCCTCGACAAAGACCCAGGACCACCGCCAGTCTGCAAGGATATGGGATGGTTCCAGGGAAACGTCAAGTTAATTGCCTGCGAAGACGAGCGCTCCGTGAAGCTGTATAAAGTGGCGGTGGCACAGGTCGGCGAGGTCTATGTTGAGGCGAAGCTACTCGCAGTCGACTGGAGCGAGGTGCCCAGCAGACCGATGGCCAGAATTTGTGTGCCGGCTACCTTCAAAGAGCCAGAACGCACCCTCAAGATGCTGCAGAGGTGCAACCCAGGCCTACCGACCTCGGATTGGAAGGTAGCCAAGGTTGAGACGACACAAGGGTCGACTAACCAGGCGGTGCTCGTTCTAAATAAGGAGTCGCTGGCCCCGATATAGGCAGCTAAAGGTGAACTGAATTTTGGCTCCAGCTCGGTCTCCATCGAGGTGTACAAGTCGCTGGCGGCAGAGGCTGCTCGACAGGGTTGTCGGCAGGACGTCACTGCGGAGATCGAAGCGTCTAACAAAGAGCTGGAGCCAGACCAGGAAGGCTTCTCGTCGGAGACAGAGCTGGTGCTCGACTTTGAACCGATGTGCCGAGAGGGTCTCAGACGATTCGGACGCAGACATAACAGTAGTGGAGAACCTTGAAGATAGTCCTAAGGATTCTTCAAATCGATCTCCACCACTGTAAAGCAGCATCGGCTGCCCTCATACTCCACTTAGACGCGAGTGGAGCCGACGCAGTCCTGATCCAGGAGCCTTGGGTGATAGGAAACAAGGGACGACTATATCAACCCCAGAAAAGCCAACTGGGAAAAATATAGCACAACCCTGGAGAAACTACTCCCTCCTAACGCCCCTAATTGCCCGAACACGGAAGACAACCTAAACCGTCTTGTGAACAGGTTTACGGATGCGTGCAATAAAGCCTACAAGGCAGCATGCCCTTCTACCAGACTAAGGGGGAAAAAGAAACCCCCCTGGTGGTCTAAGCAACTAGACACTCTTCGTAGAACTTGTAGCACTCTATTCAATAGAGCCACAAGAGCTAAGGAGGATACTCACTGGGCAGACTATAAGACCAGTCTAGCACTATACAAAAAGGAAACGAGGAAGGCTAAAAGAGCCTCCTGGCAAAAATGTTGCTCCGAAATCGGGGAAACTTCGGAGGCCGCAAGGGTCCGGAAAGTTCTCTCAAAAACTGCCCCTTCGGCCGACATACCTCCAAGGACAGGGATCGGTAGAATCGATGGACCATATCCTTACAAAACGGAACATAAGTTGGGCAGTAAACAGCTTCAACCCGTTTAAATCGCCAGGCCCGGACCAGGTAATCCCGGCCCAACATCAGAAGGCCGGGGATACGGCCATCAACTGGCTACATAGTATCTTCCGGCAGGCAGGCAAAGCTTCACACTCAACCCCGAAAGTTTATCAGTTTATCGTCTTTCCTACTCAAAACCTTTGAGAGACTTATCGGGTTACAATTACGGACAACCATAAGTCCCCAGCAGTACTCAAGTGCGCAGCATGCCTACCGGAAAGGAAAATCCACGAAAACGGCACTTCATGAAGTGATCTCGAGTGTGGAAAAATCGCTGCATCTCAAAGAATACTCATTAATAGCTTTTCTCGATATCGAGGGAGCCTTCAACAACGTCATACCGGGCGCCATTACAGAAGCCCTGACTGACCTGGGGGTGGACCGTCACTTGGTGATGCTCATTGATCAATTGCTCATAGGCAGGACGGTGACATCATCGATGGGATCGTATACCCAGTCAAGGTATGTCAACAGAGGAACCCCGCAAGGGGGAGTTCTGTCTCCTCTTCTGTGTTACATGGCAGTCAATAAGATTATATGCGACCTGGAAGAGGGGGGCTGTAAAGTAGTAGCATACGCGGACGACGTTGCAATTATCTTCGCGGGGAAATACCCCCAAACACTACGCGACTTAATGACCGCAAAGCTTGCTCGATTGTCCGGATGGACAGAATCGCGCGGATTGGGACTAAATCCCTCGAAAACGGAACTCGTGTTATTCACCAAAAAAACAAGGTCCCGCCCCTCAACCCCCCAATACTAAATTATTGGGGGGTAACTTAGTTACTTAGGGTTGGTAATTGACAAAAAGCTTAACTGGAGCCTGAATGTCAAGGATAGGGTGAAGAAGGCAACGACAGCACTCTACACAAGCAAAAAAGCTATTGTGCTAAGATGGGGTATGAAGCCAACCATAGTCCAATGGATATATCTAGCTATAGTTAGACCAATACTACTCTACGGAGTTACGGTGTGGTGGCCGGCCCTATCAAAAAGGGTGATCACAGCAACTGGGCAAAGTTTAGCGAACTGCCGCCCTATGCATCAGCGGAGCTCTTCACACCACCCCAAATGATGCGCTGAATGCCATCCTATGCCTCCAGAGCCTTTACCTCGCAGGAAAGGAACGGGCAGAAGCAGCAGCAATACGTCTAAGAGACTCCGAACAATGGGTGCACATAGGCCACTCATCCATCCAAACAACATCCATCCAGCCTTATATGGGCCCCGGGCCACCGGGACATCGAGGGAAACTGCATAGTGGACGAGCTGGCCAGATCTGGTACCACGACCCCCCTTCTCCAAGATACCCTCCTTATTTGTATGCATATGGCCACCTGCAAGCTCATCATAAAAGAGCAATACAAGCGACTGACAGAAGAAAAGTGGCAAATAGCCACATTGTCGCACAACAGCAGCGCACCTCAGAGCTCTGCAAACTAGGCAGGGAAAGGCGCAGCGCAGTCATACGTTCCCTCACAGGACATTGGCTAATAGGCACCCACGCAAACAGGCTGGGTGCCCCACATAATGATTTCTGCCGCAGCTGCAGAGACGAGGACGAGGAGGAGACAGTGGAACACCTGTTCTGCTTCTGTCCAGCTCTCAGCAAAAGAAGGCTACAACACTTGGGCTTCGTTGTGTCCCAGGAAGATCGCAAACTTTATAAGAGCATCTGGCTGGGACATCTGCTGACATGAAGTCTCCCTGCAGGAAGGGAATGATCCCAAGCGGTATCACAATGGGCCGAAAACGGCCTAACTGTGCCGGGCTCCGAGCGAGCCTGGCAACCGCCTCTACCTAACCTAGCCTAGATCCATTAAAAATGGAACGAGCGTTTTCTGTAAGTGTTCTAATCATTCGTTCAGAAACACCATTTAGCTGTGGAGTGTGAGGAATACTTAAATCATAGCAGATACCTTTTCAAGATAGCATTTTTAGAACAAAAATCACGCATTTCGTAAGACAAATATTCCCTTCCATTGCCAATACATAAGTTTACTACTTTTATGTTAAAATGACTTTCGCCTTCGGCAACAAAGTCTTTGAAACCGAAAAAATCGGATTTTTACGTTATTAAATACGTCACACAATAATGTGTAAATGAATTAATTACACAAGCACAACGCATTGGTGAATTAAGTTCTTTATTAATTAAGTTAGTTACAATACCTTAGCTAGCTAGCTAAGAATATTGGATATAATTGAATGAGTTGTAATTGATATCAAATTCGGTAATGGTAGCTGGCCGATATGAAGAATGAGAATTAGTTATCTACTGCGAGCGATACGCTACGCTTTTATTAGATTCAAACTGATAAGACTGATCATTAAAGAAATTAAAAAATATAATTGCAGCCGGCTACACGGCCGGTGCTGCCGTCGCCACCGTTCCAGGAACTCCACCGTAGCAAGCAGCTGTTTGGCACCCGTGGGAACTGCTGACTTGCGCCTTGTGGGTGGTGTCGGATTGCTGCAGTGGCTTCCAACATAGTTGCGACACATCCGCCGCGCCTGTGACTCTGGTCGTGGACCTCGCTAATATGCTAGGTCAGCACACGTCTAGTGTCGGTGGTTAACTTGTATACTGGTCAATAAAAACAACATAATAATTGTTATTGTCGATTGTACACGGTGTTATTGGATGTATATCAATTAAGGGCCTTTTAATGAAAACTTTATTTTTATATTTTTCAAACTTAAGGCTCAATAACTTCCCATTAATGCAAGCTTCATATAGTTCATTATTCATATCTACCCCAGTTAATAATCCAATATCTTCAAACAAATCGTTACTTTTCATTTCCATAAATTTTCCAACACTTATGTGGCCCAACCTCTCATGTCACAAGCGACTTTCCACACATTTGCTATTTTTAAATTACATGATGATGCTCTGATATTTATCCCAAATTTAACAAAAGGAACATTATATTTAATTTCTCCAGTGAATATTAATTGACCATTCTTGGTGACCTTCACACCTGTGACGGACCTATTTCTGGCTGAGGTAAGCTCAGTCCCGTCCAGGGGTCAATCCACAAGAAATTTGCAGAAATGGATGGAACTTCAAAGGAGACTTCGGGGGTGGCCTATCGTAGAGTAGATGGATCGGGGCTTGGGCGGGCGTTGCTAGCGTTGTGTATCGAATGGTGTATGTGGACGTGGAGTGGGGGGGAGTCGGTGCCTCGGCTAATTGGAGTGAACTTACGCAATCGGGTGTTTTTACTTCGATAATTTGACACTTTATTGTACGTATTAGTAGTTTAAATGCACTTATTTTTACTTCGTCGCCGATGTCTTCTCGTGAGTTCCGGGTACCGCGTCTGTACTCCGGACTGGGTCTCTGCGTAAGTTTTGGTACCACGACCGTACTGTGAGCCGGATCTCTGCGTAAGTCCTAGTACCACGACCGTACTGTGAGCCGGATCTCTGCGTAAATCCTAGTACCACGACCGTACTGTGAGCCGGATCTCTGCGTAAGTCGCTTTCTGGTTTCAGTCGGCGTCTATTTATACGCCAATGGGTGTTGTGTCAGCGGGTTCGAAAGTGCACTTCCGCATCGGGGTGCACTTCGCCGTTCTGGCGATCGTGGGTTGACCTGGTTCTGTCTCTTCGCGTTTTTGGCGAGCTGGCGGGTTTGCCGTTGGGTGCTTGTCGTGGGCTTCCGCGGTGTCATCGTCTTGTAGTCGATGAACCCGGAAGACTGCGCCTGGCCGGTTGCTTGGTCTGGAGTGGGGGAAGTCCGCGTGACCTGGTGTGTTTGGTCAGCGTTATGAAGACGGCGCGTGTTTTTTTTTTTATATTCATATACTTATTTATTTGCTCTATAATATATACTGTACAATTTATATTTAACTTAATTTAACGGACAAGAGTATGTTGGGACTAGGGGCCCCGCGGACTGCGGTACTGCCGCAAAGCATTGCTTCGCAGTGTCGTGGACACCTACTCCGTCTGCTCCTTCCGCCTTCTCTCCAAGGACCTAAGCGTTCGCATCACGCTAGAGGCGAGCTCCGCGGTCGCTTCCCACACCTTCGGGTCTGCCAGCATCAGCGGCACCAGAGTCTCGGTGCTGACCCTAGACTCTGCTGCTGTCTCCAATGTCTGACGCTCGAGGTCAAACCTGTGGCAGTCGAAGAGGACGTGGCGAGCGTCCTCCTCTATGCCTGTGCCACACTCGAGGCACCAGTCCTCTGTCTCGTGGCCGAAGCGCTTGAGGTAGCCGCGGAAGCAGCCATGTCCGCTCAGTGCCTGGGTAAGGTAGAAATCCACCTGGCCGTGCTTCCTTTCAACCCAGCATGCTATGCTTGGGATGAGGGTGTGGGTTCATCGGCCTTTGGGTGAGTGGTCCCATCGAGTCTGCCATCCGTCTATGCTGGTCCTTCTGGCGGTGTCCTTAATTTCTGCTTTGGAGCGTACCTCGGCTGCACTGTCCGTCATGGCATCATGGATCTCCTTCCTCTCCCTTATCAGCTCCCTAAGCGGAACTTGCCCGGCAATGACTAACGCGGCTTCGTCTGAGATGGTCCGGAACGGTGGCTATGTGTGGAGGGGGGGTGTTCGTGTAGTAAATACTGCATGCGTTCAATTTACGTTGGGCGAGGTGCTGCAATTTAGTAGCAGGTTTTTTTATTGGGCGTTGGGAGAGGCGTTGTAGCGAACCCTTTTGGGTTCGTTACACCCTCCCCTCTCTTCCCCGACAAGAGTTACGAGGACTCGTGGGTCGGGCTCTTGTGGTTTCTTCTGTGGTCTGCATTGGGGTTTCCTCGTTCTCTTCGCTTCGTCAGCGGATTTGTGGGGCGCGCGGTCGTGAGCGTTACGTTACTTCTCTCGCTGGCGTCAGCGCTGTTCGATTAATTGGTGGTCGCGCGGTTCGCTGCGCTTGCATTCTCGGCGGTATTACGCCATCGGGCTCGTTTTTGCCGGTGCTGTCTTTTGTCGGGTGTCCCGGGTTTTGCTGACTCAGCGGTGCCGTGGTTGGGGCGTCGGGTTGAGGTCTCGTTGCTTTCTTCGTCGATGTCAGCATTCTCGAGTAGGTCGTTGTGTTCTTCGGACTCGTGATCGTGGAACTCCCTCAGGTCGTTGATATTTGCGGTTTTGTGTTTCCGGCTTTCGCGGTGTTGTAATTTGGCGATGTTTGGTGATGGAAAACTCTTGGCCCGGTAGGGGCCGTCGAACTTCAGGGCTAGCTTTGCCGCAAAGCCCTCGGCGGCGTTCGAGAGGTGGTGTTGGCGTAGTAGTACCAGTGATCCGACGGCGGGGCGCCATAGTCGCCGGCGGAGGTTGTAATGTCTCCCTTGTTCATGACTGGCTCTCTGGATGTTGTTCCGGACGATGGCGAATACTTCTTTCAGCCTCGTCGCTTTGCTGGTGGCCGCCTCTGGCGTACTCCCTGTTCCGGGCGTGACTTCGTCGTAGAGGGCGCCGGGAGTCGGGGCTCTCTTCCTTGCAGGAGGAAGGCGGGGCTGAATCCGGTCGTCTCGGAGACGCTGGAGTTGATCGCCAATGTCATCTCGGGTAGGAGCTCGTCACATGTGTTCTGGTGGTCGTCGACGAACTGGGCGATCATCGTTTTCACAGTCCGATTGGCTCTCTCCGTCGGGTTTTCCTGGGGGCAATATGGGGCTGTGTGTTGCAGCTCCACGCCTCCGCTTCGCATGAATGTTCTAAACGATCGGCTGGTGAACTGTTTTCCGTTGTCGCAGGCGAATAGTTTCGGTACGCCGAAGCTGCTCAGTATTCGTTCCCTGAAGGCTCGTTCGAGGTTCGCTGTTGTCGCTTTCTTGAGGGGTACCAGTTCGACCCACTTGGAGAAAGTGTCGAAGAATACCAGTAAGATGGTGTTCCCGTGCTTGGACCGTGGTAATGGCCCGACGAAGTCGGCACACAGGGTGGCGAAGGGTTCTTCGGCTTTACGTGTGAGCATCCTGCCCACGGCCTTGCGCTGCGTGGCTTTGAACTTCTGACAGCTTACGCAGCCCTGCACGTACCGTCGCACGTCTCTGTGTAGTCCTGGCCAGTAGTATCGTTGCGTTGTCCTCAGGATGGTTTTCCGGACGCCAAGGTGTCCTGCCGTTGGTTCGTCGTGGCATTCGCGGAGTACTCTCGTCCGGCCGTGTTTGGGCACGCATAGTTTCCACGGTATATGGTCGTCGTCGTCGGCTCCGACGGTAGATAGCGGTATAGTTGCCCATTTTCGTACGTGTAGTCTGGGTACTTCTGGGGTTCGTCTTGGACTTGTTGGATCCTTTGTTTAAGCCAGGTGCATGGTGTGTCGTCTTCCTCAATGCGGGAGAGGGTCTCCAGTGTTTGTCTTGACAGTGCGTCTGCGACTACGTTCTGGTTGCCGGCCCAATAGTGCACGTCGTATTGGTATTGCTGTAGTTCGAGCGCCCATCTTGCTACTCTACCGTAAGGGCTCTCGAGGGTATTCAGCCACTTTAGTGCGAGATGATCGGGTATGACGTCGAATCGGTAGCCTTCGAGATAGCATCGCAGTTTTCGGATCGCCCAGATGACGGCGAGGCATTCCTTGTCGGTGGCCGAGTAGTTTTCTTCTGCCTTGTTGAGGCGTCGACTGACGTATGCAATGACCCGCTCCTTCCCTTCGATCTCTTGGGTGAGGACCGCGCCTACTCCAAGGTTGCTTGGGTCCGTCTGCAGGGAAAATTTGACGTTAAAGTCTGGGCAGGCGAGTACCGGTGCGGTAGTGAGCAGTGTTTTCAGCTCGTCGAAGGCGTCTTGTTGTTCTTGGCCCCATGTCCATGCTTTCCCTTTCTTCAGCAGCAGTGACATTGGTTGGACCACGGTGGCAAAGTTTGGGACAAATCTGCGGTACCACCCGGCCATGCCTACGCATTGTCGTAGCTCCTTCAGGTTGGTCGGCGGCCTCAGATCCTTTACGGCTGCGATTTTGTCGGGGTCCATGTGGATACCTTCTTCGCTGATCATGTGGCCCAGGTATTTTATCCGGCGTTGGAAGAAGGCACACTTGTCCGTGTTGACCCGTAGGTTTGCCTTCCGCAGTCGTGCGAAGACTTCTTTCACGTTGTTCAGGTGCTCCTGGAAGCTTTTCCCAACGATGAGGATGTCGTCGAGATATGCGAACGCGAATGATTCCATGTCTGCGCCGATAACGGCGTCGAGGGTCCGTTGAAACGTGGGTCCCGCGGAGTGTAAACCGAACGGCATTACTTTCCATTGGTATAATCCTCGGCCGGGTATCGTGAATGCCGTGGCTTCCCGGCTGTCGCGGGCCATTGGTATCTGCCAATACCCGTTTTTCAGGTCGAGGGTCGTGATGAAGTGGGCATTTCGGAGTCGCTCTAGTATGTAGTTGATCCTGGGTAGCGGGTTTGCGTCCGGGATGGAACGCTCGTTAAGCTGCCGATAATCTACACACATGCGCCATCTCCCGTCCTTTTTGCGGACCAGGACGATTGGCGCGCTGTGGGGGCTCCGGGATGGTTCGATTAGGTCCTCGGCTATCAGTTGGTAGACCTGTTCATCGATGATCCGCCGCATGGCTGGATTTTTCGGGTAGTACCGTTGTGTTATGGGTCGGTTGTCCCTCATGACGATGGTGTGTTCCGTTAGGCCCGTCGTCCCTCGGATGCCTGCGAGTGTTGGCAGTTCCTCGTCTAGGAATTTCCGTATTTTCGGCGCGATGTCGGAAGGCCATGGGTCGGAGATTCGTTCCGAATCGTCCTCGGGTGGGTCGTCGATTCCTGGGTCGCAAGTGTGGTCGGGGTTCTCGGGGAGGATTGTTGTGTCGAATGCGCTTGGTGGTTCGACTTCGCGAGTGTATTCGCTTATGCTGGCGACGATGGCGGGTGCCTCGATCGTGAGTAGGGGGCTCGTGTGTGTCCTGGGGGGTGCTTGCGCGACGTTGTACTCTGCGTGACGTACGAACGTGCGGGTCTCGATGGCGATCGTAGCGTTTGACCGACGGCTAGTTTGGGCGGTGAGGTTCACCGACATGGCTCCAGGCGTGGGGCTGGGCCGCATGCCGTCGTCGTACGAGTTGTTGACCGGGAGGCGTTCCATGATGTCGGGGACGATCGATGGTGCGTCGGCTCCAGGTGCGTCGGGGTTCCGATGGGTGCCTTGCGTGGCAGTGATCGCCTTTCCGGTTCCTGCCTGAGAGGACGCGGGGGTAGCGGGTCGGTCGGTGTCGTAGGGGTCGTTTTCGCGTCGAGGGCGGTGTCAACGCGTTCGTGGGCCAGGGTGGCGGTCGGAGGTGGTACCTCGAGCGCCTGGCTGCTGCGCGGCGGCTGTCGTTGCTGGGGCAGGGTTGTCTTCTGGAGGGGCGTCCTGTGTTCTTTTCTCTTCGTTGGTGGAACCGCGTCGGTGCCCTCGGGAGACCGGCTCGCTTTCTTCGTGGCTTTGCTTAGTTTTGGTTTTCTCGGAGTGGGCCTGGGGCTAGTGTGCTTCGTCGTGGCCGTGGGTTCTGTGTTCCTTGTTCCTTGTGCTCTTGTCTCGTGTCGTGGCGGGGAATTCATTGGCGGCGGAGGTCTCGAGTTCGTGGGTCCGGGGGCGTGTACTTGGCTGGCGGTGATAATCGGCGTGTTTGGGATGGGGCGTTGGGAGCCTTGGAGCTGGAAGTGTGTGGCGCCACATTGTATTGTGATTTCAATGGCGCACAGGAAATCCATACCTATGATGGCTTGCTCTACCATATTGGGTAGTACCAAGAGTGGCATTTGTATCTCTTGTTCGTCTAGTTTGACGCGCGCTAGCAAGATCTGAGTTATCTCGCGAGCCGAGCCGTCTGCTTGGCGTATCGGGACGCATGCGGCTCGCAGGTCGTTTTCGCAGCCGAGTTTGAGGGCGAGGTCGGCGTTGATGAAGCTTCGGGACGCCCCGGTGTCGACCGTGGCTTCCGCGCGCCGTCCTCCGATGGTCACTCTCGCCATTATCCGGCCGTCGTGTACTTGTAGCGGGTTTCTTAGTTGGTTGTCTGAGGAAGCGTCGTGCCCGGCTGTTCCCGTGTCAGCTGGGGACGCGAGTCGTTTCCCGACGGGTCCCGGCGGCAACAGCCCACGGTGCGCGTTCCGCGCTTGCCGCATTCCCAACAGAAGAGGATCGATGGGTTGGTGCAGTCGCGAGAAACATGTCCAGCTTCTCCGCAGCGTTGACAGGCTGCATGCGGGTTGGCGATGGGGGTGGTAATCATTCGATGTGCCGCTTCCTGTGCTGGAGCGCCGGCTTGGTGCGGCTTCCTTGCGGGTTCCGAGGTGTCCCAGTGAGGTTTTCGGAATTGGGCCTGATTCGTCCCGCTTTCGTTTTGTTGTGCCGTTGGCCGCGTGTACCTGGGTGGTTGTCGAGGGGGGATGATTGTCGCTGGTACGTTTCGTTCCTGGATACTCTCGAGCTCTGTGGCCAACCTTGTTAATTGCGTCAGACCTTGAATGGCTCGCCCACCGCTTGTTTGCGGTCCCTGATCTGGTCTTCCAATTGCTCGAAGTACCGGGGAGGCAGGAAAAAGGCTAGGAATTCCTGGCGAAAATCGGCCCACGAGGCGCTCTGAAGTCGGCTGGTACGGAACCAACGGTTGGCTCGGTCGGTGAGGAGCTCTGCCATGGCTCGCGGCACGTAGTGCATGTCTACCCCGTACGAGAGGGCATGCTCTTCCAGTAGTTCGACGAACGACAGCGGGTCGTCCTGCCCGTCGAACTGGATTCCCCACTTTCGGATCCGTTCCGCCATCTGTACGGCGTGACTGTAGTAATGACCATCTGTGGGGCCATTTCCTCCTGCTGTCGGCAAGATCCTTCTCATGGGCGAAGGCCTTGGCTCCGGGGGCGGGGGCTTCGGTAGATCTTCGACGGTTATCGATGTCGGTGAGGTGCTGGCTTTGCCCTCCATGACTCCCGGAACTTCTAGGCTGAGTTTGGGGTCCGTCTTTCGCTTCTCCGTTAGTGCTGAGATGTCGGGCTGGGGCGATCTGGCTCGTCCTGGCGATCTGGCGTACTGCCGCTCGAGCTCTGCCAACCTGACCCAGGCATCGTGTTCGAGGGGCCCGGCGACTAGTTCGGCGAAATTTCTCCGCAAATCTTCCACGTTACCCTTGCGGCTGAACCCGAATTCCTCCGCGAAGGACTCCAGCTCTTCTCGGCGGCGTTTGTGTATCCAGCCGGTACTCACCCCTGGGTTAGCGACGAATTCTCCAGGGTAATACCCACTGGGCTGTTCCTCTGTATGGGAGGAACTGGGCTTGCGCTTTTCCTTCACTAGGGCACTGTGTAGAGCTTCGCTGTGTCGCGCTTTCGTCTGCTCGTTGCGCAACTCTTGCCGTCGGTATTGTGCGAGGTCGGGGTTTTCTTCGAGTCGTTTTCTTGTGTTCTTGCTCTAGTGGCCGTGGGGTTTTATTCCACAAACCCTCGCTGACGTTCCCTTGGGTCCCTGCTCGGGCGCCACTTGTGACGGACCTATTTCAGGCTGAGGTAAGCGCAGTCCCGTCCAGGACCGCGTCTGTATTCCGGACTGGGTCTCTGCGTAAGTTTTGGTACCACGACCGTACTGTGAGCCGGATCTCTGCGTAAGTCCTAGTACCACGACCGTACTGTGAGCCGGATCTCTGCGTAAGTCGCTTTCTGGTTTCAGTCGGCGTCTATTTATACGCCAATGGGTGTTGTGTCAGCGGGTTCGAAAGTGCACTTCCGCATCGGGGTACACTTCGCCGTTCTGGCGATCGTGGGTTGACCTGGTTCTGTCTCTTCGCGTTTTTGGCGAGCTGGCGGGTTTGCCGTTGGGTGCTTGTCGTGGGCTTCCGCGGTGTCATCGTTTTGTAGTCGATGAACCCGGAAGACTGCGCCTGGCCGGTTGCTTGGTCTGGAGTGGGGGAAGTCCGCGTGACCTGGTGTGTTTGGTCAGCGTTATGAAGACGGCGCGTGTCAATCGGTGGCTATGTGTGGAGGGGGGGTGTTCGTGTAGTAAATAATGCATGCGTTCAATTGGGCGTTGGGAGAGGCGTTGTACCGAACCCTTTTGGGTTCGTTACACAACTTAAAATAAAATTCGATAGTCATTCCAGCATTTTGCATTTCGAAATTATCTCATTACCTTGAGTTTTTAGTTGAAAAACTCCTTTAGCCGTTGCATGAATACTTTTTACACATTTGGCAATTGCTATTTTAGTAGTCTTTTCCAAAGTGAAGCTCCTGAATCTAAGATAAACACAACCTCGCTTCCGTTCAAAGAATCAATCTCCTACTTTATCATAAAAGTGAATCATCTACCTGAGTTTTTGCTACTTAAGCTTGATTTTCCTTTACATTATCTTTCGCATTCTGATTGCTGCTTAATCTTTTAAAAATGAAACAATCCTTCTTCAAGTGATCAGGCTTTCCAAGTTCATTGATTCATTTTATCTTTCAAGCCCTTTTTATTTTGTTTGTAATTCATTTTAGTTTTATTTTCCTTTTGTTCTTTAAAATATCCGGCTTTCAAAACTTTAGCGATTGTATCAATACTGAAGGTTTTTATTTTTATTTCGTGATATAGTAGACGAGTTTTAACAAAGGCTAAAGTTAAGTTACTTTCAGCCATAGTCTAAATTGCCGTAACAAACCCCATCGTAATATAAAGGGAGAGTTAATATAAGATGCAAAATTTTGTTAATTTTATCAATTTTGGCTCCGGAAGAAATAAGCTCAGTAATCAAATCATCAAATGTATGAAAATGATTTACGAGCGAAGAGTCGCCATTTAATTTCAATGCCAGTAATTGCTTTCGCAAAGAAAGTTGGGACGCTAAACTTTTTCTTTCGTAAATGGCATCTAAATTATCAAAAATTTCTTTGAGACGTTTTTTTTTCAATATTTGCGAAACAATAAAAGAATCACTCAAATATTCAATAATAATATTTTTAGCGCATCTATCTGCCTTACTAAGTCCATCTGTCTTTTCTCCGGGTTTTTTGTCCATAACATTTAATAACTCATTTTCCTGTAAAAGCGCTCTAATACGAAATTTTTACTCAATTTACCAACTTTGCTCGACGTGCCAACTACTTCCAATTTTTGGACTTTGATATGCAACTACTGCATCTTTCAAGTGGCGATGCAATTACTGCACCATCAAGTGGACCGTGTGACACCAGCAGAATGCTGTTACGTGCGGCTCCCAGGCAAAACGCAACCCTCCTCCCTACGCGAGGAGCGTAGCCGAAGATAGCTGTTAGACTAATTTGCAAGGAAATTATAACTAAACTTACTAGGAGAACTAAGCATGCATTCAAAATACAAATGCCACTACAATTACTAATTACGAGAAAGGTATGTGAGTATAAGTAATTCAATAAGAGGAAGGGAATTAGTGGTGGATATAATCTGGTAGAGGGAATTATAATCCGAACATAAGACCCTAAAGGGTTTGTTCAGGGCTGCAGCTGTAACAGGGTAACCGCGCTGTTAGTACCCCGGGCTCTTACGATCCGCACGTCGCTCACCGTTGTCTTAGCATGTAAGCTAGAATCAGTTACGTTTTCCACCCCACTACAAGCTGCCGTCGTGCACATACTCGCGCCTATAATTTACATATATAAGACAATACCTGAATTTTATTGGAACAACTACACCGCTGAATACCCGGCCCAGTGATCCGCCCACCTACAAACATAGTTCATGCAAGGAATAATTCGATCTACCAAGTAGAAGAGACAACGGTATATCGTTTCTAGTGGATCTAATAGGCACCGTGAAGTTAATGCGGCTCAACAGATCAGGGCTGTCTATGTCACCCCTGATCAAGTTGTGCATAAAAATCACACCAAGCATTTTTCTACGGTTAACTAAGGATGGGAAGTTTACTAATAGCAGTCTACTAGAGTAAGATGGGAGTCTCACACCCGCATCCCAGTTAAGGCCGCAGAGCAAAGAGTAAGAAGTTTTTCTGTATTGATTCTATACGGTCCTGGTGTAGTTTGTACTGAGGGCACCATACTCAGGAGCCGTATTCTAAGATCGGACGAACAAGCGAGGTATAGAGAGGTTTAGTTATATAGGGGTCGTCAAATTCCTTTGACCACCTCTTTATAAACCCAAGCACGCCCATGGCCTTATTTACCATGGTAGAAATGTGTTCAGAACACTTTATCTTGGGGTCTAACATAACACCAAGATCATCCACCAGGGTAATTCTCTCAAGAGAACCTTCAAATAGGGTATAGGGAGCCAACAAGGGGCTAGAACAGTGAATTGTCATAACTTTCCATTTCGAGGCATTAGGAAACCCTAAAAGGTCAAGTTTATGCGCTAAAAGGGCTTACAGAGTCGAATGCTTTACTCAAGTCGGTGTAAATGGCATCCGGCTGTAAGTTACCTCGAAAGTCTTTAATAATGAAAGAGGTTAACTCTAACAAGTTCGTGGTGGTTGATCACCGCCTTTTAATTCCAAGCTGAGTTGGAGATATAAGTGACTTGCAGAGATGTTGCAAGTGCGGAGTTAAAACCTTCTCATACATTTTGGGAATAGCGGATAACTTTGCTATACCTCTATAATTTTTTGCTTCAGACTTGCTACCTTTTTTATGAAGAGGAATTATAAACGATTCCTTCCAGATCGGGGGGAAGCAAGAAGAATCAATGAACAGGGTGAATAGTTTAAGCAAGGGTCCACACAGAGCCTCGGCGCAGTACCTGAGTACACAACCTGGAACCCCGTCTGGACCCGGTGAAAACACCGGCTTAACTAGTCGAAGATCATGAAGTAGGGTACATTCATTTAACAAGGGACTGAAAATGCCGTTCGACCTCGGTAAACCGTATGGGTACGGATGACCAGAGTAGCTTTCCTCAGAATAGGTGGTTTGGAAGAATTGGGCAAAAAGATCGGCAATTGCCTGATCATTATTTGCCGACGTATTACAAAATGATAGCGAGGATGGGTGTGCGGACGTTCTACGCTTACTGTTTACGAAGCAGTAAAACTGTTTAGGGTCCTGAGAAAAACGTATCCTGCATCGAGATAGGTAGTTCTTATAGCATTGAGCATTAAGAACTGAAAAGTTTGATCGAGCTATTACATAGCGAGAGTGAGAAGTAGGAGAACCCACTTCTTGAAATTTTTTATAATGTCTTGATTTTAAGTTTTTTAGACTGGATAACTCTTTGGTAGACCAAGGGGGTTTTCCAGATCTAATCGGACAAGAAAGCGGGACACAAGAATCAAAAAATGTGCCAATAGCATTGTAAAAAATGTTTGTGCCTTTTATGACATCAGTGCACAAGTACAAAGCGGACCAATCAAAATCCCTAATGAGTTTATTTAGCTTCGTAAACTCGGCTTTACGAAAGCAACGGACACGTTCAGGTGGCCTACTCGACCGATCCAATACAGTTGGTCCTATATCTCGCGACATTTCCAAAGTAGGGTGGAATTTTTCACATGGTTGACTTGAGACAGGGACAGGTCAAGCAAGCCGTCAACAAAGTCATGTCGTGACATTGGCACTAGGTTACTAGACTTGTTTACCGAAGACCAAACAGTTCCTGGCAAGTTGAAGTCACCAAGAACAATCATACGATCTTTGTCTGATAGCGAGGGAGAAATAGTCAACGCGGACAGGTGCTGCTCATAAATTGAGATATCCAAAGAAGGTGAAATGTACGAGCAAATGCGGGTAGAACCAGTTTGACAAACAGGAACTCCCGTTCATTTGTTAATCTGGACTGTGCAGTTTCAGTGTACTGCAAACAGTTAACCAACTGCACGTCGAGACGAACGATCCTTTCTTAAAATATTGTACCGACCTGACAACACTTCGTAACTAAGAATTTCCGGCAATAACCAGGTTTCGGTAAACACAATAACGTGGGATGAAGATGCGATATTATCAGGAAAAATAGTTATAAGCTTACTACGTAATCCTCTCACATTCTAAAAGGTTATTAAAAAAAAGGAAGTAAGTTTTTTGAAAGGATGGAAATAGAACGAGAAGATGAGGATGGCACATTTTGCTGATTCTGATTTGGAATAGTTATGTGGGCCAATTCTTCCTCTTAGCCATTAGTTCTTTCACAACCAAATTTTCTGGCCAAAATTTGGCAGAACAAGTGGTGTCGAGTGGAATTAGGGAGACGCTTATCTTAACTGAAAGAACCTCCCTGGCATAAGAGAAGTTAAACTTCTCCACCTTTAAGCCTATTTTGCTTTGTATAAAAGCAGTAACATCATTAGATGTGAGGTGTGGGGCCAGCGGTGAAACAAATACTTGCCGCTTTGGTGAGACCCCCACCAGTTTTTTTGGAACCACAGGCCTGGTATGTGCTGGCAATGTCTGGGACGACTGTTTACTGGTGGGATCGGAGTAGACGGGATAACTACTGACTTTGTGGACTCAACGGACACTTACGCTATTGACGTTTCCGACTGCACGTTATCCGATGTGATAAATTCGGATACCGAATTTGCATCACCAGCAGCTGTCGTTGCTCTTGGAGTGGCAAACGATATCAGCTGCTGCACACTTGCAATGGTCGGAGTTAGGGTTCCAGCAACTCGCGGCTAAGGGACAGTTGGCACTTGCAGAACCCGCGGAGCTACCTTTTTCGCCTAGGATTTGCCAGCTGCTAAAGTGAGACTCCATGGCTTAGAGCCCATCGTATGGTTTTTTAAGCCAACGGTTAGTTTCGTAAAATTATTCTGCCTCATGATTTTTTGTTTGTTTTTTTAAAACAACTTTAAAATTTTCGATATAACACCAATGTGCCAGACAAACGCTGACAGGGGAATCAGTAAAATGAGAGCAAAGAGGAGAGCGGTTATAGTAAGATTTAATAACAGAGAGCGTTACTGGTCAGAAAGTGTAAAGAGCGAGAGAGGAAAAACAGTTATTTGGGTTTGGATGATTGATAGGGAGAGATTGATAACTAAATTCAACGTGAGAGAGTACTTACAGAAAGCAACATATAAACACAAGCGGCATGCACTCGTAATAAGAAAAAAATTTTCGGGTTTTAAGGATGAATTGGGTGTTAATTAAAAGATTATTTTGTCAAATAACTGGCTGCTTATACAAAATAAATGGAAAAGAAGCGGATCGCAAAGCAAAAACGCGACTGGTCACTACGAATGAGAGCGAACGATCTCTGACCATCGACGGCTGAAAATATCTATTTGAGCTTATCGTTTTTTCTTTGCATTGCCTGCTTGAAAATTTATAATGTTATAATTTATAACCTAACCTAACCAGACCTAACTGCAGACCATCATCGCGCCTCTTTACAATTATGAAATTATGATTGGCTTTCCCGAAATATGTTTAAGTTTCGCCTCCGGTGAATCCAACCCGATGCATTCGAAGCTCTGAGGCTATTTCGGCACTGTCGCGGGCTGCTTGATTAGCTTATAGCTTTGCTTCGAGCTCGCCAACTGTGGACTTTATAGCTCAAACCTCTACTACGTCATCCTCTAGCTGCTTAACACCACGGGTCAGCGGCTCCGACTCACAACATATTTGGCCTTTGCGCTCACTCAGGAGGTCGAGAATCCAAATCGAAGATCTAAGAGATCCAAGACCTTCGGTGACGGGACGTTTGAAACTCGGATAGTCTTTAGATTAGCGGCGGTGTTCTCATGCTGGCGTTTTGTTGGTCTCTCCATATTGTTGCTTATGGCCAAAGAAGAGCACGATAAGGTACAAATTTTTATTTTAGGAAATATTAGTATCGTTTAGGTAGAAAACAAATAGAAACGAGGGGGAACGTTGTGAGTTGCTGCGGACACCGCAACTCTACGGTTATACCTGATACTAAGTCAGTATGGCTCTCCTCCGGCAGACGCCGCTAATATTAAACGACACGACAAAGAGTGCGTGCGAGAGAGACAGAAAATCAGTCTGAGCGTGACGTCGGGCGCTGCGTAGCCACTGCAAACTGATTTGTTCCTTTTGGCTATAAAAATGATCTGATCTAAACCAGATTCAGCAATCTGATAGATATGGTCGTTATCTATGATTCTGCGTTTTTAGTTTTCTTGTATCCTCAATATTGTGGATGCAACAGATTTTCGTACTTTGTGTGGGCGTGGGACGTTTTATAGTAAGATCTAACAGAAGTGCGGATACCAAATTTGATTACTCTAGCCTTAATAGTCTCTGAGATTTGTGGATGCCCCAGATTTTCGTCCTTTGCGGGGGCGGAAGGGGGTGTGGCGAAATTTGGATACAAAACGGTCAAGGTCCGATATCACAGGAGTGTGGATACCAAATTTGGTTGCTCTGGCTCTTATAGGTTCTGAGATCCTTGAACTCATATTTTGCAATTGGCAAAGCCGACCATGAAACCTGTGTGTTAGAGAGAGACAGAGCGAGAAAGAATGAAATTGTTTTCTTGATTCTGGCTATAATAATTATACGATCTGGTTGAGATTTTACACTCTAGAACATATAGTCATCCTCTACGATTCTGCGTTTTTGGTTTTATCGTTTCTTTAAAAATGTGGATGCCACAGATTTTCGTCCTTTGTGGGGGCGGAAGTGGGCGGGGCGAAAATTTGAAATATTTTTGTAGCAGTGACATATCACAGAAGTCTGGATCCCAAACATCGTTGCTCTAGATCTTATAGTCTTTGAGCACTAGGCGCTGAAGGGGACGGACGGACGGACGGACGGACAGACGGACAGACAGACAGGGCTCAATCGACTCGGCTATTGATGCTGATCAAGAATATATATACTTTATGGGGTCGGAAACGATTCCTTCTGGACGTTACACACATCCACTTTTACCACAAATCTAATATACCCCAATACTCATTTTGAGTATCGGGTATAAAAAGGGGAGAATGTTGTGTGCTGCGGCCGTAGCAGCATTTATACCCGTTTAGTCAGTAGGCTCTCCACCGCCAGACTGTGCTTATATTGATAATATTCCGATCTGATCCAGATTCAGCAATCTGTTAGATTTGGGCATTTTTTGTCGCATGCGTTTGTGGGGGAGGTCCGTGGGTACTTTATGGGGTCGGAAACGCTTCCTTCTGTACGTAACACACATCCATTTCCCCCAAAAATGTAATATACTCCTTTTGAGTATCGGGTGTATTAATGATTGATTAAAGTAAAATGTAAAAGTATAACTGATAAGAAAATGGACTAAGTTAAGCCTTTAAGCGTTTTTAATAATTGTTGCTATTTTGAATTTGATGAAAGTCGAGAGGTTGTATATAATTCACAATTTATTTGCATATGTAAACCAACTTATCGCGTATGTACATAAGGGGGTAATTGGGCGAACGATTGATGCGAGGATGTTAATCTAATAGCTGCGACGATTAGCTCAAGATTAAAAATGCAAGGGTTGACGGGCCAAATTGCCGGGCCCTATGCAGCAAGCTTAGACGCGAGCGAGAGAGTAGGATAGCCCGAGAGCGTTAGAGCTGCTCGGGGCCGATGCTAAGCCGAGTACGAGAGATTGAGATATAAGGAGACGAAAGAATTCTGCTGCATATGCATATGCGGTCACAAATGATCTTCACAGTGCGCGTTGGAAATGACAATAATTTACAATATTTGAGCTGCTTGACCCGACATACTCCCCCTGTTGGAAGCCTGACTTTCAACAGCATCTTTAAGGGGCAGCAGGCACAGCTTGTTGACGGCGCGCTTGGTGATTCCAGATGACGTCTTCAGAACAGCTCGACCACTCTCGCCACTCTGGCCACTTCATGGAAGGAAGATTCTCATCCTCGACAAGAACCAAATCACCGACTGCTAAACTAGGCTTCGCAGTGTGCCACTTTGAGCGCTGCTGCAGTGACGTATTGTACTCCTCCTTCCACCGGGACCAAAAGAGCTGCTGCAGGTACGAAACGCGCTGCCAGCCGTCCAGGCGATCGAAGCTTAGCTGCTTGACGTCAGGCTCAGCGAACGAAGCAGGAGGGCCACCATTCAAGAAATGCGCTGAAGTTAGAACATCTATTTCGGCAGGGCTCTCTGAAATTGAAACTAGAGGTCTTGAATTAATTACTGCCGTGATGTGGCACAACAGCATCCGCAGCTCGTCAAATCCAAGCACCGAGTTTCCTATCGCACGGTAGAAGTGGTACTTGGCCCTCTTCACTGCAGCCTCCCATAGACCACCAAAATGCGAGGAGCGCGGAGAAATGAAATGCCAGTCCATAGCTTCGACCATGCAAAAATCCAGCAGCGCCTTCTGATAGTCATTGCTGAGGACCAGGCGCTTTAACTCCATCAGCTCATTCTTAGCGCCGACAAAATTTGTTACGTTGTCTGACCAAATTTGCCGCGGCTTTCGTCTGGTACATATAAAGCGCTTTAGTCCATGAAGAAAAGCAACTGTGGATAAGTCTTTTATAAGCTCCAGATGAACAGCCTTGGTAGCGAAACAAATGAAGACGCAGACGTAGCACTTGATTGGAGCCTTGTTGCGTGCCTCCGGTTTGTAGAAAAACGGCCCACAAAAGTCTACGCCTGTGATCTCAAAGGCGTGAGAACCATCGAGCCGCTCCTTTGGAAGATCCGCCATAATATGCTCCAATACCCTGAGCTTCAGTCGAAAGTATCTTATGCACTTGTTTACTGCCTTGTTTACCGCCTTCCTCCCCCCAACAGGCCAATATTGGGATTGAATTAGTCCAAGAAAAGCTCGAGGACCAGCGTGCAGATTCCGCTCATGAAAATGGGAGATTATTGCAAGAGTCAGTGGATGGCTGCTGGGCAAGATGATTGGATGACGGCCATCAAAATCCAACGAAGAGTTTTTCAGTCGACCATCTACCCTGAGAGGTCCAAACTGATCCATGAATGGCGACAACGATGCAGTCGAGCTCGATGAGGAGACTGCTCCCCTTGCCTGCAGTGACTTCATGTCCTCCCATAGCTGGGTACGCTGGACTAATCGCAGCAATACCTGGGTTCCATGTTCAATGTCTGAGAAAGTGAGTCCGGGGTGCCGAATTCGGTTGCAAAACTTGTGAATGTATCCGAAAACGCGTAGCAAGGAAGCAAATGAATTCGCATACTTGGAATCAGCAACAATGTCCATATGGGGCGATTTAGCCAGAAGAGCTTTCCGGCGAAGTTCAAGGGCTGGCTTATCAGGTAGCAAGGTGGGTGACCAGTCATCTGAGGAGCCGCAAAGAAATGGAGGACCATGAACCTAAAGAGGTGACCCATTCAGCTCAGTCGGATGAGCCCCTCGAGACAGAATTTCGGCTGGGTTTAAAGCTGTGGGGACATAACGCCATTCCATTTTTTCGGTAATTTCCTGAATCGTTTCCACTCTATTTGCAACAAATACGGCTCGTCCTGAATCCAAGAGAGCGCAACGGCAGAATCACACCAACAGTAACACCTTCCCTTGAAGACATTCATTCCAGCTATCTCAGATATGAGCCTAGCCAGCAACTCTGCTCCACAAAGCTCCAACTTTGGTACCGTGAGTGTCTTCAAAGGAGCCACACGAGATTTGGCACAAAGTAAGTGACTGCTAGAATGCTGACCCTTTGACACGACATAAATGCATGCACCATAATCCTCGATGCTGGCATCGCAAAATCCGTGAATTTCCAGCCTAGAGTCTGGAAGGAGTACATGCCGAGGAAATTCAAGTCGACGACCAAAACTGACCAAAACTGGTGCATATTTCCTGCCACTCGGTGTTCAGTGCGACTGGAAGGCTTTCATCCCAGGACAACTTCTCTTGGCACAAACGCTGGAGAAAGATTTTGGATTTAGTAATTACGGGACCAGCTAGTCCGAGAGGATCGTAGAATTGCGCTATAGATGACAAAACAGAGCGCCTGCAGGAATTCGAAGAAGATTGTAGGGCCGAGAACGAAAATAACAGTGGATCAGAAACCGGATCCCAAGCAAGTCGTAAAGTTTTAGTCACATTGCTGTCATCGCCGAACTTCAAAAATGTTTCCTTGTCCTCTTCCGGAACTCCATCCAGCACAGCAGGCACGTTCGAACACCATTTCCTCAATCTGAACTGACCTCTAGACTAAATTCCAGCAGTTTGCTCCCGAATTCGGACAGCCTCTTCCTGAGACCTGCCTCCAGATATCAAGTCATCCACGTAGAAGTCACGGCGAAGGATTTCAGCTCCAACTGGAAACGTCCTCTGCTCGTCCATTGCCAACTGATGCATCGCTCGCACAGATAAATACGAGGCAGGCCTCGTCCCATAAGTAACGGTGTCCAATTGAAACACACGCAAGTCCTCTTCCCTGGAGTTTCTCCACAGAATACACTGCAAGTTGGTAACCTCGGTCGAGACTCTTACACATCGATACATCTTACAGATATCTCCCATAATCGCAACGGCGTATGACCGAAATCGAGCAAGAATATGAAACAGTTTGGGTTGGATTACGGGACCGGCCATTAAAACGTCGTTCAGGGAATATCCAGATGAAGTTGAAGCGGATCCATCAAAAACGACGCGAAGCTTGGTCGTAAAACTATCTTCCTTCATGACGCAATGGTGAGGCAAAAAATAACGGCAGTTGCTGATTGACTGGGCAGGAACCTGAGACATATGGCCCAAATCAAGGTATTCCTTTATGAATGCTGCATACTGAGATTTAACATCAGGGCGACGATCTAACTTTCTCTCAAGGGTCAGGAATCTACGAAGCGCTTGATTGAAAGATTCTCCCAGGAGATCCAAATTATATTTAGCTGGCAGACGAAGACAATAATCGCGAACAAAGTGTGCTTCACAATCTAGCTCTTCTTTGGTAGACTTTACTATTGGTTCGATGCAATTTTCTACCTCCCAAAACCTCCGAAGAAACACCTCAAGCCGATCCTCTGAACTAATGTCCTCAGCTGCTACGGCTCGAACGCGAGAGACCATCAAAGAAGAACCTTTTAAACGAGAACAACCTCCAGACACGACCCATCCAAAGCGCGTTTTCTTAATTGAAAGCAATCCTGGCAGTAGTTTGACCCGACCAGCGCAAAGGAGTTCGTAAAACAGGCTTGCGCCAATTAACAGATCGACGCGCTGCGGCCTATAAAACTATGCTAATCTGCTAATGGTATGTTCGATAGAATGTTCCAGTTTTGAGTGTCAATTCCAAAGCTTGGCTCGGTTATGCTAGAGGCTACAATAGCAGTCATGAGAGTTGATTATTGCGATGAGCGAGAGTGCAGGCTAACGTTGACCGAAAATCCATCCGTGACGAAACTAGAGTCGCCTATTCCCGAGACTGCAGTCAATGATTTCATTTTTCGAAGCTGAAGCTGATTCGCGAAACGGGAAGTTATTAGATGCAACTGGGAGCCGGAATCCAGCAACGCTCGGCAGGGAACTAAAACTCCGGAATGATTTTTGACCAAGGCTGTGGCCGTGGCAAGTAGAACAACATCATTACTGAGATCTTGGGCAATAAGGGCAGACGAGGTAGGTGCTCGAGGTGCACTGAATTAATCGATGCCCTGTTCTTAGACAATTTAAACACAGGGAAGCCGCTTGGCTTCTTTATGGCGAACTGCAGTGACGTAATGTACTCCTCCATCCACCGGGACCAAAAGAGCTGCTGCAGGAACGAAACGCGCTGCCACCCGTCCAGGCGATCGAAGTTTAGCAGCGTGACGTCAGGCTCAGCGAACGAAGCAGGAGGGCCACTGTAGCGCCATTTGGCGTATAATAATTGTTATTAGGATCGAATTTTAATTAATTTTAAAATACAATAATTTGCAGTCACCCAAGTTTTTCGGTTTTTTTTATTTCGAAAAACTTCTAAATTTTCATGGCGCCCCCGGGTGGACTTGCAAATTAAACGTATTAATTAAAAGTGGAAGGCAAAAGTGACAGTGACACAGTGGAGAATAGATCAATAGCCAAAATCTATCATAAATTGCCAAATTGACCGCGACGTGTGTGCAAAGAATACAACAAACAAACTGAAAATCACCGCGTCGGTCGTGCAATACCCTGTCTGCAGCTATATACCAAAGGAGATATATATACCATCTACCAAAGAAGATCCAAGTGGAGCATCCAGTATAAGAAGAGGAGAGTACAGCACCTGGAATTTCCAATCTTCTCAAGAGGTATTTGTGCAAAAAATTGAAAGCTCGAGTGAAGACGAAAAGATTACAAAAATCGCAATTATTGTCTTGTGCTGAAACAATTGCACCTCGCTTTCAATTCTTGGCACATACGTATGACATAGTAGAGCTAGATTTGCATGCTGTAGTTAGAGTTGAGCATATATATTAATACATATATACATATGTACATCTAACCCTCTTGGACGCAATAACTACATATATAACTCATTATGCCCGATACTCAAAATGAGTATTGGGGTATATTAGATTTGTGGTAAAAGTGGATGTGTGTAACGTCCAGAAGGAATCGTTTCCGACCCCATAAAGTATATATATTCTTGATCAGCATCAATAGCCGAGTCGATTGAGCCCTGTCTGTCTGTCCGTCTGTCCGTCCGTCCGTCCGTCCCCTTCAGCGCCTAGTGCTCAAAGACTATAAGAGCTAGAGCAACGATGTTTTGGATCCAGACTTCTGTGATATGTCACTGCTACAAAAATATTTCAAAACTTCGCCCCGCCCACTTCCGCCCCCACAAAGGACGAAAATCTGTGGCATCCACATTTTTAAAGAAACGATAAAACCAAAAACGCAGAATCGTAGAGGATGACTATATGTTCTAGAGTGTAAAATCTCAACCAGATCGTATAATTATTATAGCCAGAATCAAGAAAACAATTTCATTCTTTCTCGCTCTGTCTCTCTCTAACACACAGGTTTCATGGTCGGCTTTGCCAATTGCAAAATATGAGTTAGAGGATCTCAGAACCTATAAGAGCCAGAGCAACCAAATTTGGTATCCACACTCCTGTGATATCGGACCTTGACCGTTTCGTGTCCAAATTTCGCCACACCCCCTTCCGCCCCCGCAAAGGACGAAAATCTGGGGCATCCACAAATCTCAGAGACTATTAAGGCTAGAGTAACCAAATTTGGTATCCGCACTTCTGTTAGATCTTACTATAAAACGTGTATCTCAAAATTTCGCCCCACCCCCTTCCGCCCACACAAAGGACGAAAATCTGTTGCATCCACAATATTGAGGATACAAGAAAACTAAAAACGCAGAATCATAGATAACGACCATATCTATCAGATTGCTGAATCTGGTTTAGATCAGATCATTTTTATAGCCAATAGGAGCAAATCAATTTGCAGTGGCTACGCAGCGCCCGACGTCACGCTCAGACTGATTTTCTGTCTCTCTAGCACGCACTCTTTGTCGTGTCGTTTAATATTAGCGGCGTCTGCCGGAGGAGAGCCATACTGACTTAGTATCGGGTATAACCGTAGAGTTGCGGTGTCCGCAGCAACTCACAACGTTCCCCCTCGTTTTAACTGCAATCGCTGTCACCCCTTTCCCCTCTCTCGTTTTCGTTTTCGTTGTGTCAAATATATTGTTGGGTCATTGGCCAAGCACGCATACCAATACGCAGCTGCAACGGTGAATTTTTCGTCTCGCTTTCGCTCCTCACCGTTGCTTATCGTTGTTCTTTTGTTTGGCGCGCTTGATCCAAACCAAACACCAACTGACGCGCTACCCTGTTTTCGTCGGGTATATTCGTTCGGTGTCAGTAGGATCCAACTATCAATTAAGACAAAGTCGTGCCTCGCAAATCAATTTAGCGTCGATCGTTGTCGGTGCATACGTATACACAACATCCATCCTTCAGAACAACAGCGGTGAAATTTTTCGTTTTCGCTTGTCACCATTGCTGTTCGTTGCTATTCTTGTGTGGTTTTCGTGTATGCGCCAGCCAAAATGCGCTCTACCCTAAATTTGTCGGGTATATTGGTTTTTCACCTCGTTTGGGTACAACTACCAATTATTTCATTGAGTGCCTCGGCATTAAATACGATTATTAGAAACGATCTTTCGCCTTCAGTTGCTTGTATTGAGAATCAATATGACCTCAAAAGCCAAAAATATCGCCCTTGAAGAGCTGAAGAAAAAGCGCAGTTGCCGTGTCAAAGGCATTCGTTTATTAGCGGACCGTTTAGAAGCGGGAGATATTCCGCTGGTATTGACGGAGCTCGAGTGCAGACTCGAAACGCTGATGCGTAGCATTGACACGGCACGCGAACTTCAAGAGAAGATTGAAGATATAGACATTGACGATGAATTTGGAGTCGAGTTGGAAGAACTCTCAATTGTCACAAAGACAAAATTAATGTCTCTCATTTGCGCATTGAAGACAGCTGATGAGACAAAACCGGCAGTACCAGCTTATGGTGGCCCAACTCTTGCTCGCCTTCCGAAGTTAGCTCTGCCGCAGTTCAGCGGCAACTTTTCGGACTTTAAAAACTTCATAGGTTTATTTGAGACTCTAGTTCACAATGACCAAAGCATTCCAATTATCGAAAAGTTCAACCATTTGCTTTCGTGTCTCTCCGGTGAAGCGTTGGGAACAGTTAGGGCTTTCCAAGTAACCGAGACCAACTACGAGAAAGCAATGGCTAGCTTAAAACGGGTCTACGATAATGATTATCTGATCTTTAAAATCACATTGATGCCCTATTTAGTCTTCCCAAAATGACCCAGCAATCAGCATCGTCCTTAAAGAACCTTATCGATACCGCCTCATCCATATATGGTTCGTTGTTGTCGATAGGCGATGATAAAAAGATCTCGAATGCGATGATTATTCATCTCGTCTTGAGCAGAGTCGATCCGGTGACCAAAGAGAAATGGGAAGAACAGCTCGATTATGAGAAACTGCCACTTTGGACTGACTGTGAAAAGTTGCTTAATCGCAGACATCAGCATCTTTCGGCCGAAAATTCGGACAAACCAAAGCAGGAGCAGAAAGCTGGGCCAAGCAAGCCGCATAATCGGAGCTCATTCGCGTGTTCCACCGCGAATACCAAAAACCAACAATGCAGCTACTGCAATGCGAAAGGCCATTTGTTGACAGATTGCAGTCCATTTGGTCGGCTGGCAGTAATGCAAAGGTTCGAATTCGCAAAAACTGCATCCCTGTGCATCAATTGCCTGCAACAAGGCCACTCTGTAGTACAATGCAAAGCTAAGAAGTGTCGAGTGTGTGGCTGCTCACACCATACCTTATTGCATAGGTACACAGTGGCGAATAAAAGTCTGGCGTTACCATCACCCCCAGAGAATTCTTCTCCTCCTCTCAATCAGAATCAACCTTCCACTTCGCATGCTCTCCATGCGACAGCTATGGATAGAGTTATTCTGGCTACGTCGATCGTAAGCGTCCGAACAAATAATGGTGAACATGTTTTGGCCCGAGCTCTGGTTGACTCGGGGTCTCAAACCAATTTTATAACTGAGGACTTAGCACAGCGCTTACAGATCCGTAGGGAGGAGTCGTGTATCAACTTGCTTGGTATTGGTGAATCCAATTCACAAGTCAAGAAAAAGATACACACGGTGGTGAAGTCGCGAATTACTGGTAGTGAGTTTTCGGTTGATTTCTGGATTCTAAGGTCCATTTCGGGGTATCACCCTGATCAGACACTGGAAAATCCCGAAGAACTTACCACTTGCAGACCCATATTTCTTCAAGCCACAGAAGATAGATATGTTGATAGGTGCAGAAACATTTTTCGAACTTTTATCTGTTGGTCAGATTCGACAAGGTCCTGACTATCCAACTCTGCAGAAAACGCTTCTCGGCTGGATTGTGTCGGGCAGATACACTCCAAAGGTGACTGCCACCCAAGAAGCTAGGAATTGTTTGAGTTGTCGAGAAGAGTCAGTGATCCACATCGACAATACATTACAAAAGTTTTGGTCACTGGAAGAATTGCCGTCTTCTAAAAAGTCTTTATCTCCTGAACACAAGTTATGTGAAAAGCATTATAGAAGGACTACTCAGGTCGTGCCTTCAGGTCGTTTGAAGTAAGACTGCCGTTCAAATCAGATCCCAGTATCTTAGGCAACTCCTTTGAAGTGGCTAAACGGCGGTTTTTATCGCTTGAAAAAAGATTGTCTCGTGACCCCGAGTTACAGAAAATGTACTTGGAGTTCATGGCAGAGTACCTCTCCTTGGGTCACATGTCTACCACAGACAACACAATCCCCAAAACTCCACATTATTTCATTCCACATCAGTGTGTGTTGAGGCCCCAAAGCACGTCGACGAAGCTCCGCGTCGTTTTCGATGCGTCTTGTAAAACGTCCTCTCAGGTGGCCTTGAACGACATATTGATGGTCGGTCCTACGATACAGGATGAGCTGTATTCGACATTGCTCCGATTCAGACTACACAGGTACGCCTTGACAGCCGATGTCAAGAAGATGTATCGCCAAGTCTGGGTCACTGATGCGGATAGACAATTCCAGCTCATAGTGTGGAGAAGAGACCCGTCTGAGTCCTTGAGAATATACCAGCTCAACACCGTAACATATGGGACTGGACCAGCCCCATTTTTGGCTATTCGGTGTTTGAAGAGGTTGAGTGAGTCTGCAAAACTCTCATTCCCTAAAGCTGCTGAAGTTATTGACTCCGACTTCTATGTCGATGACATGTTGACTGGTGCTGGTTGCGTAGAGGAGTTAAAGACAATTAAGTCTGATGTGGCTCAAGTTCTTCAAACCGCTGGGTTTGAATTGACTAAATGGTTTTCAAACTCACCTGAGGTCACCGCATCCGAGAGCACAGTTAAACCGATAACGATATCGGCTCAGAGTCAACTAAGGCGTTAGGAATATCGTGGCTGCCACACGAAGACGTCCTTAAGCTCCAAAATGACACGTCAGTTATGGGTCTCCGAGCGACAAAACGGAACATATTATCGGTGACATCAAAGCTGTTTGACCCCCTTGGCTTGTTAAGTCCTTTAGTAATTAAGGGAAAGATCCTACTGAAGGAGCTTTGGCTTAACAAGCTAGATTGGAATGAGTCAATTCCAATGAACTTGGAAACAGCATGGAACTTATTAAAAGAATCCTTGGGTCAGTTGGAGAAGATTACCATACCTCGATTTGTGCATACTGATCCCATGTCGCCGATTCAAGTACATGCCTTTGCCGACGCATCCATGAGAGCTTATGGAGCCTGCGTCTATATCCGTAGAAAGACTGCAGAAGGTTTCGAGGTCTCCTTGTTGACTGCAAAGTCGAAAGTAGCGCCGCTTAAGACGAAAACGCTCCCAAGGCTTGAGTTATGTGCCGCTCACCTTCTCGCAGACCTTTGTCACCGAATCAAATCACTGCTCAAGGTTCCAATTGAGAAAATGATACACTGGTCAGATTCAGAAGTTACTCTTCATTGGATCAGATCCCACCCTTCGTCGTTGTCAACATTCGTTGCGAACCGAGTAGCGGAGATTCAAGAGTGGTCAAGTGAAGCTACGTGGCGGCATGTGCCAACAAAACAGAACCCAGCAGACATAGTTTCGAGAGGTTGTGACGTAGAGGAAATCGTGCAGTCGATCTGGTTTGGTGGACCAGAGTTCTTAAAGTTTGAAGAAAAGAGCTGGCCCAGAAATCCACACTTCGAGCTTTCCGAAGAAGAGCTACAGATAGAAAGTCGGAAGAAATCGGTCGGACTGACCGTCGCGGCCAAGCCAAATTATTTAGTGGATGTAATCGAGGGATACTCGTCACACCTCAAACTGCTAAGAGTGTTCGTTTTCGTGTTCCGCTTCATCCGAAAATGCAAAGACAAAAGTCTCAACTTTGGAAAAATTCCGTCATCCGTAGAATACGACGAGGCGTTTCTAAAAATAGTCGAAATAACACAGAAAAATGAGTCTCAAGAAGATATTGAAAGGGTTCGTAAAGGCACCAAGTTAGGCCCCAGTCTTCAGCTTTTGAATCCCTTCATCCATGAAGAGGCTGGGACTTGGTGCTCTTTTTCGTTGTTGCGAGTTGGGGGGCGACTAGTTAACGCTCCTATGTCATATAATGCAGAGTTTCCCTTTTTATTGACAAAACGCTCGCAGTTTGTGCAGACATACGTTCGGTATCTGCATCAAACGAATTTTCATGCCGGCCCACGAGCACTCGTGAGTATCCTTAGACAGCGCATTTGGATAGTGAATGCTCAGGCGGTCTGCAGGGCGACAGTTAGGTCGTGTATTCGTTGCTTTAAATGCAAGCCTCTACTCCAGACCCAAATGATGGGCAACTTACCCGCAGACCGGCTCCGTGCTCTCCGCCCATTTTCAGTATGTGGCGTTGATTTTTGTGGCCCAGTCTATACGACTCTGAAAAACTCGTGGAAGGCCCCCTTATGAGTCCTACATAGCGTTATTTGTCTGTTTTGCGTCCAAGGCGGTTCATTTAGAAATTGTCTCCGATTTGACGACTAATTCCTTCTTGTTGGCATTCCAAAGGTACGTCGGTCGTCGAGGATGTCCGCAACGCGTGAACTGCGACAACGCGACAAATTTCGTCGGAGCAAGTCGCCACTTCAGCGAACTGCGGAAGAGGATAGAAGCGGAAGCGGACGCGACACGCGAATTCGCGTCAAGAAGCGGGTGCGAGTTTGCCTTCATACCGCCTCGAGCACCGCACATGGGCGGACTTTGGGAGGCCGGTGTGAAGTCTGCCAAGGGCCTACTCCTACGGGCAGTCGGAAGCGCTCTCCTCACCGCAGAGGAGCTGGAGACCGTGCTGGTCGGGATCGAGGCGGTACTCAACTCGCGCCCGCTAGGACCCCTAAGCCCAGACCCAAGCGACGGAGACGCGCTGACTCCCGGGCACCTGCTGACAAGCGGGCCGCTCATCGCACCCCCAGCACCCAGGACCCCGGACCAAGAGGGTCTGAGCTGCTTAAAGCGATGGCGACTTGTCTCGTCAGCCAGGCAAATGTTCTGGCAGCGTTGGTCCCGGGAGTATGTGCTGGGATTGCAAATAAGATGCAAGTGGCACCAGGAGGAACCAAATATCAAGGAAGGTGACCTCGTAGTCGTCGCCGAGGACAACCTGCCTCCTCAACAGTGGCTCCTCGGAAGGGTGGTCGGAACAACCGCAGGGCAGGATGGAAGGATCAGGGTGGTCGACCTAAGGACGAGCAGCGGAGCCACGTTCAGGAGGCCAATTCACAAGTTGGCGCTTCTGCCACTGGCTTGAAGCCTTCAACGGGGCCGGTGTAGCGCCATTTGGCGTATAATAATTGTTATTAGGATCGAATTTTATGAAGTCTAGTGTAAGTTAGGCTAGGGCAAAGCGGGCGCGCAATAAAAGCTTGCTCTTTCGCTCTTGGTGAATTCGCCCCGCTTTGCCACCGTAGGTAAGATAGGCGAAGAAGAAATTGTTTTGAATATATGAAAAAACTCGAGAAAAACCTATTGAAACGAACGCACGCAATCCTTTTTTTCGTCGTCGTAAAATACAATAATTTGCAGTCACCCAAGTTTTTCGGTCTCTTTTATTTAGAAAAACTATTCTAAATTTTCAGCCACCATTCAAGAAATGTGCTGGAGTTAGAACATCTAGATCGGCAGGGCTCTCTGAAATTGAAACTAGAGGTCTTGACATAATTACTGCCGTGATGTGGCACAACAGCATCCGCAGCTCGTCAAATCCAAGCACCGAGTTGCCTATCGCACGGTAGAAATGGTACTTGGCCGTCTTCACTGCAGCCTCCCATAGACCACCAAAATGCGGGGAGCGCGGAGAAATGAAATGCCAGTCCATAGCTTCGACCAAGCAAAAATCCAGCAGCGCCTTCTGATGGTCATCGCTGAGGACCAGGCGCTTTAACTCCATCAGCTCATTCTTAGCGCCGACAAAATTTGTAACGTTGTCTGACCAAATTTGCCGCAGCTTTCGTCTGGTACATATAAAGCGCTTTAGTCCATGAAGAAAAGCAACTGTGGATAAGTCTTTTATAAGCTCCAGATGAACAGCCTTGGTAGCGAAACAAATGAAGACGCAGACGTAGCACTTGATTGGAGCCTTGTTTCGTGCCTCCGGTTTGTAGAAAAACGGCCCACAAAAGTCTACGCCTGTGATCTCAAAGGCATGAGAAATGGGAAATGGGAGATTATTGCAAGAGTCAGTGGATGGCTGCTGGGCAAGATGATTGGATGACGGCCATCAAAATCCAACGAAGAGTTTTTCAGTCGACCATCTACCCTGAGAGGTCCAAACTGATCCATTAATGGCGACAACGATGCAGTCGAGCTCGATGAGGAGACTGCTCCCCTTGCCTGCAGTGACTTCATGTCCTCCCATAGCTGGGTACGCTGGACTAGTCGCAGCAATACCTGGGTTCCATGTTCAATGTCTGAGAAAGTGAGTCCGGGGTGCCGAATTCGGTTGCAAAACTTGTGAATGTATCCGAAAACGCGTAGCAAGGAAGCAAATGAATTCGCATACTTAGAATCAGCAACAATGTCCATACAGAGCGATTTAGCCAGAAGAGCTTTCCGGCGAAGTTCAAGGGCTGGCTTATCAGGTAGCAAGGTGGCTGACCAGTCATCTGAGGAGCCGCAAAGAAATGGAGGACCATGAACCTAAAGAGGTGACTCATTCAGCTCAGTCGGATGAGCCCCTCGAGACAGAATGTCGGCTGGGTTTAAAGCTGTGGGGACATAACGCCATTCCATTTTTTCGGTAATTTCCTGAATCGTTGCCACTCTATTTGCAACAAATATATTAAATCTTGACGGCTCGTCCTGAATCCAAGAGAGCGCAACGGCAGAATCACACCAACAGTAACACCTTCCCTTGAAGACATTCATTCCAGCTATCTCAGATATGAGCCTAGCCAGCAACTCTGCTCCACAAAGCTCCATATTTGGTACCGTGAGTGTCTTCAAAGGAGCCACACGAGATTTGGCACAAAGTAAGTGACTGCTAGAATGCTGACACTTTGACATGACATAAATGCATGCACCATAAGCCTCGATGCTGGCATCGCAAATTCCGTGAATTTCCAGCGTAGAGTCTGGAGGGAGTACATGCCGAGGAAATTCAAGTCGACGACCAAAACTGACCAAAATTGGTGCATATTTCCTGCCACTCGGTGTTCAGTGCGACTGGAAGGCTTTCATCCCACGACAACTTCTCTTGGCACAAACGCTGGAGAAAGATTTTGGATTTAGTAATTACGGGACCAGCTAGTCCGAGAGGTTCTTAGAATCGCGCTATAGATGACAAAACAGAGCGCCTGCAGGAATTCAAAGAAGATTGTAGGGCCGAGAACGAAAATAACAGTGGATCAGAAACCGGATCCCAAGCAAGTCGTAAAGTTTTAGTCACATTGCTGTCATCGCCGAACTTCAAAAATGTTTCCTTGTCCTCTTCCGGAACTCCATCCAGCACAGCAGGCACGTTCGAACACCATTTCCTCAATCTGAACTGACCTCTAGACTAAATTTCAGCAGTTTGCTCCCGAATTTGGACAGCCTCTTCCTGAGACCTGGCTCCAGATATCAAGTCATCCACGTAGAAGTCACAGCGAAGGATTTCAGCGCCAACTGGAAACGTCCTCTGCTCGTCCATTGCCAACTGATGCATCGCTCGCACAGATAAATACGAGGCAGGCTTCGTCCCATAAGTAACGGTGTCCAATTGAAACACACGCAAGTCCTCTTCCCTGGAGTTTCTCCACAGAATACACTGCAAGTTGCTAACCTCGGTCGAGACTCTTACACATCGATACATCTTACAGATATCTCCCATAATCGCAACGGCGTATGACCGAAATCGAGCAAGAATATGAAACAGTTTGGGTTGGATTACGGGACCGGCCATTAAAACGTCGTTCAGGGAATATCCAGATGAAGTTGAAGCGGATCCATCAAAAACGACGCGAAGCTTGGTCGTAGAACTATCTTCCTTCATGACGCAATGGTGAGGCAAAAAATAACGGCAGTTGCTGATTGACTGGGCAGGAACCTGAGACATATGGCCCAAATCAAGGTATTCTTTATGAATGCTGCATACTGAGATTTAACATCAGGGCGACGATCTAACTTTCTCTCAAGGGTCAGGAATCTACGAAGCGCTTGATTGTAAGATTCTCCCAGGATATCCAAATTATATTTAGCTGGCAGACGAACACAATAATCGCGAACAAAGTGTGCTTCACAATCTAGCTCTTCTTTGGTAGACTTTACTATTGGTTCGATGCAATTTTCTACCTCCCAAAACCTCCGAAGAAGCACCTCAAGCCGATCCTGTGAACTATTATCCTCAGCTGCTACGGCCCGAGCGCGAGAGACCATCAAAGAAGAACCTTTTAAACGAGAACAACCTCCAGACACGACCCATCCCAAGCGCGTTTTCTTAATTGAAAGCAATCCTGGCAGTAGTTTGACCCGTCCAGCGCAAAGGAGTTCGTAAAACAGGCTTGCGCCAATTAACAGATCGACGCGCTGCCTATAAAACTATGGATCTGCTAATGGTATGTTCGATGGAATGTTCCAGTTTTGAGTGTCAGTTCCAAAGCTTGGCTGACGATCGGTTATGCTAGTGGCTACAATAGCAGTGATGAGAGTTGATTATTGCGATGAGCGAGAGTGCAGGCTAACGTTGACCGAAGATCCATCCGTGACGAAGCTAGAGTCGCCTATTCCCGAGACTGCAGTCAATGATTTCATTTTTCGAAGCTGAAGCTGATTCGCGAAACGGGAAGTTATTAGATGCAACTGGGAGCCGGAATCCAGCAACGCTCGGCAGGGAACTAAAACTCCGGAATGATTTTTGACCAAGGCCGTGGCCGTGGCAAGTAGAACAACATCATTACTGAGATCTGTAAACCATTCCCTTTTAGCGCATAAACTTGACCTTTTAGGGTTTCCGCCCAACCTCCTGAGATGGATTTCTAGCTATCTTTGTTCTAGGTCTCAAAGAGTCCTCTTCAAAAACTCCCTCTCTTTCCCAGTAAAGGTTTCTTCGGGAGTACCACAAGGCAGCCATCTAGGCCCCTTACTCTTCATACTCTTTATTAATGACTTACCTTCAGTATTAACATACTCTCGAGTACTTATGTATGCGGATGATGTTAAACTCTGTGTCCAGTACAAGGACATTTCATTTCATTCTCGCTTGCAATCCGATCTCAATAACTTTCAGTCATGGTGTTGTGCAAACTTGTTACACCTTAATGCCTCGAAATGCAAAGTTATGACATTTCATCGTTCTAGCCCTTTGTTGGCTCCTTACACCCTATTTGGTGGTTCTCTTGAGAGAATTACCCTGGTGCATGATCTGGGTGTTATGTTAGACCCCAAGTTAAAGTTTTCCGAACACATTTCTACCATGGTAAATAAGGCCATGAGCGTGCTTGGGTTTATAAAGAGGTGGTCAAAGGAATTTGGCGACCCCTATATAACAAAGACTCTCTATACCTCGCTTGTTCGTCCGATCTTAGAATACGGCTCCTGTGTATGGTGCCCTCAGTACAAAGTACACCAGGACCGTATAGAATCAGTACAGAAAAACTTTTTACTCTTTGCTCTGCGGGGCCTTAACTGGGATGCGGGTGTAAGACTCCCATCTTACTCTAGTAGACTACTATTAGTAAACCTCCCATCCTTAGTTAACCGTAGAAAAATGCTTGGTGTGATATTTATGCACAACTTGATCAGGGGTGACATAGACAGCCCTGATCTGTTGAGCCGCATAAACTTCACGATTCCTATTAGACTGACTAGAAATTTTATACCGTTGTTCCTTCCACTTTGTAGATCGAATTATTCCTTGCATGAACCGTTTAGGGTCTTATGCTCGGATTATAATTCCCTCTACCATATTATATCCACCACTAATTCTCTTCCTCTTATTAAATTATTAATCCTTACACACCTTTCTATTAATTAGTAACTGTAGTGGTATTTGTACTTTGATTGCATGCTTAGTTTCTTATTAAGTTTAGTACTAGTTTTCCTCGAATGTTAGTCTAATAGCTATCTTTCTTGCATGTTCGCGTTTGGTTCGGCTACGCACCGCGCGTCATGCGGCAGCGCCCCTCGGTCGGTTGGGCGGGAGGAGGGCTGCGTTTTGCCTGGGATCCGCGCGTAACAGCCTTCTGCTGGTGTCACACGGGCCACTTGACGGTGCAGTAACTGCATCGCCTCTTGAAAGATGCAGTCATTGCATGTCAACGTCCACACTATAAGGGCAGACGAGGTAGGTGCTCGAGGTGCACTGAATTAATCGATGCCCTGTTCTTAGACAATTTAAACACAGGGAAGCCGCTTGGCTTCTTTATGGCGAACTGCAGTGACGTAATGTACTCCTCCTTCCACCGGGACCAAAAGAGCTGCTGCAGGTACGAAACGCGCTGCAGCCGTCCAGGCGTTCGAAGTTTAGCTGCGTGACGTCAGGCTCAGCGAACGAAGCAGGAGGGCCACCATTCAAGAAATGCGCTGGAGTTAGAACATCTATTTCGGCAGGGCTCTCTGAAATTGAAACTAGAGGTCTTGAATTAATTACTGCCGTGATGTGGCACAACAGCATCCGCAGCTCGTCAAATCCAAGCACCGAGTTTCCTATCGCACGGTAGAAGTGGTACTTGGCCCTCTTCACTGCAGCCTCCCATAGACCACCAAAATGCGGGGAGCGCGGAGGAATGAAATGCCAGTCCATAGCTTTGACCAAGCAAAAATCCAGCAGCGCCTTCTGATGGTCATTGCTGAGGACCAGGCGCTTTAACTCCATCAGCTCATTCTTAGCGCCGACAGAATTTGTAACGTTGTCTGACCAAATTTGCCGCAGCTTTCGTCTGGTACATATAAAGCGCTTTAGTCCATGAAGAAAAGCAACTGTGGATAAGTCTTTTATTGGCCGTCAGCCATTGGGTGCTACAGGGGGACAAACGGATGACGGGTCGGCTCGCACAACTGTGAACTCGGCGCAGGCGCAGCCGCTCCGGTTAGTAATACCCGGTGCGGTCTGCGTCTCACACCCCCCCCCTAGGACACAGAGGGTTGCGAGCGAACCGTCACCCGCCGTAACTGTGCACACCGGTGGAAGTGCGACTATACTCTCCCCGTGAGGGCGGCTGGAAACAGGTCCTAGCACGGTCATGTCTCTGCTAGGATGCTGGCGAATGGTAGTCGGGCGGAGAGAAGAAAACTCTCAGTGAAATTACCCCAATCCAAGGTGACACTGTTATATGCCGAGGGATGCATGGCCGGGGGGGTGCCCGGTCGCTAATATGCGGACTCTGGATACCTGCCGACCTCCAGTTTAAATCAGGCTTCCCGGGGCAAGCGGGCTATGCCTCGGGTGACCAACCCCCTTCCCGCCTACTCGTGGGAACAAAAATGCCAAACATATCAAAAATACCAAATAAAAACACCGCAAAGGAGCTCGGTACTCCTCTTAAAGTACCGGAGGGACAAGCCAATCCCTCTGCACCAGCGCCTGGGAAACCGGGTCCAAAGAAGACAGGGAAGGAGACTGAGTCGGTCCACCGTCTTCAGGCAGCAGCCGCAGCGAGGGGGGGCCCGAAAAGCCAATCGGGTCCTTCCAAGTCGGGTGGCTCCAAGGGCGAAGCGGATACCGGGGTGGCTGCCAAGCAGAGCGTAATCGCGGCTGGTAAGCGCACCGGGACCGAAGAACCCATGGGAGCCCCGGCGGGCAGCGTCTCTGCACCACGGGGTGGAAAGCCGTCGTACCAGGACAGGAGACGAGCGGCTTTCATCCTGTCCAACGAAGACCCGAACTTCAAGGCGTCAGCCGAAGGAAAGGAGCAGAGGCTGTGGGCCTGCTCAATCCTTCCACTGTTCCAGCCAGCCAAAGCCGGAAAGGGCGCAGCCAAGGCCGCCAACAAGCGGCAACGCTCAGCGGAGGACCCCGCAAATCAGCCAGGCCAAGCCCAGCAAGCCAAGCGGGTGAAGACCCACCTCACGAACCGGTCGTTCGCTGAGGTGGCGAGGGGCAGGACCCTGATCGGTGTCCTGGACAGGGGCGCCGAGGACGGCCATGTCCCTCGCGATAAGTGGCACCTGGTGGAGAACGAGCTCCAGGACCGGTTCCTACTGGAACTGGAGGAGAACGGCGGACCACCGCCAAAGTGTGAGGACGCAGGGTGGCATCAAGGCAAGGTGAAAGCCATCGCCTGCCAAGACGCTCGCTCTGCGGCTCTCTACATGAAGGCGGTGGCGGCCCTAAAAGAGGTCTATCCAGGGGCGAAACTGGAGGCCGTGAAGTGGGAAGATGTCCCTAGTCGCCCGAGAGCCAGAGCGTGGGTCTCGGCTAAGCCTGCAGAGCCTGAGAAGATCCTCAGGTTACTGCAGGTCTGCAACCCCCACCTTCCTACAGCCGATTGGAAGGTGGCAAAGGTGGAGGATATCCAAGGGCAGAGGCGCCAGATTATCCTCGTCCTAAATGAGGAATCCATTGATCTCCTCGCAAAGTCGGACGGTGTAGTGGATTATGGCTACAAGAAGGTCACCATATCCACTTACAAGTCCGATCGCAAGGGCTGGCAAGCGGAGGTCGAGCCAGACCCGGAGCTGCCGGAGATCCCGAAAGAGGGGGCCTCGTGCGAGGAAGACAACCCGGCGTCGGATGCGGCGTCCATGATGTCGGACGATATCTTGGACGACTACGCGTTCGACGAGAGCGACCTAGCCAGAGGTCTCAGCCACATCGTTGTCGGGGAGGAGCCGGAGTCCCCTGACAGCGATCTAGAAGCAACAATGGTGGAGGCGAGCCTCAGGAATGTCGTTGACGCTCCTGCAGATAAACCTCCACCATTGTAAGGCAGCATGCGCTGCTCTACTGCTCCACCTGGCCAAGGGTGGAGCCGACATAGTCCTCATTCAGGAGCCCTGGATCCTCGGAAACAGGGTCTCCGGTCTGAGGACTTCTGACTACAAGCTATATGTAGCTGAAACCGCAGGTAAAATTCGTACCTGCATTCTTGCAAAAAGAGAGTTGCACCTATTTTTGCTCCCAAATTTCAGCAATGAAGACCACACCGCAGTGAGCCTCGAAGGCCAGGAGCGCTCACTGAGGATCTGCTCCGCATGCATGGGGCATGAACAACCAGACCCCCCTCCACACGCGCCTCTCCGGGCTCTAATCGCAGACTGCTCGGCCAAGGACATCGGCCTGATTGTGGGGTGCGATGCCAATGCACATCACTGTCAGTGGGGAAGCACTGACACAAACGAAAGGGGTGAGTACCTTTTCAGTTACTTACTGACCACTCAGATGGTCTTACTAAACCGGGGTAGTGATCCCACCTTTATCATTAAAAACCGCTAGGAGGTCCTGGACCTCACGCTTGCCTCTCATGAGATACAGCGTAACATTGTATCCTGGAGGGTCCTGGAAGAGCACTCCTTCTCGGACCACAGGTACGTGGAAACTGTCTTCTCCTTCTCAGTACCGAAGCCAGTCCGATTCCGAAACATCAGGCGGACAAACTGGACTCGGTACTCTGATTACCTCTGTCGTGTTCTCCCTGAGCCCCCATCTGAGGAGGAGTTCTCCACGGAGGCCACGACTCGTCTTCTTAAGATCTTTACCGACGCCTGCAATAAGGCGCTCGACAAAGCATGCCCCTCTGGCAAGAACAGAGGCCGGAAGAAACCTGAATGGTGGAATCCGAAACTGGGTGAACTCCGGAAAGCCTCCCGGAGACTCTTCAATAAAGCTAAGGCTGAAAACGTTGAGCAAAACTGGGCCGAATACAAGGCCAGTCTGTCAACCTACAACAAAGAACTTAGAAAAGCCAAACGCGCCTCCTGGCGTAAGTTCTGCAGCGAAATCGAGAGTAACTCAGAAGCCTCACGCTTGCGCAGAGTTCTCTCGAAGACAACACCCACCCTGGGCTACTTGAAGAACACCGACCAGTCGTGGACTACGTCCAGCGAGGAGTCGCTAAATCTTCTCCTAAATACCCACTTCCCTGGCTGCGATGAAAACAGACCCAACTACCTCGCGCCTCCTTCTGTCGCCTCAAATGCCATCTTGGGACTGCTAAGCCAGGAGAACATTTCCTGGGCGATCAGAAGCTTTAAACCCTACAAGTCCGCGGGGCCAGACGGCATTTTCCCTGCCCAACTGATTCACGCGGGACATAAAGCCATTAACTGGCTCAAAATAATTTACGAGGGAATCTTCTCCCACGGGTGCATTCCTGACACCTGGCTTCAGACCAAAGTCGTATTCATACCCAAGGCAGGCAAGCCCTCGCACACTGCCCCAAAAGATTTCAGACCCATAAGTCTATCGTCTTTTCTTCTAAAGGCGATGGAGCGGCTCCTGGGGCTGCATCTAACGGCGTGCATTCCGTCCAGTCTGATCTCAGACTCCCAGCATGCCTATCGGAAGGGAAGATCCACCGAAACGGCCCTACACTCGATCACATCGATCATCAAAGCATCCCTTAATTTTAAGGAGTACACCCTAGTAGCCTTCCTCGACATAGAAGGCGCCTTTAACAACATCCTTCCGACCGCCATTACGGGCGCACTGACGGATCTGGGCGTTGACTCCAGGACGGTGAGCCTGATCGATCAGATGCTACAATGCAGGACGGTTGAGGCATCACTGGGGACGTCAACGTGTACCAGATTTGTCAGCAGAGGCACACCGCAGGGCGGAGTCCTCTCGCCTCTCCTATGGAACGTGGCAGTGAACACACTGCTGCGGGAGATAGAGGGGGGTGGCTGCCGTGTGGTGGCGTACGCGGACGATGTTGCCATAGCATTCTCCGGAAAATTTCCGCAGACATTGTGTGAGTGCATGACAAGTACTCTCACGAAAATGTCGAAATGGGCAGACAAATGCGGGTTAGGCGTCAACCCGTCTAAAACGGAACTGGTGCTTTTCACTAGGAAGTACAAAGTTCCGGTACTGATTCCCCAAGACTATGTGGGGAAACGCTAGTCTTCAGCAACAACGCCAAGTATCTTGGCCTAATCCTCGATAGAAAGCTCGATTGGAAATTGAGCATAGAGGATAGAGTAAAGAAGGCCACAGTGGCCCTCTATACTTGCAGGAAAGCCATCGGACTTCGGTGGCTCTACACCGCCATCATACGACCAATCATGCTCTATGGAGTGGTGGTATGGTGGCCAGCCTTGGACAGAAGGACATGCCTCAATAAACTCAGCAGAGTTCAACGCATGGCAGAGCTATGCATCACTGGCGGGCTACGCACTACTCCAGGGGAAGCCCTGGATACTGTGCTGGACCTCCTCCCTGTGGATCTCATGGGAAAGAAGGTGGCAACACTTTCCGCCCTCAGAATGAGAGAAGCCAGACTGTGGAAAGCATCCGCGGTTGGGCACTCGGGAATCCTGATGAGACTCCCGCAATTACCAGAGAGGACAGATTACTGTATCCCCAGTGATCACCTCTCGACGCCCTTCCAGGTATCAATCCCATCTAGGGAGGACTGGGAGATGGGCGAACCAGGACCTGCAAATGCGGTCCACTTCTACACTGATGGCTCAAAGCTAGACGGCCGCGTGGGAGGCGGAGTCTACTGCAGCGAGCTGAACATCAGTCATTGCTTCAGGCTCCCGGATCACTGTAGTGTGTTCCAAGCGGAGGTTGAAGCCATCAAGGAGGCCATTTCGATCGTCTCCAAATTACTTCTAGATACGCACTTAGTGTGCGTCTTCTCGGACAGCCAAGCAGCTATCAAAGCTCTAGGCTCAATATCGTCGAACTCAGCGACTGTAAATGACTGCCGCAGGTCTCTGCACGAGATCGCAGAGCAGTTAGATCTCTTCCTTATATGGGTCCCCGGCCACAGGGACATCGAGGGGAATGACGCCGCCGACGAGCTAGCCAGGCAGGGTACTACGATTCCTCTCCTACCGGAGAGGGAGCAAGTAGCGATGCCCTTGGCTACGTGCAGGCTCCTAACGCACGAATTGTTCGAGCAAAATGCCAATAGGAGATGGCAGCAAACCGTTTCCTGTAAAGTCTCAAGATTGATATGGCCATATCGATCGAAGAAGCGCTCAGCAGAGCTGTATAAACTCAGCAGAGCACAGTGCTCTGCAGTTACTAGAGCCATTACGGGACACTGGCAGATCGGCACTCACGCCTCTAGACTGTCAATCCCTCATAACGACTTCTGCAGGAGTTGTCGCGACGAGGAGGAGGAGGAATCGGTCCCCCACTTCTTCTGCCACTGCCCAGCCCTTGGAAATCGTCGTCTTCGAATTCTCGGGGCCGCTTTCCTCACGGACATTTCGGACCTGTCCGTAATCAAACCAGGGACCTTGTCCAAATACATCCAAGCCACCGGATGGGACTGCCCTTAACCTGCAGTAGTATGCTCTCACGGTTCGGGCAACGCGAAGGGGCACATGCCCATGCGGCAACACAACGGACCTTTTATAGGTCCAAGTGAGCTTGGGGGCGGGAGGCTCTTATCCCCCCCTCCCGGCTACCGCCTTAACCTAACCTAACCTAAGTCTTTGATAAGCTCCAGATGAACAGCCTTGGTAGCGAAACAAATGATGACGCAGACGTAGCACTTGATTGGAGCCTTGTTGCGTGCCTCCGGTTTGTAGAAAAACGGCCCACAAAAGTATACGCCTGTGATCTCAAAGGCGTGAGAACCATCGAGCCGCTCCTTTGGAAGATCCGCCATAATATGCTCCAATACCCTGAGCTTCAGTCGAAAGTATCTTATGCACTTGTTTACTGCGTTGTTTACCGCCTTCCTCCCCACAATAGACCAATATTGGGATTGAATTAGTCCAAGAAAAGCTCGAGGACCAGCGTGCAGATTCCGCTCATGAAAATGGGAGATTATTGCAAGAGTCAGTGGATGGCTGCTGGGCAAGATGATTGGATGACGGCCATCAAAATCCAACGAAGAGTTTTTCAGTCGACCATCTACCCTGAGAGGTCCAAACTGATCCATGAATGGCGACAACGATGCAGTCGAGCTCGATGAGGAGACTGCTCCCCTTGCCTGCAGTGACTTCATGTCCTCCCATAGCTGGGTACGCTGGACTAATCGCAGCAATACCTGGGTTCCATGTTCAATGTCTGAGAAAGTGAGTCCGGGGTGCCGAATTCGGTTGCAAAACTTGTGAATGTATCCGAAAACGCGTAGCAAGGAAGCAAATGAATTCGCATACTTGGAATCAGCAACAATGTCCATATGGGGCGATTTAGCCAGAAGAGCTTTCCGGCGAAGTTCAAGGGCTGGCTTATCAGGTAGCAAGGTGGGTGACCAGTCATCTGAGGAGCCGCAAAGAAATGGAGGACCATGAACCTAAAGAGGTGACTCATTCAGCTCAGTCGGATGAGCCCCTCGAGACAGAATGTCGGCTGGGTTTAAAGCTGTGGGGACATAACGCCATTCCATTTTTTCGGTAATTTCCTGAATCGTTGCCACTCTATTTGCAGCAAATATATTAAATCTTGACGGCTCGTCCTGAATCCAAGAGAGCGCAACGGCAGAATCACACCAACAGTAACACCTTCCCTTGAAGACATTCATTCCAGCTATCTCAGATATGAGCCTAGCCAGCAACTCTGCTCCACAAAGCTCCAACTTTGGTACCGTGAGTGTCTTCAAAGGAGCCACACGAGATTTGGCACAAAGTAAGTGACTGCTAGAATGCTGACCCTTTGACACGACATAAATGCATGCACCATAAGCCTCGATGCTGGCATCGCAAAATCCGTGAATTTCCAACCTAGAGTCTGGAAGGAGTACATGCCGAGGAAATTCAAGTCGACGACCAAAACTGACCAAAACTGGTGCATATTTCCTGCCACTCGGTGTTCAGTGCGACTGGAAGGCTTTCATCCCAGGACAACTTCTCTTGGCACAAACGCTGGAGAAAGATTTTGGATTTAGTAATTACGGGACCAGCTAGTCCGAGAGGATCGTAGAATCGCGCTATAGATGACAAAACAGAGCGCCTGCAGGAATTCGAAGAAGATTGTAGGGCCGAGAACGAAAATAACAGTGGATCAGAAACCGGATCCCAAGCAAGTCGTAAAGTTTTAGTCACATTGCTGTCATCGCCGAACTTCAAAAATGTTTCCTTGTCCTCTTCCGGAACTCCATCCAGCACAGCAGGCACGTTCGAACACCATTTCCTCAATCTGAACTGACCTCTAGACTAAATTCCAGCAGTTTGCTCCCGAATTCGGACAGCCTCTTCCTGAGACCTGCCTCCAGATATCAAGTCATCCACGTAGAAGTCACAGCGAAGGATTTCAGCTCCAACTGGAAACGTCCTCTACTCGTCCATTGCCAACTGATGCAACGCTCGCACAGATAAATATGAGGCAGGCTTCGTCCCATAAGTAAAGTTGTCCAATTGAAACACACGCAAGTCCTCTTCCTTGGAGTTTCTCCACAGAACACACTGCAAGTTGCTATCTTCGCTCGAGACTCTTACAGATCGATACATCTTACAGATATCTCCCGTAATTGCAACGGCGTATGACCGAAATCGAGAAAGAATATGAAACAGTTTGGGTTGGATTACGGGACCGGCCATTAAAACGTCTTTCAGGGAATATCCAGATGAAGTTGAAGCAGAAACATCAAAAACGACGCGAAGCTTGGTCGTAAAACTATCTTCCTTCATGACGCAATGGTGAGGCAAAAAATAACGGCAGTTGCTGATTGACTGGGCAGGAACCTGAGACATATGGCCCAAATCAAGGCATTCCTTTATGAATGCTGCATACTGAGATTTAACTTCAGGGGGACGATCTAACTTTCTCTCAAGGGTCAGGAATCTACGAAGCGCTAGATTGTAAGATTCTCCCAGGAGATCCAAATTTTATTTAGCTGGCAGACGAACACAATAATAGCGAACAAAGTGTGTTTCACAATCTAGCTCTTCTTTGGTAGACTTTACTATTGGTTCGATGCAATTTTCTACCTCCCAAAACCTCCGAAGAAGCACCTCAAGCCGATCCTGTGAACTAATATCCTCAGCTGCTACGGCCCGAGCGCGAGAGACCATCAAAGAAGAACCTTTTAAACGAGAACAACCTCCAGACACGACCCATCCCAAGCGCGTTTTCTTAATTGAAGGCAATCCTGGCAGTAGTTTGACCCGACCAGCGCAAGGGAGTTCGTAAAACAGGCTTGCGCCAATTAACAGATCGACGCGCTGCGGCCTATAAAACTATGGATCTGCTAATGGTATGTTCGATGGAATGTTCCAGTTTTGAGTGTCAATTCCAAAGCTTGGCTGACGATCGGTTATGCTAGAGGCTACAATAGCAGTGATGAGAGTTGATTATTGCGATGAGCGAGAGTGCAGGCTAACGTTGACCGAAAATCCATCCGTGACGAAGCTAGAGTCGCCTATTCCCGAGACTGCAGTCAATGAATTCATTTTTCGAAGCTGAAGCTGATTCGCGAAACGGGAAGTTATTAGATGCAACTGGGAGCCGGAATCCAGCAACGCTCGGCAGCAAAACTCCGGAATGATTTTTGACCAAGGCCGTGGCCGTGGCAAGTAGAACAACATCATTACTGAGATCTTGGGCAATAAGGGCAGACGAGGTAGGTGCTCGAGGTGCACTGAATTAATCGACGCCCTGTTCTTAGAAAATTTAAACACAGGGAAGCCGCTTGGCTTCTTTATGGCGAACTGCAGTGACGTAATGTACTCCTCCTTCCACCGAGACCAAAAGAGCTGCTGCAGGTACGAAACGCGCTGCAGCCGTCCAGGCGATCGAAGTTTAGCTGCGTGACGTCAGGCTCAGCGAACGAAGCAGGAGGGCCACCATTCAAGAAATGCGCTGGAGTTAGAATATCTAGATCGGCAGGGCTCTCTGAAATTGAAACTAGAGGTCTTGAATTAATTACTGCCGTGATGTGGCACAACAGCATCCGCAGCTCGTCAAATCCAAGCACCGAGTTGCCTATCGCACGGTAGAACTGGTACTTGGCCGTCTTCACTGCAGCCTACCGTAGACCACCAAAATGCGGGGAGCGCGGAGGAATGAAATGCCAGTCCATAGCTTCGACCAAGCAAAAATCCAGCAGCGCCTTCTGATGGTCATCGCTGAGGACCAGGCGCTTTAACTCCATCAGCTCATTCTTAGCGCCGACAAAATTTGTAACGTTGTCTGACCAAATTTGACGCAGCTTTCGTCTGGTACATATAAAGCGCTTTAGTCCATGAAGAAAAGCAACTGTGGATAAGTCTTTTATAAGCTCCAGATGAACAGCCTTGGTAGCGAAACAAATGAAGACGCAGACGTAGCACTTGATTGGAGCCTTGTTGCGTGCCTCCGGTTTGTAGAAAAACGGCCCACAAAAGTCTACGCCTGTGATCTCAAAGGCATGAGAACCATCGAGCCGCTCCTTTGGAAGATCCGCCATAATATGCTCCAATACCCTGAGCTTCAGTCGAAAGTATCTTATGCACTTGTTTACTGCCTTGTTTACCGCCTTCTTCCCCCCAATAGGCCAATATTGGGATTGAATTAGTCCAAGAAAAGCTCGAGGACCAGCGTGCAGATTCCGCTCATGAAAATGGGAGATTATTGCAAGAGTCAGTGGATGGCTGCTGGGCAAGATGATTGGATGACGGCCATCAAAATCCAACGAAGAGTTTTTCAGTCGACCATCTACCCTGAGAGGTCCAAACTGATCCATGAATGGCGACAACGATGCAGTCGAGCTCGATGAGGAGACTGCTCCCCTTGCCTGCAGTGACTTCATGTCCTCCCATAGCTGGGTACGCTGGACTAGTCGCAGCAATACCTGGGTTCCATGTTCAATGTCTGAGAAAGTGAGTCCGGGGTGCCGAATTCGGTTGCAAAACTTGTGAATGTATCCGAAATCGCGTAGCAAGGAAGCAAATGAATTCGCATACTTGGAATCAGCAACAATGTCCATACAGAGCGATATAGCCAGAAGAGCTTTCCGGCGAAGTTCAAGGGCTGGCTTATCAGGTAGCAAGGTGGGTGACCAGTCATCTGAGGAGCCGCAAAGAAATGGAGGACCATGAACCTAAAGAGGTGACTCATTCAGCTCAGTCGGATGAGCCCCTCGAGACAGAATGTCGGCTGGGTTTAAAGCTGTGGGGACATAACGCCATTCCATTTTTTCGGTAATTTCCTGAATCGTTGCCACTCTATTTGCAGCAAATATATTAAATCTTGACGGCTCGTCCTGAATCCAAGAGAGCGCAACGGCAGAATCACACCAACAGTAACACCTTCCCTTGAAGACATTCATTCCAGCTATCTCAGATATGAGCCTAGCCAGCAACTCTGCTCCACAAAGCTCCAACTTTGGTACCGTGAGTGTCTTCAAAGGAGCCACACGAGATTTGGCACAAAGTAAGTGACAGCTAGAATGCTGACCCTTTGACACGACAAAAATGCATGCACTATAAGCCTCGATGCTGGCATCGCAAAATCCGTGAATTTCCAGCGTAGAGTCTGGAAGGAGTACATGCCGAGGAAATTCAAGTCGACGACCAAAACTGACCAAAACTGGTGCATATTTCCTGCCACTCGGTGTTCAGTGCGACTGGAAGGCTTTCATCCCAGGACAACTTCTCTTGGCACAAACGCTGGAGAAAGATTTTGGATTTAGTAATTACGGGACCAGCTAGTCCGAGAGGATCGTAGAATCGCGCTATAGATGACAAAACAGAGCGCATGCAGGAATTCGAAGAAGATTGTAGGGCCGAGAAGGAAAGTAACAGTTGATCAGAAACCGGATCCCAAGCAAGTCCTAAAGTTTTAGTCACATTGCTGTCATCGTCGAACTTCAAAAATGTTTCCTTGTCCTCTTCCGGAACTCCATCCAGCACAGCAGGCACGTTCGAACACCATTTCCTCAATCTGAACTGACCTCTAGACTAAATTCCAGCAGTTTGCTCCCGAATTCGGACAACCTCTTCCTGAGACCTGGCTCCGGATATCAAGTCATCCACGTAGAAGTCACAGCGAAGGATTTCAGCTCCAACTGGAAACGTCCTCTGCTCGTCCATTGCCAACTGATGCATCGCTCGCACAGATAAATACGAGGCAGGCTTCGTCCCATAAGTAACGGTGTCCAATTGAAACACACGCAAGTCCTCTTCCCTGGAGTTTCTCCACAGAACACACTGCAAGTTGCTATTCTCGGTCGAGACTCTTACACATCGATACATCTTACAGATATCTCCCATAATCGCAACGGCGTATGACCGAAATCGAGCAAGAATATGAAACAGTTTGGGTTGGATTACGGGACCGGCCATTAAAACGTCGTTCAGGGAATATCCAGATGAAGTTGAAGCAGAACCATCAAAAACGACGCGAAGCTTGGTCGTCGAACTATCTTCTTTCATGACGCAATGGTGAGGCAAAAAATAACGGCAGTTGCTGATTGACTGGGCAGGAACCTGAGACATATGGCCCAAATCAAGGTATTCCTTTATGAATGCTGCATACTGAGATTTAACATCAGGGCGACGATCTAACTTTCTCTCAAGGGTCAGGAATCTACGAAGCGCTTGATTGAAAGATTCTCCCAGGAGATCCAAATTATATTTAGCTGGCAGACGAACACAATAATCGCGAACAAAGTGTGCTTCACAATCTAGCTCTTCTTTGGTAGACTTTACTATTGGTTCGATGCAATTTTCTACCTCCCAAAACCTCCGAAGAAACACCTCAAGCCGATCCTCTGAACTATTATCCTCAGCTGCTACGGCCCGAGCGCGAGAGACCATCAAAGAAGAACCTTTTAAACGAGAACAACCTCCAGACACGACCCATCCCAAGCGCGTTTTCTTAATTGAAGGCAATCCTGGCAGTAGTTTGACCCGACCAGCGCAAAGTAGTTCGTAAAACAGGCTTGCGCCAATTAACAGATCGACGCGCTGCGGCCTATGAAACTCCGAATCTGCTAATAGTATGTTCGATGGAATGTTCCAGTTTTGAGTGTCAATTCCAAAGCTTGGCTGACGATCGGTTATGCTAGAGGCTACAATAGCAGTGATGAGAGTTGATTATTGCGATGAGCGAGAGTGCAGGCTAACGTTGACCGAAGGTCCATCCGTGACGAAGCTAGAGTCGCCTATTCCCGAGACTGCAGTCAATGATTTCATTTTTCGAAGCTGAAGCTGATTCGCGAAACGGGAAGTTATTAGATGCAACTGGGAGCCGGAATCCAGCAACGCTCGGCAGGGAACTAAAACTCCGGAATGATTTTTGACCAAGGCTGTGGCCGTGGCAAGTAGAACAACATCATTACTGAGATCTTGGGCAATAAGGGCAGACGAGGTAGGTGCTCGAGGTGCACTGAATTAATCGATGCCCTGTTCTTAGACAATTTAAACACAGGGAAGCCGCTTGGCTTCTTTATGGCGAACTGCAGTGACGTAATGTACTCCTCCTTCCACCGGGACCAAAAGAGCTGCTGCAGGTACGAAACGCGCTGCAGCCGTCCAGGCGTTCGAAGTTTAGCTGCGTGACGTCAGGCTCAGCGAACGAAGCAGGAGGGCCACCATTCAAGAAATGCGCTGGAGTTAGAACATCTAGATCGGCAGGGCTCTCTGAAATTGAAACTAGAGGTCTTGAATTAATTACTGCCGTGATGTGGCACAACAGCATCCGCAGCTCGTCAAATCCAAGCACCGAGTTGCCTATCGCACGGTAGAAGTGGTACTTGGCCCTCTTCACTGCAGCCTACCATAGACCACCAAAATGCGGGGAGCGCGGAGGAATGAAATGCCAGTCCATAGCTTCGACCAAGCAAAAATCCAGCAGCGCCTTCTGATGGTCATTGCTGAGGACCAGGCGCTTTAACTCCATCAGCTCATTCCTAGCGCCGACAAAATTTGTTACGTTGTCTGACCAAATTTGCCGCGGCTTTTTTCTGGTACATATAAAGCGCTTTAGTCCATGAAGAAAAGCAACTGTGGATAAGTCTTTTATAAGCTCCAGATGAACAGCCTTGGTAGCGAAACAAATGAAGACGCAGACGTAGCACTTGATTGGAGCCTTGTTGCGTGCCTCCGGTTTGTAGAAAAACGGCCCACAAAAGTCTACGCCTGTGATCTCAAAGGCATGAGAACCATCGAGCCGCTCCTTTGGAAGATCCGCCATAATATGCTCCAATACCCTGAGCTTCTGTCGAAAGTATCTTATGCACTTGTTTACTGCCTTGTTTACCGCCTTCCTCCCCCCAATAGGCCAATAGTGGGATTGAATTAGTCCAAGAAAAGCTCGAGGACCAGCGTGCAGATTCCGCTCATGAAAATGGGAGATTATTGCAAGAGTCAGTGGATGGCTGCTGGGCAAGATGATTGGATGACGGCCATCAAAATCCAACGAAGAGTTTTTCAGTCGACCATCTACCCTGAGAGGTCCAAACTGATCCATGAATGGGGACAACGATGCAGTCGAGCTCGATGAGGAGACTGCTCCCCTTGCCTGCAGTGACTTCATGTCCTCCCATAGCTGGGTACGCTGGACTAGTCGCAGCAATACCTGGGTTCCATGTTCAATGTCTGAGAAAGTGAGTCCGGGGTGCCGAATTCGGTTGCAAAACTTGTGAATGTATCCGAAAACGCGTAGCAAGGAAGCAAATGAATTCGCATACTTGGAATCAGCAACAATGTCCATATGGGGCGATTTAGCCAGAAGAGCTTTCCGGCGAAGTTCAAGGGCTGGCTTATCAGGTAGCAAGGTGGGTGACCAGTCATCTGAGGAGCCGCAAAGAAATGGAGGACCATGAACCTAAAGAGGTGACTCATTCAGCTCAGTCGGATGAGCCCCTCGAGACAGAATGTCGGCTGGGTTTAAAGCTGTGGGGACATAACGCCATTCCATTTTTTCGGTAATTTCCTGAATCGTTGCCACTCTATTTGCAGCAAATATATTAAATCTTGACGGCTCGTCCTGAATCCAAGAGAGCGCAACGGCAGAATCACACCAACAGTAACACCTGCCCTTGAAGACATTTATTCCAGCTATCTCAGATATGAGCCTAGCCAGCAACTCTGCTCCACAAAGCTCCAACTTTGGTACCGTGAGTGTCTTCAAAGGAGCCACACGAGATTTGGCACAAAGTAAGTGACAGCTAGAATGCTGACCCTTTGACACGACATAAATGCATGCACCATAGCCTCGATGCTGGCATCGCAATTTCCGTGAATTTCCAGCGTAGAGTCTGGAAGGAGTACAAGCCGAGGAAATTCAAGTCGACGACCAAAACTGACCAAAACTGGTGCATATTTCCTGCCACTCGGTGTTCAGTGCGACTGGAAGGCTTTCATCCCAGGACAACTTCTCTTGGCACAAACGCTGGAGAAAGATTTTGGATTTAGTAATTACGGGACCAGCTAGTCCGAGAGGATCGTAGAATCGCGCTATAGATGACAAAACAGAGCGCCTGCAGGAATTCGAAAAAGATTTTAGGGCCGAGAAGGAAAGTAACAGTTGATCAGAAACCGGATCCCAAGCAAGTCGTAAAGTTTTAGTCACATTGCTGTCATCGCCGAACTTCAAAAATGTTTCCTTGTCTGTCCTCTTCCGGAACTCCATCCAGCACAGCAGGCACGTTCGAACACCATTTCCTCAATCTGAGCTGACCTCTAGACTAAATTCCAGCAGTTTGCTCCCGAATTCGGACAGCCTCTTCCTGAGACCTGGCTCCAGATATCAAGTCATCCACGTAGAAGTCACAGCGAAGGATTTCAGCTCCAACTGGAAACGTCCTCTGCTCGTCCATTGCCAACTGATGCATCGCTCGCACAGATAAATACGAGGCAGGCTTCGTCCCATAAGTAACGGTGTCCAATTGAAACACACGCAAGTCCTCTTCCCTGGAGTTTCTCCACAGAATACACTGCAAGTTGCTAACCTCGGTCGAGACTCTTACACATCGATACATCTTACAGATATCTCCCATAATCGCAACGGCGTATGACCGAAATCGAGCAAGAATATGAAACAGTTTGGGTTGGATTACGGGACCGGCCATTAAAACGTCGTTCAGGGAATATCCAGATGAAGTTGAAGCGGATCCATCAAAAACGACGCGAAGCTTGGTCGTAGAACTATCTTCCTTCATGACGCAATGGTGAGGCAAAAAATAACGGCAGTTGCTGATTGACTGGGCAGGAACCTGAGACATATGGCCCAAATCAAGGTATTCCTTTATGAATGCTGCATACTGAGATTTAACATCAGGGCGACGATCTAACTTTCTCTCAAGGGTCAGGAATCTACAAAGCGCTTGATTGTAAGATTCTCCCAGGAGATCCAAATTATATTTAGCTGGCAGACGAACACAATAATCGCGAACAAAGTGTGCTTCACAATCTAGCTCTTCTTTGGTAGACTTTACTATTGGTTCGATGCAATTTTCTACCTCCCAAAACCTCCGAAGAAACACCTCAAGCCGATCCTCTGAACTATTATCCTCAGCTGCTACGGCCCGAGCGCGAGAGACCATCAAAGAAGAACCTTTTAAACGAGAACAACCTCCAGACACGACCCATCCCAAGCGCGTTTTCTTAATTGAAGGCAATCCTGGCAGTAGTTTGACCCGACCAGCGCAAAGGAGTTCGTAAAACAGGCTTGCGCCAATTAACAGATCGACGCGCTGCGGCCTATAAAACTATGGATCTGCTAATGGTATGTTCGATGGAATGTTCCAGTTTTGAGTGTCAATTCCAAAGCTTGGCTGACGATCGGTTATGCTAGAGGCTACAATAGCAGTGATCTCAGTCATCATTACTGAGATCTTGGGCAATAAGGGCAGACGAGGTAGGTGCTCGAGGTGCACTGAATTAATCGATGCCCTGTTCTTAGACAATTTAAGCACAGGGAAGCCGCTTGGCTTCTTTATGGCGAACTGCAGTGACGTAATGTACTCCTCCTTCCACCGGGACCAAAAGAGCTGCTGCAGGTACGAAACGCGCTGCAGCCGTCCAGGCGATCGAAGTTTAGCTGCGTGACATCAGGCTCAGCGAACGAAGCAGAAGGGCCACCATTCAAGAAATGCGCTGGAGTAAGAACATCTAGATCGGCAGGGCTCTCTGAAAT